>NC_062228.1:13741905-14061905 GCF_902686445.1 Sciurus carolinensis
TGAAAGTCATAGTCAAATGTCTGAAGAGCTGTCATCTAGGAGAGGAATGAGATTCATGCTGAGGATGATCAGCATATAATTAAGCTCTGTGGATGGAAGTTAAGGAGGATGGACTGTAGTGTCTAATGGAGGAAAGAAATTTCTATGAATGAGAAATGCTCAAAGATAGAATTGGATACTCCATAAGATTCTGAGTTCTCTGTCACTAGAGGTTAAAGTGATTTTTGGTGACAGACATTCTTTTTTTTTTTTTTTTTTTTTGTGATACGGGGGATTGAACCCAGGAGCCCTTAACTACTGAGCCAGATCCCCAGCCCTTTTTTATTTCTTATTTGGAGACAGGATCTTGCTGAGTTGCTCAGGGCCTTGCTAAGTTGCTTAGGCTGGCTCTCTGTAGTTAGGAAGTAGAGTGCTCATATGTCCTTGTTTGCCAAACAAGACCATGCCTGGCCTTTTATATTCTTTATGTCCTTTACTGAGTAACTTTTAAATAGTCATCATCACCCGAATTACTAGGAAAGTTATAGTTGATACCAGTTGGCAGTACTTTCCCCATAAGCACACACTTACCATGATGATATAGAGGAATGCATGTAAGTCTACTAAGGGGCATATGATGAGGTATTCACTAAGGGCATGAGACATGCTGGCTGTGGGTTCAAATATCAGTTCTGTCTTTTTTAAATAATGGGTCATGAACAAGTTATTTAGCCTTTCCTTGTCTCAGTTCTTTAATGTATAATATGTGTGTAATAATAATATCTTTTATGTTCCATGCTAGCACTTGAGTCATTTCTTCGTTAGAAAAACAAAAATGATCATACATTATGCTACCAGTTCCTATCTGAAACTATAAAATGTTAAATGTAATTAAGAAAAATTTCCCTTCCATTAAATTGTCCTATTTTCAACAGAGTGGGGACAAGTAAAAACTCTCAAACAGGAAATTTGCTCTTTGAAGTTTCTGGGATATATCAACAATAGAAAAATTGACTCTTCCAATACCACATGCAGTAAAGTTAGTATTTATGAGGGGTCCAGGGATTTTGTTCTAGGGGAAAAAATGTCCTGCATCCAAACAACTAAATATTCTGGATAAAAGATTTACAATGTCTTTTTAAATATATGGCTGAGCTCACAATAAAGTAAGGAAAACCCTTAGAGACAAAGAACTAAGGAGAAGCATGAATCCAGAGAGGTAAACATGCCAAAGCCAGCAGCTGCCCTGAGGGCAACTGCCAACCCCCAGAAACCTAAAGCATCTTATTTGAAAAGTTGGGAATGGAAACCCCCAACCCCAAATCAGGATTCTGGAAGAGATACACCTCTTGTGAAAGACTGAACTAGGAAGTCTGCCCTGCCAATGGAGAAATAATAAAACTTCTGGTCAGAAGAGACAAAAACAAACTCACCTCTTAGTATTCTTCTAGTGTGACATGTAATCCAAACAGGGATTCTTATAAAGGTAGAAAAGGGTATCATTCACAACCACACCAGAACAAAGGGCACTAACTAGGGATTTTTTGGCAAACAAGGACATATGAGCACTCTACTTCCTAACTACAGGTTTGCTGTCATGTGAGTGTAGGGACTGAATTCGTGCTATCTATATGAGTTGAAAAATATCCAAGTTGAGAAAATAAAATCATCGTTGGTTGTTAGTTCTTTCCAGGCATATAGCAGGAGAAGATGCAATGTTTTCTAGGAAAACATGTCTTCAAACTTGAACTCAAAGAATTTGCTCAGATTTTTTCCAGTTTATATGATCTTATTTTGGAAAAAAATAATAAGAATGATCATGAAGGAAAAAAGATATTATGGAAAAGATTCAAAAGAAACAAGTAGACTATCTGCTGAAAAATATAGTATTAAAAATATTGGAATTACATAATTCTGAATATAAAATAAGTATGTTTTACATATGTAAAGAAATAAAGGAGGAAATAGAAATATGAGCCAGAAATAAGAGATAGAAAAATATAACTAAGCAGATTTTTTAAAAGGATTCAATCAGATTGTTTATAAAAATTAATATTTACAATTTAATGAACAATGGGAGAAAGAGATGGGGAGAGGCTAATCGGTAAGTACTAACTTGTAGTTAGATAAAGGGAAGGTGTTCTGGTGTGCTTGTTAGTGTATGGTAGGGTGACCACAGATAGCAGTTGTGTACTGTTTATCTCAAAAAGCTAGAAGAAAGGATTCGAATGTTTTATAAAAAAAATGATAAACGTTTGAAGACATAGATAAGTTTAACCTGATTAAACAGTAAATATATGTATCAAAGCATCACTTGGTACCCCACTAATATGTACACTTTTTGTGTTTTATTATCAAATAAAAAGCAATTTGAAAAATAAAAATAAAGTTAAAAGTTCAATAGACAGATTCGATATAGAGGAAGAAAGAATTAGTGAACTAGAAGGTAACAAGAGAAATTAGCCAGAATAAAGCATAGAGAGACATAGAGAGGAAAAATACAAAAAGAAATTATGATGTATGGAGGAGAGAATGAGAAGGTCTAATATCCATCTATTTTATCTTTAGAAGTGATAATAAAGAAAAAAGAGGCAATAATCAAGAGAATTACTGAGAATTTTCCAGAAATGTCCGAATATATGAATCCTAGAATCAGAAAGCATAATGATACAAAGTAGGATAAATAAAAAGAAGTCCACATATACATCATACGTCAACAGAGCAAATCTGAAAAACACATGGAGAGAATATGTTAAAAGTAATCAGGGAAGAACAGTTACTTTAGATTAGGTAGAGGGGAGTGAAGGGAGGGGAAGGGGTCTGGGGTAGGAAGGATAGTAGAGTGAAACAGACATTATTACCTTATGTACATACATGACTACATGACCAGTGTGAACCTGCAACATGTACAATCAGAAAAATGAGAAATGATACTCCATTTATGTATGATTTATCAAAATGCATAAATGCATTCTACTGTCATGTATAACTAATTAGAACAAATAAAAACATTAGTAAAAACAAAACAAAACAAATATGTCATAATAGTATCAAGGACAGAAAATAAAATCTTTTACTAGTTAAAGAAAAAAAGGAATCAGGGAGAGTGATGATGAAAGAAAGTGATGACTGATATCTGACATCTCAATGGCTACAATGAAAACTAGAAACTGGGGTAGTAACAGAAAAAATTTGCAACTTGAATTTGTATTCTTAGAAAATTATCTTTAAAATATGATGCTAAAATAAGCACATTTAGACAAAAAAGTGAGAGTTTCTAAACACTAGAGCCTCACTAGAGAATTCTTAAGGGCTATACCACAGAAAGAAGATAAATGTTCCAGAAAAAAGGTATGTGGTGTATGTAATAAGAAATGCAAGCAAAGTCAAGAAGCAATCAAAAAAGGAATACATTGGCTATGGATGGATCTAAATCAACACTGCTATATGAATGATAAAAATTAGGGCTCCATTTCAGGCAAGGATGAAATAAATGCTATCAGAAAACTGTTCTGCAGATAACAGTGATAAATTGTGAACAAAAACCAAGTCGAAACAAAAACATCTATTTGAAGGGACTAATTATAGACATGAGTTAAAAAGACAATATTATCAAGTGTCTAAGAAGCAACCATAGAAGAATCTCTTTATAGCTTAGTGTTGGGGGTGGAAAGAGGTGTTTGTAAATATTTCCTAAGACACAGAAATCAATAATTTAAAAATATTTCACTGAAATTTACAAAAGACACCTTTAATAAAATAAAAAGAAGTCATAGACTGGGAGAAAATACTTGAAGAACATTTATCCAACAAAGGACTTTTATTTAGACTACATAAAGGTACTTAAAAGTCAATAATTTAAAAATAATCACTCAGTTTTTTAAAAGGACCAAAGACTTGAACTGACACTTCACAAAGACATATAAATGGTCATTAAGCATATGAAAAAATAGTTAAAAGCTTTAGTGACTGGAAAATGCAAAATTAAATCTCTAAATAACCCTACCTATCCACTAGATTGGTAAAATTAAAAATATTAAATATTAGTGGGGCTTTGGAGCAACCAGAACTCTTATACATTACTGGTAGGCATAGAACACAGTACAACTATTTTGGAAAAGTTTGACAGTTTTTTTTTTTTTTAAATGTAGTTAAATATTCAACTACCTTTCACCTAGTGATTACCAGAAAAATAAAAACACATGTCCAAAAATTTGGGGCATAACTCAAAAATAGAGTTCAAAGGATGATGAAATTGCTATCATAAATCTCTTCCTATCTACATCTATTTATATATGATAAAAAGTTTTCTCATGGATTACATGAGCAAAACAAAAATAAATAAATTGGTTCATTCTGTTGGTAAAATTCACACACAGATATAGAATTAATTGGGGGAAAAAGTCCCACACATCTCATTAAAAGATGTATTTTTTTGTAAAAAACTTTTTATTTAATAATCCCTTATAACAAACCAGGTAAAGTATTTTAGTTGCTTTGAACGACTGTGTAAAAATTTTCTAAAATTAATTGATACAAGAGAAATTTTAATGCTGAGAGCTGAGATTCCCAAACGGAGAAGGTTCTTGGTGCTTTGAGTGCCCACTAGTTTTTTCATGACTCCTCTAGGCTAAATAAAGTCCCAAACGAATAGTAGTTCAGGTCATGCCCAACAGATGTCACTGTGTTTCTCTCAAAGATTGAAATTATCCTTCACTCCCCTGGGAGCAGGCTGAAGTGTCCAGGCGTGCCTGGGGGCACAGTCTGGGACCCACGAAACTGGAGACTTTCAGACATAGAAAATGGAACAACTGGCAAATCTAGTTAATGATTATATGGGTAACATATTCCCAATGTTTAGAAGTAGTTTTCAAGAATCATTTAGTGGAAAATAGATAGGATATCTGTAAAAAGTGAGATTTAAAAAATTTACAAGATAATATCTAGGGACGGGACAGTAGTGCCTGTGTCTAGGCGTCCACAAGTAAGGTGTAAGGTTTAAATTAAACATCCCACAAAAGAAAGGGATGAATATACACACATACATAAACACACCAGTGTACGCAACAGGATTTTTTTGTTTTGTTTTGCTTTTGGTACTGGGGATTGAACCCAGGGGCACTTTACCACAGAGTTACATCCCTACCCCTTTTCGTTTTTTATTTTGACTCAGTGTCTTGCTATGTTGCTTAGGGGTTCACCAAATTGCCGAGGCTGGCCTTGAATTTGAAATCCTCCTGCCTCTGCCCACTGAGTCACTGGGAATACAGGCATGAACACTGCATCTGGCTGCAGGAGAATATTTTTTTAATTGTTAGATCTGAAGAAAGCAGTATTCATCTTAGGAAATAAACCTCTTCCAGTGTGCCTCTCATTTTCTACTTTGGAGGTTGCTACAACTAGGGAGGACTAAGAAAGTAGACCCACCCCAGAAGATTTAATGAGTTAATGAGAAAGAGAAGTAGGGGTGAGGGTTGGGAGAAGTGGTGTGAAATGAAAGAAGTATAATGAGTTTAAGAGAATGTTAAAGAAGGTTTAGAGGAGGGGCTTCAGACTATGAACATCTTTAAATATACAATAAAGTGTAGATAGCTGTATTTTCCCTATTATGTTTATAAATTTATTTTTCTTTCTTGCATTTTCCTAAGTGGTATTTTATCTTTAATTTAGATCAGTTTACAGAAAAAGAGTTCTTTAAGAATAGCAGGCCAAGAAGGATAAACTAAAATCAAAATGAAACATCTCTAGCCAAACACATATATTTTGATTAAAATTTTAAGAGTTTACCTCTGAGTCCATAAATTTTTTGTAACAAACAAGTCAGAATTTGAACGGAATAGATATCATGATTTTCTTATTATTATTCTCTTTATGAAACCACTTCATGACATTAAAAAAAAAAAAAAGGTTTTCTACTATTAGCAAGGACTTTTCAGAGGGTAGAAGTTTCCATCTTTAAAATAAGGCCTATGTGGGGCTGGGGCTGTAGCTCAGTGGCAGAGCACTTGCCTTGCATGTGTGAGGCATTGGGTTCCATCCTCAGCACCACATAAAAACAAATAAAATAAAGACATTCTGTCCATCTACAACTACATAAAATTTTTTTTAAAAAAATAAGGCCTATGTGGACATAATTTTTACCTCAAAATAATGTGAAATTTGAGAGACTCAATGTTCTTTCAAATCACTTCCTGGTCCAAAATCACTATTTTTTTTCCACTCTGTTTTCATTGTTTGGAAATTTAGATAATTAGCCCACCTTTCAGTTCCTTACCAGTAAGTACAGGGGGACAGTAACAATCATTTCACTGAGTCGTTGTGGAAGTAAAGATACCATCCGGGAAAGCCCTGTACCATCCTGCAACGCCACACGACGTAAACCACAGCTGTTGTTATTCCTTCACCTCTTTCCTGGCTTAAATGAAACTCTGTACCTTAGCTTCTTAACAGCAGACTGGAGGTTTACGTTTGTAGACTCTTAGCAACACATCCATGGCATTCTGGACCATATAATTTGGAGATTCAACAATTCTTCCAACTCTCTCTGATATGTCCATCACTGTTTCATTTCCTATAACTCTGGCCATTTCTCAAGATAAATTACAAATTTTTCACTCCTTTGATACACTGCTTCTGAAGGTTCTAGATGAGTCTCTGTGTTCCAGAGATTACCAGTCTTGAACTACCATCTCTCATCCACAGTTATACTGACCCTCTATCTGATTCTACACCCACCATTGTCAAATATTTCAATTTTGCCACAACTACTCCTGAAACATCATATTGAAAAACAACTCCATCGCCCCAAGAGCCATCTTCACTAATTTTTCCTTGATTATCAACACCTTAAGCACCTCCAGACTCAAAACCTTGGTATCACTTTTTCCTAGTTCTATTTTAACCTATAAATACTGCTAATCCTTTCTTTACAATACTTTTAAGATTCACTTTTCCATCAACACCATGGTCCCACCACATTTGCACTCCATTCCCAAATTCTCCACTGTCCAGGTCGCTGGCCTTAACTGTCTCATGTGTAGCTTATTTCAGGAGCTTGCTAAGAATTATTATCCTCTGACTTTTCCCACATCAACCAAGTTTTGAGAATATTAGAACAATATTATTCTTCCACTCAACTACCCACAGTGGATGCTTACAAATATGTCCATTACTCAAAGCACTTCTTCATTAGAATGACTATTCTGTGAACTAAAATTTTACTTCCATAAAAATATTCCACTTCAGTTACCCCATTATGTTTGCTACCTTTGACTTTTCTTGCCTTCTACGTTTTTCAATCTGCCACAGGCTTGGTATTGGCAAAAGAATGCCTTCGCTACTATGATGAGTGCAGGAAATGATCAAAAAGGCGGGGGACTTCTGTAGATGATTGTTCTACAATTTAAAAATGGGAAGGTTTTTATTTTTATTTTTTGGCTTGGTAGCCCAAAATTTAACTTAATATCACTCTCCTTTTTCATCTTTAGAGATACATAGTCTTCACCCTCTTCAAAATCCAGCTCTGCATTTAATTTCAGGGATGTTTTCTGGCCTGACTGCATATGGACAAAACATGCCCTTTCCTTAAGTATCTCTGCTGTTTGTTTAAAATTTTTAAGTATGCAGGTGTTGATATACTGTTACTTTCAAGTACTTTTCAGTACGTGCATGATGATTATCATAAGCACACCTCTTATCCTCATCCTAGGACATGGGACAATGGCACATTTTTGAGAATTTTCAAATTGCCAGTCTCTGTGCCTTTTCTTCTTTCCTATGATGCTTGCTTTGCAGACAACTCTAAGACCTCTAGGGATGCGTATTTGGACTTAGAGGTCACTTCTAGTAACCATCCTCTGACCAGTCAACCAAGAGGTTGAACTCTTTTCATCTGTTACTAATGTCACTGACACAAGACAGGTTTACTGAACAAAGACAACCAAGCACACCTCTTATTGTCATTGTTGAAATACTTGGTACCACACTTCTTGTTCTTTGTTGGCCAAATTGTAATAAATTGGACATGGCTCTTTTCTGAAAAGCTGGCCATGCTGCCCAGGGTACACCTGTTCAGGGTTGAGCCTGTGAGTACCTCCCAAAGCAGGGAAAGAGCTCAACTGAACTTGGCCCCATTGCTTCCTGGTACATAAAGACCATTGCCAGGTTTTCACACACCAGTGCATTAGATTCAGCTCATTCAGTCTGGGCACACACATACCAATATGGTTCTCTAAGGTTGCTATAGTATCAAAGTGGGTAAGTTTAAAGTAATTTCTAGACTCCCTTACTGCAGTGACTAAAACCACTCTTCCTTCTGTTTGTTTTTCCAAAAACCATACTTTTTTCTGCCCAAGGATAAGTTGCAAAGTTTCCAAGGGAAAACCTGGCCAGTTAACCAGTTAGTGTTAAGGACCAATCTATTTTTTTTTTTTTCTCCTTTCCATAGTTCCCACCATGGTAAGTACTTGTAGAGACACTGTTTGGTTGAACAAGTCCCTAATGTCAACATCCTTTGCTAATCTCCACTAGAAGAGCTAAAAAAACAAAATGCTTGCTTTTCTAATATCTTATTAGAGCTAAACTAATTAGGCCTACATGAAAATATGCTGGGAAAAAGTGAAAGGAACATTCTAAAATGAAATTAAAAAAATTTCTTGTGAATTTTTAACCACAAAACTAACCTTTAGGGCTAGGATGTAGCTCAGTGGTAGAGGGCTTGCTTAGCATGCTCAAGGCCCTGGGTTCAATCCCTAGCAACACAAAACAAAAACAAACAAAGAACACAAAACTAACTTCAAATTATACAAATCACTTACTTGTGTGAAGAGTTGCATCAAAGTTTTTAGGCAAATATAACTTCATTTTTAGTTTAGTAGTAGACTATGAAGTTAAGATTCAAAACAGTATTATTAACAAAGCTATTCCAGTTGGGCTGGACATGAGGAGTCTTAACTATCTTTTCCCATCACACTCTCCCATATTTTACCAGCCTCTTACATCTAATGGAATTAGAGTTCCTTTCTGTTCCTTGAATAACTTATATTTTCTGCTTCTAAGCATTTTTTTTTCTTATACCATTCTTTGCACTTGGAATACCTTACTGTAGATAACAAAGATTACAGAAAACAGCAAAATATTCTGTAGTTATAGACCATAAGATATCCTAAGAAACTATATATACTTAGTAAGGGGAGTACTCCTTTGCAAAATGAATTAAAATTTTTTAGTTTGGGTGTTTGTCTACTAGGAGTGTGAAGTAGAACTGGTGGCGTGGGGGGAAGGTGTGCAAATGCACAAATGGATTGTAGTAGGGAGAACAGCAGTAGGAAGATTAAATTGGAAGCTATCATAATTGTCCCAAATAACAGATGGTGAACACCAACTTGGAGTTAGAGTGTGACATGAACATAAAGGTTTACCACTTCTCCCATTGTGAACTCCAACAAAATGACCGTAGAATGATCAAAAGAAAAAATTCAGAAGGTCAAAGGTGAAAGAGGATAAGAAAACATTAAAGTTTAGAAGCGCCAAAGCAGAAGGGCAAGTGAGAACTTAACAGAACTTAAGCCAGCAAAGAAAGAAAGCTCAGAAACAAGTGAATTTGTACAACAGATTCACATAAGACACAAGAATTAGAGGTACTAGATTACTTCTGAATGTAGTGAGATGGCGAAGGCAGATAACAATAGTGATTGAATAAAAGTTGGTAGTAGAAGCACTGAGACCTACATAAGGCCTTCATCAACCTTATAGTTAAGCAAACCACCCCTCCCTCATCCATAGAGAAGATTAGAAATTCATTCTTTGAAGAGGTAGAACTTGCATGACTTTAAACTGGGAAATAAAATTTGGCTGAAAACTATATCTTCATACTAAAAACAAATAAATTATTAAAAATCTATATATTTAATGGTGACCATTTCATCTCCTGTCCCCAGTGTGACTCTAAGAATATTGACTGTCAAGCCCATACTCTCAAGACAAGAACTTAGAAAAATGCTCTGAAAAAAATGACCATCATAAAAGACTTAGCAATTCTAACAGTTGGAGGTCCACAATAAAATAACCAATCATTTTGTTGAACACTGACACCAACAAATAATCTACATTCATATACAAAGAGTTTTCTATTATCTTTTCAGAACCTCATATTCAAATATGAATTAATAGCAAAGAAACAGATTTTCTCAAATTTCTCTGGATACACTGAAAAGTTGAACAATAAAAAAAAAAATAAAAGAAACTTTGAGGAAAAGAGAGAGGAACAGAAAATAACTTCCTAAGCTGCCCATAATCAATATTCTTGGACAAATCAGAAAGCATCCTGATTGCACACATGAGAGAAGAAGAAGGAGGGATCATTAAAAGGAAACATTGAGTACAAAAATATTCTTTAAGTTTAAAAATCATGATAAACCCTTTTGTAAGGGTACAGTAACTTGTATTAGATTAACCATCCAACAGATAAATACCTCTGGGGGAAATATAAAAATAATTACTTATAGGCATTAGTTACCAACTTAGAGCAGGCAAAAACTAGAAGGAGTTCACCTTAGAGAGAAGGGAACTATACTGGTTGTGTGTGTGGCTTTTTACTTGAGGGCTCTCCATCTGTATTGCATGGAGTAGGGAGAAGTCAAAAGGAAAACTGTAGTCTTCACTGATTTGGGGATTCAGAGTGAAGAGTTTGGACTGATGGAATGACTATAAAAAGATAAAGAAATCTCAGAAATGAGAAATTTAAGGGGCTAGAGGAGAAAAATCTACATATAAATTCCCTTACATCTTTGGCTGGCCTTGATTAATGTATGTTTAGAGGACCTGGTAGAAAGCAACAGCTAGAAGACTTAAGTTTTTAGCTCAGAGGAGAGACTGAAGTTTGAGTTCAGCCACTAGAATTGCTTACTAGAACAAAATCAACACTATTGAGATGGTGATATCCATAGTGTCTATGGATAGTACACAGGTACCATCAAATATTACTAAACATGTGAAGAAACAATGACTAGGAACAACAATAAGCTAGAGAAGGCCAAACAAAGGAAGCAGTGAACTTGAAGTTGAATCAAAAGAAAATATTCAACCTGAAGATGAGAGAAAGAGAAAAATACTGAAAAAAAATTACAGACTCTGTGAACTGTGATATCATATTTAAATGACTTAAGTTATATTTACTTTAATTCTTAAAAATGGGGTAGAAGAAACATGAAAAAAATGACCAAATTTTCTAAATTATTGAAAAACATAAACATACAAATTCAAGATCATTGAACCACAGCAAAATAAATATGGAGAAAAATATACTGGGGGCACAGCTTCACGATACACCTGAAAACATAAAGAGAAAAGCCACCAGCAGGGAAAAAAAGCACCATTAAAAAAGGGAAACGATGATACAAATTACTTCTGATTTCTCATCAGAAACAATGAAGGGCAGGAAAGAATGGAACATCCTTTAAGTGCTGAGGGAAGCAGAAACTCTCAAACTTGAGTTCCATGTGCAGGAAAAAATTAACTTAATAATGAAATAAACATATTTTCAGGAAAACAAAAACTGAGAGATCTGTTATCAGCATAACTGCACTAAAAGAAATACAAAGGAAATTATCAGGTTGAGGAAACTTACCTGAAAATTCCTACAGGAAAAATGAAGAAATCTGAAATGGCAAATATTTAGGCAGTTATGAAGAACTACATTTTTTCTTTTAAAAATATCTTTAAAAGAATATGATTTTTTTTCTTCTAAAAATATCTTTAAAAGAATATGATTCTTTAATGGAAATATAAAACACTAAGGTTTTGGCTAATGTATATAATGTATTATAAATGAAAATATCACAGGAGTTGGCGAATATAAGGCTGTAATTTTTAAAAAAATGTTCTCATGGAGGTAAAATTAACATACCACATATTTCACCCATTTAAAGTATACAACTAAATGACTTTAATTACATCACAGAAGGGGGAAGGCTAACACTGAATTTGAAACTTCTTACCAAGCCATGATATAAATATTAGCTTTAATTCATCTCCCCAATCTTACCCCAAATTGACCTGGAAACACAGAGTAGCCATTGAATATGTTATGGTTACAAAATTTAGTCTACTTCAATCATGTCTCTTAATAATCTATATTAAAAATTCAGGAATTTAGAATTATAAAAATGTTAACATAAAAATAGAATAAAAGGTAGAATGAATAAAGTCTCTCTGATAAGAGCCAGTCCAGGAAGAATTAATATGAACAAAAATTCCACAACCAAAATGGAATTTTTGAAATGACAATACAGTTTGAATCTGATCATAAACTCAAATAACCACTACTTGTTGTTGGTATTCTATAAATAGGGACTAGATGGATGTAGATTATATTTTGTATAGAAGACACCCTACCAGATGTTAACGGACAATTGAACAAGAAAAGTTATGGCTGGTTCATAGAATGTGCCCAAAGAAGCCCATTGTTTATCAAATAAATTTCTATTTACATGGAGACCATGTTGTACAGTGTAGTTCTCCAATCTATAGATAGGAAATACACATATTCTTTAAAGTAAAATTCATTTATATATGTATAAGCATAAAACCATAAAATTAGGTACAAAACATCATTCCTTTTTAAAAAATACTTACCAGAAATAATCTTTCAGAAGGAAAACAGCGGATCAGAAAAACCTACTATATCATAACAGCTCCCCAAGAGCGAATTAAAACAGCAGTTCTGCAGTGGCAAACAGAGGTAGGAAACCTGAGAAATGGCAGTAGGCAACTCAGTAAGCTACCAGCCAGGGAAAATAAAAAATGCTGGTTTCTGGAATAAAAAGGGAATTGTTAAAAACAATGGTAGCTGTGTCAGGTGAGCAGTAGCTCAGTAGGGGAGGGAAAGCTTCCTTCCAACAAGCCAGAAGAAATTCTCCCATGAGATTTAAGAAAAACAGATGCTGCTAGTCAACAAATTTGCAATCTGAGCAGAACATAAGCTCAGATATGGCTGAAAGTCATGGCACCACCCAAAGAGGCAGTTAAAGTGGGGGAAAACAGCAACAAGTTAAAAATACTCTGTATCTACTTCCCAAGAGGTAGACTAGAAATCCTTGATGCTTACCTTTGTTTTTCATGTTTAGTTAATTTTTTTCTTGTCTAGTTTTTGGTATACTTGCTTTTTGAACACCCAACACTAAACAACCATCTAGGCTCTATTTTTCACGAGATTGGTGGATACCCACAACAAGAATCGGTTTAGGCATGGAATGGAGACTATAAGATAAGACAGGAGAAACTCAGGGTGGCTAGGGTAACTACAGATGCCAGTCTATCAGTCTGCATAGTGGAGAAGAAATGAAGGGCACTTTTATTTGAAATTGGCAGTCTGATCTCTGGGATAAAGAGCCTAGTGATGGGGGGTGGGGACTGGGACAGATGAGGGTCAGATGAAAAGCCACCTTTCTGGGCCACTTCCCCAAAGCCCAGAAGGGGGTGGAGTATAGATTAACATATTTCACATATCTCCCTCCTCTACACAAACTGAGGCTCTCGGAATCAGTCTGTAAGTGAAACCAGTGAGGGCTGGCTAGCAACCTGCCCAGACTTACAGTTCCACCTTGACATAATGACAAAGCCATTTTGAGGGTCAAGTCTGCTTTGAAGCAGATACTGCTCCCCCACCAGAGGTGGCCAGTAAAGGACAGGGAAAGCTCAGCATACAGATTCTCCTAACAAGTTTGGCCAGTTTGGATCAGAGCTGAGAACAAACAAATAGCATGACACTTGTGTCACGCACTTGTGTCACGCGCTTCTTCATAGTTGGGAATTTAAAACTGAAACACCAGAAAGTCCCCTATTTCAAAAACCTAATAAAACTGCATCTCTGTTTGACAATTATTGCATTAACCGCATGCTTTAATGGATTCTAGGGTATCCCCATGTTTTGTGTTTTGTTACTGTGCTAATTTTATGTATTTTGTCAATTAATAGGATTCTCAATATCTTTTCCTTTCTTTCCTCTCCATTCCTGCCCTCTCCTTCATCCTTTTTACCCTCCAAATTTCAACTTCTCTCCTTTTCATCCCCCACCCTTTATCTTTTTTCTTTTCTATTTTCTTTTTTGCCCATTTTCTAATTCAATGTAGTGTACTCATGCTTAATTTTTAAAATCTATTCTAGATTATTCTCACATTTTTTTGATACAGTTGCAAAGATCATTAGTAATAACTTTGATATATGGTTTGCTCTTATATTACCACTGTTTCTGGCAGTTACTCTCCTTTCAAAGTGGTGTTTATGACTGAAATTAACACTTTAATTATGATGATGGGGTGTGTTGAAGCTAAGATATGCCCCCAGATGAGGGATTATTATAGAAATAACTAATCATTAAAGGACTTTCACAAAACAGGAGGAATACATCAACAGATGTGCAAATACAGGCTCCCAGAAAATATGAGAAAACAGGCCAACAACATACCTTCAAAAATTTATAATCACCCAAAAACTGAATCCATGGATACAAAAAGGGATGAAATCCTAGACAAAGATTTTTAAAAGGTGATTGTCAAAATGATCAAGAGCTATAAGAAGATCTAAGAAATAAGCTAAGGGAGAAAATACAGGGTGAAACTGCATTTCAATAAAGAGACAGAGGTTCAGAAAAAGAACCAAACATAAATCTTTGAAAGGACTCAAAAAATCAAATAAAAGGAGAAAGGAGGGACTGTATAGAGGGAAAAGAGGAGTGGGAGGTGTGGGGGGAAGGAAAAAATAACAATAAATCAAACACCATTACCCTATGTAAATGTATGATTACACAAGTGGTATGCCTCTACTTCAGGTACAAACAGAGAAACAAGTTGTACCCCATTTGTTTACTATAAAAAATTCAGCTGAGAGTCTCACCAATAGATTAGATCACATACATGACAGAATTTGAGGCCTTCAAGACTAGGTGTATGCATTTGATACTCAGCAATAACTAAAACAAATGCAAAGAAAAAAAAAGAAACTATGAGCAGAGTACACAAGAACTATAGGACAATAAGAGAACAAACTTCAGAATCATCGGCAATGAGTAAGGAGTAGTAATATGGACTAATGGCACTGACAACCAATTTAGTTAAATAATGGCAGAAAAATTTTCAAACCTTGGGAATGAGATAAATATCCAAATACAGGAGGCATTTAGAATAAAAACATATTATAATTAAAATGCCAAATATATGGCATAAGGATAGAATTTTTTTAAAACTTAAGAGAGAAATGACAGGTCACATTTAGAGGTAAACCAATCAGCACAATGTCTGATTTCTTAACAGAAACCCTAAATTCCAGAAGAACTCAGAATAATGTGGTTCAAACACTGAAAGAAAATAATTGACAACCAAGATTGTTATATCCAGCAAACTTATCCTCCAGAATCAAAAGAGAACTAAAAACTTTACAAGATGAGCATAAGCTAAAAGAATTCATAACTACTAAGTCAGCATTGCTGAAAATAGTTAAGAAATTCTACGCATACAAGAAATTAAAACAAATACCAGAGCTGGGGAAAGGATGAAACTCATTGGAAGCATAGTTAAGCAAATGATAATTAGGGTTGAATTAAACATTAGAAATACATCAAAATTTCAGGAAGTAATAAACATCCCTTTATAATAACACCAAGTGTAAATGATCTCAACTCTCTAATTAAAAGTTCTGACAGGCAGATTAAAAAAAAAAAAAACAAGACTATCTGTTGTGTGCAAGAGCAAACCTCTGAAAGCATCCACAGGCAGAGTGAAAGGATGGAAAATATTCCATGAAAATGGAGCTTGAAAGCAAACAGGAGTAGCTACTCTCATATCCAATAAAGCAGAGTTCAAGTCAAAATTAATAAGAGACAAAGGTCTCGTTATACTGGTTAAAGGAACAATCTATCAAGAAGATACACCAATGGTAAATATCTGTGCCCCAAATGTCAGTATACCTAGTTACATAAAGCAATCAGTACTTAACATAAAGGTTCAAATAGACCCCAGTACAATAATACCAGGTGATTTCAACACACCTCTCTCTGGATGACAGATAGGTCATTCAGACATAAAATCAATAAAGATACATGAAACTCCCAAAGTATAGATTGAATAGGCTTATCAGACATGGATAGACTATTTCATCCAACAAGAGCTGAATACACTTTTTTTCTTGAATGTTCATGGATTATTCTCCAAAGTAGACCATACTTTATGTCACAAAGCAAGTCTTTGCGAATACAAAAAAAAAATGTAATTCCTTGCATCTTATCAGATAATAATGAAATGAAACTAGAAATTGACAACAAGAAAAACTACAGAAATTACATAAACATATGGAGATTGAATAACATGCTTTTGAGCAACAAACAGGTGATTAAAAAGTTGGGGAAAATTTAAAAATTCTTGGTGTCAACAGAAAATAGAGACAACATAGCAGAATTTCTGGGACACTATGAATACAGTTCTAAGAGGAATGCTTATAGCTATGAGTGCCTACATAAAAAAATCAGAAAGATCCCAAATAAATACTTAATGATATATTTTAAGGTCCTAAAAAACAAGAACATATAATTCCAAAGTCAATAGAAGGAAGGAAATAATTAAGATCAGAGTTGAAATTAATGAATTATGATAAAAAACAACACAAAGGATCAATGTACCAAAGCTTATCAATCTTGCTTATCTTTCAAACTAACCAAAATAGAGAGGTCTCAAATTAGTAAAATTTTTTTTTTTTTTTTTTTGGGTGCTGGGGATCGAACCCAGGGCCTTGTGCTTACAAAGCAAGCACTCTACCAACTGAGCTATCTCCCCAGCCCCTCAAATTAGTAAAATTAAAGTTAAAAAAGGAGAAATCACCACAGACATCTCTGAAATCCAGAGGATCATTAGGGATTATTTTGAAAATTTATATTCCAACATAACTATATCATCAGAAATGTGCAAATCAAAATCACAATAAGATATCACCTCACCCTAGTAAGAAAGGTTATTATCAAAAAGACAAAAGATAACAAGTGTTGGCAAGGATGTGAAGAAAAGGGAACACTGTACACTGTTAGTGGGAGTCTAAATGAAGTCAGTCATCATAAAAAAAAGTATGGGGTCCTCAAAAAATTAAAAATATATCTACTGTATGATCCAGCAACTCCACTCCTTCATTCCTATGTTTTTGCATCACTATTCACAGTAACCAAAAAATGGAAACAACCTGTATGTCCATTGGTTGATGAACAGATGAAGAAAATGTCATTTATATACACAATGGAATACTATTCAGCCATAAAAAAATATATGAATTCCTGTCACTTGGGACAACATGGATGGGACTGGTGATCATCATATTCAGTCAAAGAGCTAGGCAAAGAAAGGCATGTACTGCATTTGTGGTGAGACATCCTTGTTTAGCAGAATCACGCTTGGCTGAGCCATGGGATACAGGTTCCTGACTCCCAGGAACCGACAGTCATGAGAAACTGTTTCGGACAGATGGAAAGTAGGTGGCCCTGTACAGAGGTAGCTCACCTCTGAGGAAGTGCTAATTCTCTAGGCAAATGGCTTCCCTAACTCCACCCCATCCTATTCCTCACAGAAGAAGCCCCTCCTGTCTGGGTCCTTTTACCTGAGGGACTATAACTGAAGGTGAAGGTGGGTTCCTCCATCTTGTCAGAGGCCAGATCTGGTATGGCTTGATCTGTCGTACCCCTTTCCATTTGAAAAGATTACTGGATCTTGTGTTTATTGATTAGATAAGTTTATTAGTATTTAATTGGTCGCCAGCACCATCATCCTCCCCTCTGACAGAAACTCTTCCCTTCATCCATGTGGGACCAGGAAAATGCCCACACTACATGATATATCTAATATGTGGAATATAACATCATTGATTTCATAAGAAGTTGAGAGTAGACTGGTAGTTACCAAAGGCGGGGAAATGTAGAGAGGAGGGTGGGTAAGATTTGACTAATGGGTTCTAATTAGTGGGTTGAAGCAAGAGGTTGTGGTGTGCCATCTGACTGTGGTGTGCACAGTAGGGTAAATACAGATACAAATAGTGTAATGTACATTTCAAAAGGCTAGAAGAAAGGATTTCAAAAGAAATAAATATTTGAGGAGATATAGTTAACATGATTTAAATATTATATAATGTACATATGTATTAAAATATCACAAGATACCTCATTAATATGTACAATTTCATTTTAAAATTTAAAAATAAAAACCACAATGGCATTTCACACTCAAAAAATAAAACCTGTATTCCAATAAATTGGAAAATCTGAAGAAATGGGCAAATTTCTAAACACAAATGACCTACCAAAATTGAGCCAAGAAGATGTAAAAAACCTAAACAGACCAATAACAATCAATGACAAGAAGCAATAATAAAAAGCCCTGAAACAAAGATAAACCCAGGATCAGAATGATTCTTGGTTCTACCAGAATTTTATTTTTATTTGTTTTTTAATTGGTACATTATAATCATACATACTAGAACTCATTATGCCCTATTTGTACATGCACATTACATAATTTGATCAATCTCAGTCCCAAGTATCTTCCCTTTTCTTTCTCTCCTTTCCTTCTTCCTCCTGATCCACTTGCTGTACTTTACCAATCTCCCTTTTATTATTATTATTTATTACTATTATTTTAATTAGTGCATATATATTTAAATAGTGCATTATATGATTCATTATGGTATTTTTGTACAGGACACAGCATAACTTGTTTACCAGAATTTTAAAGAACTAATGCCAATTTTCCTTATGAAATAGAAAGGAGGGCAGAACACTCCTAAATTTATTGTAGGAAACCATTATCACCCTTATACCAAAACCAGATAAAGATATATCTAGGAAAGAAAACTACACATCAATATTCCTGATGAAACTAGACACCAAAATCCTTAATAAAATATTAGTACTTTGCATTAAAAACACACGAAGAGTATACTTCATGATCAAGTTGATTTCATTCTAGGGATGCAAGGATGGTTCGATGAACACAATTCAATAAATGTTATTCACACAAATTGAATTAAGGACAAAATCACATGATCATCTCAATAAATGCAGAAAAGGTCTAGGACAAAATTCAGCACTCATCCATCTTAAAAATATGGAAGAAACTAGGGTTTGAAGGAATTTACCTCAAAAATCATAAAGTCTGTATGTGACAAACCCAATGCCAACATCAAACTGACTGAGGGAAACTGAAAGCCATCTCCTGAAAAATGAGTAACAAGACAAGGATATCCACTCTCATCACTCCTATTTAATATGGTACTTGAAATTTTAGCCAGAACAATTAGAAAAGAGAAGGGGGGAAAGGAACAAAAGGAAAGGGAGAAGTCAAATTATCCCTATTTTCAGATTGTGGGGTACCATCAATGATTTGCAGACAAAACCAGGCTTGGTCGAGCTACCAGAAATGAAACCTGGCTCTCAGGAACTGGCAGTCATGAGAGACTGTTCCAGATTGCTTGGAGTATGTGGTTTTGGTGCAGAGGCTTACTGCTGGTATTTGCAAGCCCTGCTGGGATGACCTGCTAGGACAGAATGGCTTGACTCCACCCCATCCTATTTCCTACGGAATAAGTTCCTACCAGTCCCCCTTTGATCTATACCAGTATAAATAAAGACAGCGTGGGTTCCTCCATTATTAGAGCCAGATCCTTTAGCATGGCTCAATCTATCATGCCTGCTAATTCAAGTGATAACTGTCTCCTGTGTTTTTTTTTTTTTTTTCTATAAAATAAACTTCTTAGTGATTAATTTATAGCTGGCCCATCCTTCCGGCAGGAACCCTGTCCCTCGCCCACACAGGATGGGAGGTGAGAGCAGATGATATCATCCTATATTTAGAAGACCCAAAAAACTCCACTGGAAGACTCCTAAAGTTGTGAAACAAATATAATGAAGTTGCAGGATACAAAATCAACATACAAAATTGGTAACTTTTCCATATACCAATAATGAATCTACTGAAAAAGAAACCAGGAAAACAATTCCATTCACAATAGCCTAAAAAATAAAACAAAATAAAATGAACAAACAAAAACCTAGGAATAAATCTAAGCAAGGTGGTGAAAGACTTCTGCAATGAAAACTGTAGAACACTGAAGAAAGCAATTGAAAAAGACACCAGAAGATGGAAGATGTATGTTCTTGGATACGTAGAATTAATATGGTTAAAGTGGCCACATTACCAAAACTATCTATAGATTCAAAGCAATCCCCATCAAAATACTAATGATATTCTTCAGAGAATAAGAAAAAATAGTTCTACTTCATGTGGAAGCACAAAAGGCCCACAATGCCCAAAGCAATTCTAAGCAATAAGTACATTACTGGAGCCATCACAATCCCCAATTTCAAATTATACGACAGAGATAGAGTCACAAAAACAGCATGATACCGCCGTAATTTGGTCAATTTCATTCCCGAATACCTCCCCTTTCCCTAGTGTCCACAGACCCACAGACCCATGGATTAGACTATAAGACACAGAGGAAACCCCACACAGATATAGTCATTTGACCTTGACAAAAGGACCAAAAACATATATTAGAGAAAAGATAGCCTTTTAAACAGATGATGCTAGGAAAATAGGATATGCACTTACAGAAGAATGAAACTAGATCTCAATCTCTCAACCTGTACAAAAGTCAACTCAAAGTGGACAAAGACCTAGAAATTAAGCCAGAAACTTTGCAAATGATAGAAGGAAACACAGAGTCCACACTTCAACATATACTGCAACATAACCTCCTCAATAAGACTCCTAAAGCTCAGGAAACAAAACCAAGAATTAATAACTGAGACAGCATCAAACTAAAAAGCTTCTTCACAGGAAAAGAAATGATTAAGAGTGTGAAGAGAAAGACTACAGAAAGGGAGAGAATCTTTGTCAGCTTCTCTTCTGAAAGAGGATTTATATCCAGAATAAATAATTTCTAAAAACTTAACATAATCCTCCATAAATAACCCAATCAATAAATGGACAAATGAACTAAACAAACATTTCTCAAAAGAAGAAATACAAGTGGCCAACAAGTATTTTTCAAATACTTATTTGAAAAAATGTTCAATATCTTTAGCAATCAGGGAAATGCAAATGAAAACTACACTGAGATTTCATCTCCCTCCAGGTAGAATGGCAGCCATCAAGAATACAAATAATAATAAATGCTGGTGAGGGGGCAGGGAAAAGGTACACTTTACTACTATGGCTGGAATTGTAAATTTGTACCATCACTATGGAAATCTGTATGAAGGTTTCTCAAAAGACTAAAAAAGGAAACACCATGTGACCCAGCTGTTCCACTTCTCAGCATTTATCCAAAAGAATTAAACTCAGCATACTAGAGCAACACATGCATACCTGTTTAAAGCTGCACAATTCACAACAGTCAAGTCATATAACCAGGGCAGGTGCCAGTCAACAGATGAATGGATGAAGAAAATGTTCTATACACAATGAAGTTTTACTCTGCCATAAAGAGGAATGAAAGTATATCATTTATGGAAATGTGGATGGAAGTGGAGAACATCATGTTAAGTGACAAACCAGTCTCAGAAGATCAGGGGTCATATGTTTTCTCTCACATGTGAAAGCTAGAGAAAAAAAAATGAGAACAAAAGGCCTGGGAGATCTCATAAAAATAGAAAAGAGACCAAAAGAGTAGAGGAAGGAGATCAGGGGTAGGGACGAGAAGGGGGAAAGGGGAATGGAATTGACCAAATTACCTTATGTGCATGTATGTGAATGTAGGAATGTATCACAATGAATTATATTTAAGTATAGTACACAAATAAAAAAGTATTTTTTTGAGTGTCTTTTAAAATAAGGTGTCATTGTTACATTATAGAACTTTTATTTGAAGATGAATCTGAATGTTCCTATTACTTAAATCTACATTGAATAATCTGGTTGATGAACTTTGGAGCAGGGCATTTAGCACCACAGAATTATTTCAAAGAAGTATAATGATAAGATCTATAAAATGCAATGACTGTTGCAAATTTAATATAGTTCAATATGTTCCTTTGAGTTCATGGTACCTGTATTACCAAATGCTATGTTATAAATTAATCTTTAACATCTTTGATTTTATATTGCATCATGATTTTATTTTGCATTCTCTAATACATAATTTGATAGTGAACACAAATGTACAGTAAATAATTGCTCTTAAGTCACAAGTCAGTTCTTTGTTGTAGGAGGTCACTAAGGTTACTCACAATATCATTGTTAAATATCTATAATCAATAACATGAAAGCACAATTTAAGTCAAAGGGAAGTTTTTTTCATACCAGTTATCACCTTTTAATATATTACATAGTTTACTTCATTAGCTTATTGTCTCTCTTATATTCCCACAAGAATGTTAAGTTCATTAGAGCAGCAGCATTTAAATCTTTTCTTCATAATGTATCTCAAGTGCCTAGAATAACATCCAAGATATAAGCACTCAGTTAATATTTGTTGAAAGAATGAAAAACTTGTCATAAGACATTTGGGGATATACAAACTTTTCAGGATTCCCAGATTGAGAAAATACTGGCACTGAGGCAAAAGCAGTGGCTTAGGAGTAGGAAAAACCTGAATTTGTATCTTTTTTTTATCTATTATTTCTCACTTTGCTACTTACTAGCTGTATGACATTGAGGAAATTACTTAAATTCAGAATTTTCCCATCCCTCCCAGTAAAATGTAAAGTCAGTTAAAAATGGGGATAATGGTCAATACAAAGTATATAAACATAAAAAAACAGCAGATGTGAAGATTATCATTACTATTAGAAACATCAGAGAAAAACATTTAATCAACCAAAATATTTTTTCTATGTTATGACTTTCCTTTCCTTTATTTCATCTTATTCATAAAAGATAAAAGAATATTGAAATAGGTTTAGAATAAATGAAAAAGCGAAAAGGAATAGAACTTAAAACTTCCATTGAAACAAGTGGTTGAAAATACTGGAGGATGTTTTCATAAACCTTTGTCAGGTGCTGAAAGAGCTTGGTTAAGATGGGGCTATAAAGTAAGTCAAAGAAACAGAATCAGCAAGGACCCAGAAAGAGAGGAAACATGAAACAGAAGGAGGATCACCCAGTGAGCGGGGCTGCACAAGAGCCTCCACCAATTGTTCATGCATAGCTTATCACCTACCTTCTCTCTCCTTGCCAGCTCTGCTTGGTTCGTCAGGAACTTTAACCCTCAGGCCAACCCTAAAGGAAGAATTAACCTACTTATTGAACCCTGAGGCAGTGTGCTTGGCCAGGAAGCTGGGTATTTGGGGAACAGAGAAATGATCTCTGGGTTTTATTGCAATATCCCATAACCACTGAAGGAAGAGGTTAAAACAATGTACTATATTAAGAAAAAGCAGTGTCAATTTATTTTTTGGTTTAAGTTTAGCTGCCAAGTGGAATTTTTAAAAATACTTTGGAAATACAAGTAGATTTAAGGTCTGTTTTGGGTAAATCTTATTTATTTTAAAAAGGGAGAATAAAATACTACTTAATTTTAGACAAGTTATCATTAGTGTTCAGTTACGCACACAAAACAGCAATTAATTTTGGTGCATAATAATTATACGAATAGTGGGTTTCATTGTGGCATTTCATACATGCAGATAACATAATTTGAATAATTTCATTCCCCATTCTCCTGATCCCTTTCCTCTATCTTACAGGTCTCCTTTCTTTTATTTTCATGAGCTGCCCCCCTATCCCGCCGACAATAAAAGCAATTTTGGATTGCTAAGTTTAGTCTTAACTAAACCATATTTGAACAATGTAGATATTGGAAGATAAAAATTAATTTGTTCTTACACATTCTAATAACAATAAAAAATAAATGTGCTAAATGTAGAATATATGCTTGAAAATAATTCAGGTGTTTACAGTTGAGCAAGAGTCCCATAAACTTTTCCTTGACCTTTTCTGTCAATGTGCAGGTGGCTGATTTCCCTTGTGTAGACATTATCTTAACTAACTTCCAGTTAGCTGATTCACTCTATTGCCCTGCACTCTTCATTCTCTATATAAAAATGACTGATATCTATCTTGCTGAAACTTCATTGCTAATAATCTGTTCTGTAGTAAGGCAAGATATTTCTTCCTCTCGTTAAGAAGAAACTCACCCAAGATAAATTGGGTTTGTTTCCAATACTGTTTGTAACTGTTGAATATGTTACATAGTCTAATTATCTACAGATAAACTAATATGTGTGGAAAAAGAGAACTGTTGCCTATGAAAACAGCAACAAACTAAGCAGAATGCTCTTTAAAAACTCAAGAAAGAAGTCCCTAAAAATTAACTAGAATTAGGTGTGGATGAGACACTGGAAAAGATTAGAAGATCAATTGTGAATATTTCAAAAAATTTAAAACACCTCCTTTCTTCAAAGAAATCAAAATGGGAACTCATACATCATGCATTAAGGGTGTGATTTTCTGTGAGGGTTTCAGAGCACTATACTCAAAGAAAATCATGGCAACTTTACATCTAAAGATTGGTGAATAAATGCAGTTGTGTGTTTCAAAGAAAGTAAAATACTTAAGTATTAGCATTTTATTAGTCCCATTTATAACTAACTTTTAAAAATGAACAAATTACAGGTTCCTATCATTTTATTTAAGAGGGGTCTACTCTATTAATCTTGACGGTTCCTCAGTCTTAGAATGCTGGGGGATTCAGTTGCAAGTTTCCCTACCACTCTTAAACATTATGGAAAGGGATATGCTAAAAATATCAGCCATTTTTTAGGATCTAAAGATTTCTAGATGAAATTAAGATTTCAGAGTAAGCAACAGTAAGAACTGCAGTTAACTTGCGAAAGATAATACACAGAAAGAAAAGAAACACAGTGTACTGAAAATTCAATTTTGAAATGGAGGAGAAAAGAAAGGATGAGCATACAAAAAACAATAGTAAGTCAAAAGAAAATAATTTAAAATAACATGAAAGGATGATGTGAATGAACCTGAAGATGCAACTGTAATTACTATTAAAGTGAAAACCAGTTCATCAATTGGAAAAGTTACTTAAACTAGGGACATTCATCATGTGGAATTCTAAGTTGTTAAAACGAGAGAAGTAGATATAGACCTGAAAAGGTTCCAAAGCTTTATTATTGCATTAAAAAAGCAAGATGAAAAAGAAAACTATGATTCCCATTTTTGTTCAACATTTTGCATATGTAGCTGTACAGTGTAAAAAGTCTTAAAGAACACACAGAAAGCTCATCATGCCTCCTTAGTCTCCAGTAAAGGATACCTTGGAAAGTGGCACTGAGGGTAACAAGGGTGGGGCACACTTTCTACACATTTCAGGACCAGTGTTCTTAAAATGCTTTGCTAGTTTTCCAAGTAATATAGCTTTGGAAAAGTTCATGGTAAAATAATGTAACTATTGGGATTGATGGCCACAGAAAGACTACTTTATATTTCACCTTAAAGACTTTGGATAGCACTGATATTTAATAGGCTTATGATTTTTGGGGTGACGGCTGAAAAACAGCAAGATACCTTTTCCAAACTGATAAGATTAAGAAAGGCTAAAGGAACCCTCTAAAATAAAGGAAACCAACAATGAAATATTGATAACTACATATCAAAAATTTTTTTTTAATTTTTCCATTTATAGTCCCATGCTTTTCTGACACTGAGACTTTCCTTTTACATTAATTCAGTGATGTTATTCTATAAATTCTATTTAACTGTCATGCCTTTTAACTTTTAAGAATTCTGATCTGACTTTTCCTTTCCTTTGAAGACTGTTGTTCATTTTCTCTCTCACTCTTTTACACATCCTCTTGAATCTATGCTTTAAGTTTTTTTTTTTTTTTTAAGTTTTGTTTTGTTTCTTGCATCATCTGTACTTCTTTTGGAGTCAACAATTCATTTTTCTCATTTTATTTTTTCATTTTCATCTTGCTGATTTTCTACTTACATCTGGTAGGCTTTGTGTGTTTATAAGTGAAGGTCTAAGTTGCTCATGACAGGTGATCGTCATGGATTTCTTGCCCCTCTGTTGTAGTTCTGTGTTATGTTTCTCCAGCAGCATTTCTCCCTCAATAAGCAGGCTGACTTGTACCTCTAATTAAGTGGAAAAGTCATGCCAACAGTCATAAGCAGGCAGCAAGAGATAAAGAAGACTGCTACAGTACACTGATACATGTACAGGACACTGGCACATGTGAGAAGGCCTTGGTATTTTTATAGAGCATCTCCTACCAGATCCCTTAATTGATCTGTCTGCATAGGAGGAGTCTCCTAATAGGAGAGCAAAGTCTTATATCAATTACACACAGATCTGTTTTAGGATCTACCTTTATTGAACCCTAGAAGGATAGTTGCTAACAGGATAATTATTGAAAACACAGAAGGATCTAGAGTCTTTTTCTATGTAAGAGACCCACTCCCCCTTACTAGGAAATAGTGACTCTTTCTAGCTTATGGCCATGATAAAACTTCAAATTAGGTAAGTACCTTATTAAATAATGCTTTCTTTTCTCAGAATATGACCTCACTTCACCTCTCTGCCAAACAGAGCAATAACTAGTATCAAACACTTTTTTAAAAAGATTATTTTAGTTGTTAATGGTCATAGGCAAGTGCTCTACCACTGAGCCACAACTCCAGTCCCTAGTGTCAAATCCTGGCATGGCAATGATCATGATGAAACGCGTTCAATATCTTTGGCCATCAGGGAAATGCAAATCAAAATTATATTGAGATCCCATCTTGCCCCAGCTGGAATGGCTACCATCAAGAATAAAAAAATAGTAATACTGGTAAAGATGTGGGGAAATAGGAGTCATGATAAACTTATGGCAGAAATGTAAATGAGTACAGCCACTATGGAAATCAGTATGGAGGTTCCTCAAAAAACTAAAAACAGAATTACCATATGATCAAAGCTGCATCAGGCTGCATACCCATGTTTATCAAAGCACAATTCACAACAGCCGAGCTATGGAATCAGACTAGGTGCTCAACAACAGATGAATGGATAAAGAAAATGTGGTATATAAACCAATGGGGGTATTATTCAGTCATGTTTGAAGGAAAATGGATGGAACTAGAGGTCCTAATGTTAAGCAAAATAGATTGGACTCAGAAAGAGAAGTACTGCGTGTTTCCCGTCATATGTGGAATCTATGGCAAAACAGGTATGAAAGTAATGAGGAGACAATTAAAGAAAAGGAAAGGGATCAGGAAAAGGGGAGTGGAGGAAGGGATGGGTTATGGGGTTGGATGATAAAAGCATGTTATTTGAATTTACAAATATGCCACAATGAAACCCATTATTCTGTATAATTAAAATGCACTAATAAAAATAAATAAAAATTAAAATTAAAACAAAAAGTTCTTGGCACAGTCCCATGGAGAAATCTTGGGCCTGCTAAGGATGAGAGAGATTTAATGCCAACCAAGTATGGCAACACCTAGCTAGAATGTGCTATAGGAAGTGGAAAAGCATGCCTGGGTAAATCCTGAGGGTGTTGGACCACAAGAAGTATAATACACAGGGCATATATTTGACTTTTGTTATTTTTCTATGTAATTAATCTACATTTAGAGGATTTGGAAATTTACACTTAATATACTTAATGGAGATTAAGTGTAAAACTTCAATCTCATTGTCTTAGATTGAATATTTTTGGTAACCATTTCCTCTCCTTTGGTAATTTATTAACTATAATTGTCATTATAGCTTTATTTTAGGATATGATATACAACTTTAACTTGTTATAGTCTACCTTCAAGTGATATTATCAATTTTATACCACTTTATGTGTAGTATAAGAAACTTAGAGCAAAAGGTTTCCATTTATGTTTTCTTCAACAGTTTTTTTCTAAAATATTTTTCTTACTTGTCAATGGACTTTTAATGAATTAATTAATTTATATGGGGTGCTGAGAATTGAACCCAATGCCTCATATATGCTAGGCAAGTACTCTACAACTGAGCCACAACCCCAGTCCCTCTTCAATAGCTTTTGTGTGATTGCTGTCATGAGTTTTACATTTACATGTTATAAAAATAATGTTGTTATTATTTTTGCTTTAAACTATCAATTACCTTTAAATACATATAATAAGGAAAAAGTTTTTAAAAATTTACCAGTGCCACTTACCATTTCCAAGGTTTTTTATTCACTTGGTATAATTTTCCATTTCCCTGGGGAGCTTCCTTTAACATTTCTTACAGTGCAGGTCTTCTACTGATGCATTTTTCTGCTTCTGCACACCTTAAAAAGTTTATATTTCTTCCTTGCTTTTGGAAAGATATTTTCGTTGTATACAGAATTTTAGTTTAACTCTTTTCTTTCAATACTTTAAAGATATTTTCCACTGTCTTCTGGCTTGCATTGATACCAAAGAGAAATCTATTGTCGTTCTCATCTTTATTCCTCTGTACATAATGAGCCATCTTTTGTCTGGCTGTTTTTAAAATGTTCTATGCAATGATGTGTCATCACAATGACTTTTATGCAGAATGATATGATAGCATAGTTTTTTTTAAACGTCTTATACTTGATATTGATACAGTTGTACCTACTGGATTTTATAGTTTTCAACAATTTTGAAAAAAATTCAGCTATTATTTCTTTGAATAAAGAAAAATTCTTCCACCTTCCCTTCGAGGACTTCAATTACACATGTATTGGGTCATATGAAGTTGTTCCCCAACTCACTGATGCTCTATTCATTATTTTTCTGTTATTTTTCTTTCTCTGTATTATTTTGGATAGTTTCTATTTACATGTATTCAAGTTCGCTAATCTTTTCTTCTCAAATATTTATCTTCTGCCTATCTTTTCTAGCATTTTCTCAATCTTGGATATGGTGGTTTTACTTTCTAAATGTTCAATTACAGTCCTTTAAAAATCTTTTGTTTCTACTTAACTAATTTCTTCAGCCCTTTTGAACATAGAGAATTCAGTTGTGAAAGTTATTAACTAATTCTATCTTCTGTGTCATTTCAGTCTGGCTTGGATTGATTAATTTTTCACCTAATTATAGGTAGCAAGTATTTTATCATAGTCTGTAGCCTATTTTTTTTTTTTTTTCACTTATTGTCTGCTATTCAGAGAGGTGAAGTTTTCAGTTTTGATGAAGTTCAACTTATCTGTTCCATTTGTGGTTCAGATTTCCTCTCAAACTTGTTTTGGGCCTAAATTGTTTTCTTAAGATACAGATAATTAATTTAAAACTTTCCATATATCTAAAATACATCATTATGTTTATTTCCCTCTAAGAACCTCTGCCTCTTAGAAATTATGTTTTCATTTTTATTCCATTAAAAACATTTTCTAACTCCCCACTTTGTCTATTAAAACCATGTCATTCAGAAATAAATTTAATTTCCAAAACTTAAGATTTTCCAGGTATTATTCTCTTATTGATTTCGAGTTCAATTTATTTGTGTTCACAGAATATATTTTGTCTGACTTGAATATTTTAAAACGTTAATTTTTTTATGGGTCACATGGTGATCCATCTTAATGTTCCCTGTGTACTTGAAAATAATTTGTAGATTGCTCTTATTGCTTGGGGAGTTTTCCCATTTTTATTTCCTTACATGGCTTTTAAAATAAAACTACGCAAAGAGGAATATGTCACATAAAGTCAGATTCAGAAATATGATTTGACGCATGAGTTTGAAAAATTAAACATTTTATATAGGAAGTTTAATAGTAATAGTTCTATTACTAAGTAGTTCTCAACATGCACTTAGTGATGTTCATGTACACAATTAATAATGCATAAGAGATCAGGCACCAGTAAATGAACACACATAATGATTAAATTACCTCTTCACACGCTGACATCCCAATTGGTTCCTAGTATGTATGATCCATTAACCCGTTCTCTATACTCAAGTTATGCTGGTCTTACTTTGATTCTTCAAAGCAGCTATGTTTTTTTTTTTTTTTTACCTGCATCAGGATTTACTCTATATGTGGAAAATACTTTCTCCCTCTTTTTGTCTAATCTCCAACTTTCAGAGTTGACTTTGAATACATGTTCTTTGGGACTCTTTTTGACATGCCCTTCCAGGGTCAGGTCCTCCCTATAAACATTTTCATGGCAGCCTATACCTGCTTTTCATAGATTTTATAATGAAAATGAAAAATACAAGGCCAGATTAAGTCAGATTATCAAAGATGTTACGACTTCTTAAAAGGTTTGATCATCATCTCAAAATGAGATTGGAGTGGTCAACTGAAATGAGTCATCTAAAACCTGATTTTTATTGAACAGCATTTCTCTTCTGAAGACAATTGTGAAAGCAGAATAATACCTTCAAAATAAGACCACAGGTTGATATGAACTTTTCATATCAATATCTAACACATCCAAGACTACAATTTACAAAATGTTGCATAGAGTAGGGGACACAAAAACCCAAATGGATGAGAAGTCTCATTCTTCCACCTTCATAGGTCCAGACACATGGATAAGGTGTCTGCTTCTCTAAGATTTCCTGGATTTAGAAAAGAAAACCCGTAACAAATAGCACATTGGTCATTAATGATATCTTTCCCAAACTGAATCTAAATATTAAGGTTTCAGAGTCCATGTTTCTTATCAACTTTTAGGCAAAAAAATTAATAGGTAAAGGGAACGAGAAGAAAAATCTTTGTCTTTCAAGAACATTTGGAATCTTCATTTCTTTTAAAAAGCACATGACCATATTATAAGGGGGCATTTGGAAAATATACAGGGTTTTGCTGACAGTTGAGTTGTAGGAGCTGCCTTCCCCATCTCATGTCTCTCAGGCTTACTTTGTAAATTATGTGAAACACTTTTAGACAGACACTGGCACTCATAAATTATACAGCTCATTTGCATATTCCAGTCATGAGACGTTATGCAAAGTGACATGATTTGCATAATGGATTCCTCTTGTCGCTTCACTTGCTGCGTGCTTTTAAAAAACAAAATGAAATAAAATGAAAGCATGAAAAGGTGAAAGCATCAAGTTCCCTGCCTTGCCTGTCTCCTTTCCAACTACAATGTCAATTGCTTTCATTTTATTGGGGGGAAGGGGACAGAAAGCAAATACACACACACAAACAAAAAAACAAAGAGCTTTGGTAAGAATTTTGTTCTTAATTACAACCTACTTACTTTCTCACTGAAATCCTTCGCCATAAATGACCCATTTGGGTCAAGAAGAATAGGAACAAAACAAGACATTGAGATAGGGCGAAAAACTTCATGGAACTTTTTCTTTAAAAGACAAACAAACAAACTGCTATGCCAGTGATACTTGGGGAAGGTGTCGTCTTCCTATGTAAAATTAAAACAAAGATGAAAAAAACTTAAAGGCACGAATTATTTTCTCGTTGCTGGAGAAAGCACATTTTGGATGAGATAAGTGGTCTTGGAGAGGGATACCCCACCCCCAGGTGAACTTATAAAGGGCTTTCCTAAATTGAAAGAGCAAGAGAGAAGGAGAAAGCCAGGGTTGTGTTTCGACAATTTAACAAAATATATAATGGCTACACATATTGTGAAGGATGAGGCAGTGCCACGTCGACTTCTGTCGGCTCTACTCCAATAAGCAGGCAACGCTCGCTCGCAGTTGCTAGTTCTGCTGCGGGCTTTCCCTGCCCCCCTGCACCAGTGCGAAAGGCAGAGTGTGCCAAGCGGCTGGCGTCTGTACCCTGTGGGAAAAGTTAACTGTAATTCTTCGGCTTTTAAAATCAATTAACCCGTGTGTTAATTAACGTCAAGTCGACGGGAGGAGGAGAAGAAGGGGAGGGAGGGAGGAAAGAAAAAAGCTGCAAGGGCGGATGGCAGAAGAGTTGGCACGGTGCCATCCATTCAGGGGCAACGCCACAGTTTCGTGTGATAGCAGCAGCGGGTATATGTTACCGGGCCCTGTATGCGGGCCAGACAGTGCGGTAAAGCCAAGGGAGATTATCCAGACCCCCAGGAGCGAACAGCAAGCAGCAACCGAAGGCGCAAGTGCCAGGATTACAGCCTAGGCTGCTCCAACTATGAGCCCTTCCTCGGACCTTGGGAGTCGGCTACTTGGGGTTTGGGGGTCTTCCACACCAAAGAGGCACAAAGCTGACTTTAATCACTTTTTTTCCTTTAAACTTGATTCTGCTGCAGTGGAGCCAGCACAGCGGATGTTTTCACACCCAGCAAGACAAAGGCCGTCGTCTCCGCCATGACACTGTTTCGTTCCAAGCAGAGGCCGGGATCCTGGACTCCTTGAAAAATCAAAAAGAAACATGGAAAACAAACAACAAATACAGCAACAAACAGAAAAAAATAACAACCACCAAAACCGTTTGCCCGTTTGCCATGCCAGGGGTGATCTGGGCATCTGTTGCAGCAGAAGGCGCTTGTGTGGGGCTATTTTTTTTTTTTTTTTTTTTTTTTTGGCAAGCTGTTGGCTTGTTTGCTATTCAACTTCGTTTATAATTAACTTAAAAAAACAACAATACCATTCAGCCTAGTCAACAACAAACAAAGAGAAAAAGCAGACATCGGAAGAGAAATGCCATAGGAAGCGGCATGAATGCATGCCACAGCCGGTGCCACTTGCCATTCGGAAAACCTCAGGGAAAGATGCCAATCTTACAGCTCTGAAGATGCAGAGAAGGGAGCATAAAGGTCTACGAATAGAAATCATAAGGAAATAATACCGCTTTTAACATCTTGGATTGCAATTGCACACAGCCTCTGCTGGGAGAAGAGAGGGAATATTTAAATGGAGATATAGATGGGTATAAATGAAAAGATAGGCACCTATCAAGTGCATATAGACACAAATGTAAGCTGTATGTGTATATAAGTACACATATTTGCAGATGAATTAAACGCTTAGATATGTATATATTTTGTGTGATAGGTATGGATATGTATATAGGTGTGTATGTTTATGCATATACATACTATGTGGGATGTATGCATGTGTGAGAAAAGGGAGAGGAAGGCAGAGGAGAGCGAAGGAAATGGTGTGTCTGTGCATGCATGTGAGTGCATACATCCCACTTTTTGACCCAGGTATACACAGAAGACAAAATAAAAATCATACTCCAGCAGCAAGCAGGCAGCCAGAGATTTATCTACATTCACTGCTATCACCAGGGAGATGAATGGGGCCGATCTGAAGCCCTTTTACAAGATCCACTATGGGAGTGAAGGAGGAGGAGGGATGCCACACAGACATGCACAAACTTGAAGGCAGAGGGATTTGGAAGGGGCTACTGAGGAAACCCTGGTGGCAAAATGCAGGGGAGAAGAAGGGGAAAGAGGCTTGTCTCTATGTTTTAGGTGGTTGTTAAAAAAAAAAAAAAATCTGCAAAAGGGTTTCAGGGAACGGCTGGTACTTACGTTGTCTGCGTTGCTGTGAATCCTGAAAGGTGTTCTGTTGGCACTGGGCGCTGAGCCAGGGGCAGGCGCTGGAAACAAAAGGGAGAGACAAAAAAATAAAGTCATTCAATGGGAATATTAATTGCTGCTCTTGTGGATCTTACAAAACACACAAACTGTTTTCTTTTTCTTTCTTTCTTTTCTTTTTTTTTTTTTTTTTTTAATGTGGATTGGCGCGTGTCCCTTTCGCATGGAATATACAAGTAGTATGGGATTTACAGCCCAGTTACGGGACTCAGGATTAACCGCGCTGGCATCTTTTGGGCATATTCGTCCTTTTAATGAATGAGCTTTCGCTGTTAATGAGGAATAATCGTTTGGCTAATGAGCTTTGAAACATTAAGAGAAAAGAGGTTTTTTTTTTTTTTGTTTTTTGTTTTTTTTTCCCCCGTTAATCGCTCTGGTGCGACTGCATGGATGGATTACAAAAGACAGCAATAGGAATGCAGTACAAAGGGGGGGAAAACCTCTCCTGGAGTGGGAGAAGCACCGAGATGGGTGATGTGTCCCTGCGTCTTTCCTTCCTTCTCTCTCCCTTTCACACTGCCAACTGCTATGGGTTTCCATAACTCCGCAATCAAAGTGGATGGTCGGGAAGGATTATTACAAAGAGTGAAGCCTCCGCTGTTAATGTCTCCAGTGTTTAATCATCATACAGTAGAATGGTTTTATGCATATTTCATTTGCATATCATTAAACTGTGTTAGCGAGGGGCATTCAGAGCCAGGAGAAGTACAAAGTTGGGGAGAGAGGGAAGAAAAAAAGGTCCCTATGATGCTTATCTTCAAACAGGGACTTGTTCCATGATCTGTCTTCTACTTTTGCTAAAATCATTATGACTTGGAAACCTTTGAAGTTGGATACAACCTTGGATTCTTCTAATTCCTGCAGAGCGGTATATTTTAAAAAACAGCAGAAATGTTCCTGCACTAGACAATTAAAGGAATATAAACTCCAGTGGGTTGAAACTAGTAGCTCTTTGGGGAATGCAGTGGCAGAGGCTTCTACAAATACCAACACTTAAAAAAATAATAAAGAGCATCATATTAAAAACAAAGAAAACGAAGACAAGAAATATTAACATGTGGATTACATTTCTTTTGGGGGGTAATGAACTAAAGAGAATGAAGAAGCCATCGGTAATTTATCCCTTCATTAATGAACAGTCACCTTTTTGTATGTGTTTGTTTTTGTTCTTTCATTTTGAAGAGGGATGTTGTCACTTTTGAAGCAATTAGTCAATTATTTTGTAGCTCTGATCTTTTCCCCATGCACCCGACAGGAAAGCAAGGTGGTGGTTAGGGAATATGTGAGTATTGGGGGGACCTGGGGGGAGAGGAGGAATACAGTGAGTTCTTTGTAGATCTTATACATGCACAACATATTAATTGGGGGCTTTTAAAGCGGCCTCAATAGGCTATTTCATTCTTGGTAAAAGCAGCTGGTTAGCCACTATTGGTGACTCTTCAAATATCACTTTAACTATTTTTATTCTGTCACTGTTGTTGCCTTGTTTTGTTTTTCTTCAGTCAAGAATGAGAATATGCTACCCCTTCTTTATTGCATCTCTTTTCTCCTCCATCTTCTTCACCTCCAATTTCCAAACTGTAAAACAATGTTGGTTTAATATTGAATGCTGGTGCACAGTCTAACTGGCACAACTTGATTTGGAAATGAGATGCTGTTTTATATTTAAATTATCCCTGCTCCTCCCTTATTCTCCAAAGCTTTGTCTCTGCTATGAATATTCAGATGAGGCATGATGTGATTACACTGTACAATTACTCCTATCCATGGTGGTGGCAGGGGCTGCTAGGGAGACAGAGCTATACAGCCTCCAAGCTAATACAGAATTTTGTTTTCGGGATTTTTCCTATCTCCTTGGCACTGTGGTACATGCAGATGTCGCTGTTGTTCTTTATAAAGCCCTAATGATATGCAAAAGCATAACGACTTGGTTTGGACGCAAAGCATCAACGAAATATTAAGGATGTCTTTAAGACAGGGGGAGAGAAAATCCTGACTGAAGGAATGTCCACATAAATTATTTTTATTTAAATGAATTCAAAGGATGGGGTGAGGGCAAGTCAGAAGGAGTCACATGGAAAACATGCATAATATTAATATGCATAAAGAATTCTCACCCAGGAGAAGCTCCTCACTACAGCTCATGGGACAAACAGGTTCATTAGGAAACAGCTCAGAGCGACTGCAGCATTTTGCTATTTCAATTTTTTCCTTATTTTAAATGAAGAGTCAGACAGATGTGTTTTCTTTGCATGGCAGCATTGAGATGGATCCAATCTGTGAAATTTCCTGCCCAAATAGCATTTCTAATGGAAACTGGAACTAAACAAGGGCACGGATATGGAAGGGAGGGGAGAAGAGAGAACACATGAAGAGGAGTATATTCAGAGCCACTGCATGGCATTTTGTAGTACAGGAGGTTTTCAGAAACCACCTTTGCTTCATTAGTCCTAGATGTGGGCTCCTGATGCAGAGAGCGATCAGGGTTTACCAAGATGGGCACTGAGACAGGCCCTTCTAGGTCTGGGGCTGAGGAAAGCCGCGGCAATGTGCCTGTTCCCACCCCCCAGCTGTCTACAGCTCAGAAGCCAAAAGCACAGCTACTCCTAATTTGGGGATGCAGTAGAGTGCCTCCTGGTCCAGGTATTTGTGAAAGAGGGAATTCTTGGTGCTATCATAGTATATGTTGCGAAAGAGCAGATGGAATCATTTGGGGGCTTACGGAGGCCTGATGATTCTTATGCTGGTTAATTCTCAGGGTAATGATTGCTGTGGTTGTTTAACGTTTTCAGAATGCTGAAATTATGAGTGTGGATTAGTGCATGTTTACAATGAGGAGAGATAGACAAATAGTGAATGAGCCTATTGTGTGGATTCAAAACTGATAAAATATTGGACTATTACTCATGGTCTCAGAGGATTAACAAAGAAAGCCAAAGCAAGATGCAACAGTCACAAAGAGATTTTGTTTCTTCCTGTGGTCAGGTGGATATAATTCAAATTACTTTCATAATTCAGGTTAAAACAATTTTATACTTCTGTTTAAATTACCTGAAGGCAGTTTCTGATCTGCTCTGTGTATCTGCTCATATTTCTACTAGAAGGCATAAGGTTGATCAAGAACTGTCTCTCTAATTATAAGTTATATTCTAAATTCTGCAGCTCTTCACTTATAATCTCTAACACTTTTATCACAAACACACACACACACTTTTCAAATGTTACAGGAGTCTTAACTGTTGTTACAGTGTACCAAACTTCAGAATACAAATGCTATTTTGAGAATGGCTATCTAATCTTAATTATTCTGGTTTTAATCACTTATCTTTTCTGTCTCTGTTGTCAGGATTATGGTTATTAAATTTTGAAACAATACATATAAAGAATTTAGTGCAGAATCTGCATATAACAAAACTAAATAAATGTTAGATTTTATTATGGTGATCATTATTATTATTTCAGTGTGTTGTTTAGTATTTAAGAGAAATAAGGGAAGAGAAATACTGTTTTCACTGTTACTACTAAATAGCTGTGTAGGTAAAAGTTTAGTGAGAAAGTGTTAAATAAGCATCCATTATGAACAGACCATAAATGATCTATAATCAGAAGTTCAAATTCTGAAGGGATTCCTTAAATATAATTCCAAAATAATGCTCATGTCACATGATACTATAGTCTGATAAAAGAGTTCTATCATGATCTGTGTGGAGGGCTACAGGCACTAAAAAGTGTTCATAATTGAAATACACTGATGAGGCAAAGCTGACTTCAGTGTTTAAAAAAAAAATTTTAAATAGGTTATAAGTTAACTAGGTTCAAATATCAATAATTTAAAAATATAGAAAGGAAAAAAGTCTCTGTCCTTTCTAGCATGAGTTTCTAACTCCACCCCCAAATAAGTAATCACTACTATCGATTTTATGTTCATCCTTCCAGATGTTAATATAATATGGCCAGGTTTTAATATGATATTAATATACTTTCTCCCCTGTTTTTTACACAAATATTTTACACAAGATTACTTATAATTTTCTGTAAGCATAATAAGTCCATTTCTGGATATATTGCTTAAGTCTTCATTACCAGAAATTATGCCAACTACATTTTTCTCTTTAGCTTATTTCATTAGTGAGGCATCTAATATAATGTTGAATACAAGTTGTGAGTGATGAGAATGAACATCCTTGACTTAATTCCCATTTTAAGGGACATCATTCCCTTGTTCATGATCTTAGAGGAGAGACTCTAGCTTTTCACCACTAGCAAATATATTCTTTATCACATTAAAGGTTTCTAATTGTTAAGATTTTTTAAGAGTCATGAGTGGTTGTTAAACTTTGTTAAAAGTCTTTTCTGTCTCTGTTGAAACAAATAATAGTTTACCTAACAGCACAGTAAATTACAATTACTAATCTTGATATGTGGAATCAGCCTTGCAATCTGGGAACAAACCCCACTTTGACCATGATGTATTCACATTTTTATATATGACTTGCTAAGATTTTGTTAAGGGTTTTTAAAATCAATGTGCATGAGAAATACTGGTCTATAATTTTCTTTTCTTATAATGACTTTGGCATTATGAGTGTCTTGCTAGCTTCATAGAATGAGTTGGAAAATATGCCCCTCCGCTATATTATGAAAAAGTATGGGTAAGATTGTTACTATTTTGACTTTAAATGTTGGACAGAATTTATCAGTAAAGCTATGAGCCCTAGGAGATTTCTTTGTGGGCAATTTTTTAATTAAAAATTCAGTTTAAAAACTATTTAGGATTATTCAAATTTTTAATTTTTTGTACCAAATTTGGTAAGCTGTGTTTTTTTTTTAAAGAAAAACTGTTCATTTCATTTTAGTAATCACACAAATTGGAGTTAAATTATTCATAGTATCTTATCCTTTTTTTTTGATCTGTGAGAACTTTAGAGATGTCACTTTTTCATCTGTGATCCTGGTGATGTGTTTCTATTTCAATCTTAAAAAATCAATTTTATTAATCTTTCAAATAATTCTGCTATTGATTTTATTTTCATTCCTACTCTTAATTTTATAATTTACTTTCTTCTATTTATTTCAGGTTAATTTTCTTCTCTTTTTCTAGATTCCCAGGGTAGAGTATTAGATAATTAATTTTACTTCCTTTCTATTATGGATGGGTAAAGCTGTACATTTCCCTATAAGGACTGCTTTACTTGAATCTCACACACTTTGATAGAATATATATTTATTAGTCTTTGGTTGAGATTAAAAAAAAAGTTTCCCTTGTCATTTCTTTGATGTATTATTTATAAGTGTATTGTTCAATTTCCAAATATTTGGTAATTTTCTGTGAATTTCCAATTTAATATCTCTGTGTTCAGGGAATATAGTCTATATAATTTCAACTCAAGACTTGTTCTAGGTCTCATATATCCTATATCCTATATTTTCAAAATTCTACATGCATTTGAAAAGAATACAATACTGTTCTATTGTCGTTGATTTTCTTTGTTACACAGATTTCTGTTACACTAGATTTTTATCCAGTTAAATTCTGGAAGAATTCTAAATTCTTACTGCTTCAGTCCTTCTACTTTTTTGAGTTTAATTTTTTTATTCTACTTCTTTATTGAGAAGGTCTTTATATTATTGACTTTCAGCTTTGTTTTCTTTTAAAATATGTGTTTAAAGGCTAAATGTTTCGTCTAAGCATGGCTTTAGGTACAATGCCCAAGTTTTCCTGTATCATTTTCAATATCATTAGGTTCAAAATATTTCTAAATTTATGTCATAATTTCCTCTTTGACCACTATGGTATTTAGGAGAATATAAATTCTAAACTTTTAGGGATCCACAAAAATTACCTACTACTATTGATTTCTAGCACTTTAAAAATTGTTTTGCAGATCTATGTGGTCATAGTCTACCATAAATAATTTTAGTATGTTCACTGTTTTTGAGACTTACTCTGTGGTCCATTTTGGAATGTCCACATTATACATATATCTAAGTTATATCTGATAACCATGTTGTTTAGTTCACCTATATTTTTTGTGATTTTTTTCTCTGCTTGTATACTTGTTTTGTTGGTTACCAAGAGAGGTTTGTTGAAATTTCACAACACAATTTGAATTAGTGTACATATTTTTTGTTTTGTAAATTTTTGCTTTAATACATTTTGTGGTTATTAAGTGCACATAAATTGAGACTGATGATATTCTGTTGGATTAACACTTTAAGAATTATGCCATATACATATTTACCTCTTCCTTAAAGTCTACTTTAACACTGATATAGTTGTTTTATTTTAGTAGACCTTAACTTTTTTATATTGTAGCTTTAAAATTTTCTGTATCTTATTTCCTAATTGGATTTTACCTTTTAATCCATTGACAATTCTTTTTACTAAAAAATTGAATCAATTTATATTTAATGAAATTAACTGATATATTTTGAATTATCTACATGACACCACATTTTTTTTCTTATTTGTTCTACCACATTTATGTTCTTTCATTCCTCTTTTTGCATTCTTCAGGATTAATATAAATATTTTTCTTGGTGTCTCAGGTAGAACACTTGCTTAGCATGGAGTTCAATTCCCAGCATTGAAGAGAGAGAGAGAAAAAAAATTTTTCTTGTTCAATTTTCTCCATTAACTTGATAATAATACATTATTTTACAACCAAGTGTTACCCTAAATATTATAACATGAATTCCTATTTACTACAATGATGAGTTAATACTTTCATCACATCTCAGACAATGCTAGAAGGTTAATTGTACCATTTTGTTTACTTCCTCTCACCTTTGGGGTTATTGTTGACATGTGTTTTATTGTTCATATATTTTAAATCTCATGGGATATTTTCATTTTCTATTATGTAGTCAAGAATTCTTGGATATTGGTTTTCCTCCACTTTCATGTTTCCTTCCGAATTCACGTTTCTTTTACCTGAAGAATGCCCTTTGGTATTTCTTTTAGATCTAGTCTGCTCTTATTTTTGATAAGTTCTCTTTTTATTTATCTATAAAGTCATTGCACCTTAAGTTTTGAAGGAAATTTTCATTGAGTACAAAGTTTTACATTAGCAGTTATTTTCTTTCAGCATTTAAAAATGTGTCATTCCATTGCCTTTTAGGCTCCATCACTCCCATTGGGAAGTCAGCTGTCATTCTTATTGTTGCATTTAGAAGTTATATGCCTCCCCTCCCCCTGCTTTACTTAAGATTTTCTTTTCATTTTCACCTTCTATAGTTTTACTGATATGTCTAGATATGCTTTTCTTTTAATTTTAGCTACCTGGACCATCTGTGGCTTGATATCTGTCCTTCCTTTTGGAAATTGTTAGTCATTATCAGTTTAAACATATACTGCAATCTCTCTTTTCCTTGTAGGATTCCAGTTACATCTATCTTAGACATTTTTAGTATGTCCCTCATGTATGCTATGCTGCTTATCATCTGTCCTTTATTTCTTCATGCTTTGGTGTGGATATTTTTTAAAAACTGATCTATGATATATTTCAACAATTCTGTTTGTTTCTTTTCAATGATTTAATTTAGGTTACTGTATTTTACAGTTCCAGAATAGCCACTTAAATTTTTTCTTGTTTTGTACACTGCAGTTGTGTTTTCTAAAACACTGTCATTTTGGAGCTAAAAAGCTTTATTTGGTAACTTACAAAAATGGTTCAACATGGGTCTGCTTCTCCCCCTCTTTTGGTCCTGTTTATTGATATTCCTGGAAAACATTAAATGGATGCCAGATATTTTATGTGAAAATATTGGAGGCTCTGAAATATATCTTCCTTTGAAGAAAAATTCCCTATCTTCTAGAAGCAGCAGCACAGAACAATAACAGATCACCTCAATCCAATAAAAAAAAGTGAACTGATTGGAAGCTAGGTTACAATCTTTGTAAGGTTCCGATTGCATCTTGTTCATCCATCTCCCAGGTTTTATTTCCTTGACAGATTCTGACCCCTGAATGTTATCTTCTCAGCATTGTGAGATTGTTGAAAGCTCCACTGAGCTTTCAGCAGATTTCCACTCAGATTGCTAGCTTCTTAGTATGGGCAAGGTAAACCACAACTCTGGAGAAACTCCTACCATAAAATTCCTCTGAAATAATGCCATTGGAAAAGGAAGTGAAAACATTTATTCTTTGGGAAGCCATATTTATTCCTAGTGATCAAAATTCTCCTTTCCAAGTGCTTATAAAAGTAACTTTTAAAATAATTTATTTAAAAATGAAAAGTTGACATTTTTGAAAATTAGGAAAGATTATTCCTCTTACTCAGACTTTTAGCCCAGTCTGCATATTTTCTTAAAAATACCTGAAATTCCTTAAGCTTAACTGCAGAGGTAGTTTCTCAGACTCAATTGCAAATTCTCATAATGCCTCTCAAACTAATATATTTGGTACAGAAGACTTGAACTGTTATAATTAGTTATTTTCTTTAATCTCTTTGTCAGATTGTGAGTTGCTAACTCACTAACCAATGTTAGTTTTCTTCTTTCTTATCTGAAGGTCATTCCTCCTGAAAAAGAAAGGGGTGGCAAAGGGGAAGAAAGAGAAGAATCTGAAGAAGAACTCCTATATTCTCTCTCTCCCTACTACTCTCCCTTTCTCTTAAAAGAACATCAATTTCTCTTAGTGAAACATAAAAATCCTGTAGCACCCATCTTTTTAACTTTCCTAGAAGCTAATCCCAAATTCTGAACCTATATGCCCCTCATTATGTCTTTTACATATGGTCATTTATTACCTAAATTTCATTAAAGGTAGCCTTACGAAATCACTCTGCTTTTTTTTTTTTTTTTTTACCTTTTTCCCTTTTCTTTCTTTCTGACAATTTCTTCATTTTAGTCATCAATTACTTATGAAGTTCCTATGTATTTGCTATGTACCACAGAGAATAAGACAAACATACTCCTACTCTAAAACTGGTTTTTAAATATAGGCAATGGGTCAATTACAATTTAATGTATTAAATTTAATTTAATATTATTTTGGAAAACATCCCATTTTTCTTAAGTGATTTTTCTTTTTCAAGTTATGTTCATGAAGTTATATTAACTCTTTATCTCACTATTTTAAAAATCTGTACTTCATGAAATCCATAGTAGCAATGCCCAAATAGGATGGAAATAGGATGCCCAATAGAGTAGCCACTAGCTACTACAACTGAAAAAACTAAGCCTTTAATTTTATTAATTTAAATTTAAATATGTGGCTACAGGCTAATTTTTGGACAGGTAGGTATAAGATATATGTCTTATTATGTGAAATATTCCCCAGCCCTGGATATTTTAGCTTTAGGATTAAATGACAACTTTCCTCAAAGTTAAATATTTTCCAGCTTGCTAAAAATTTCTTACATATTGATCAAAATGAGGGTCATGAAATTAGTTTTCCTATAATATCTTCCATCTAACTGAGAATGCAAATTCTTTGCAATGCAAACCAAAACTCTATCAGAAATTCTACTTTAAGTAGAATGAGAGTGTGTATACTTGTATAGTTGAAGTCACATGATCTTTTCATATTGAGTTTGTACTTTTTTTAGGATCTGAATCAGGATTGCCAGATATAAATGTAAATGGTATATAAATAGTTGTTATACTGTATTGTGTGAGGAATAATGACATGGAAAAAAGCTGTACACGTTCAATACCAATGATTTTTTTCTAAATACTTTCCATCTGTGATTGGTTGGATGCAGAACCAATGGATACACAGGGCTAAATGTACTATTTATTTGGCCCAGCAAATTGTAGAATATCTACCCTAAGCAATTATTTCTGATTCCTATTTTCATGCTTACCCAGATGCTTCCTATCATATTTCCAAATTCTCCCACTTATTGTGACATTATATAGTCATTAATGAATGCTATGTCTATAATCAGAATGCAATCTCATGGAAAATACTGCAACCAAATGTTTAGATTTGGTCAACTTTGGGATTAACATATGATTTTTAATTAATTATTGCAATGCTTTCGTGTTCTTCTATGTGTTTGCAGATAGATTCACACATATGTAGGTATTTCATAACTTTGCATGAGGAAGTAACTATTTTTTCAGAAGGTTAAACATAAAGGATTCATAAGTTTAAAAAATGCATATAAAGAATTTAATGAAGTGAAGGATATCCTATGTAAACAAGTAGTTACCAAAGAGGATTTAAAAGTTTCCTTTGGTCTTTGTAAAAAACAGAAAAATACTATTTTAATAGAATCAAATGTTAGCTTATCTGAAAATGAATAAGAGGTAATAAAGAATATTGTATGGCCTCTTCTGGTATCTTCTAAATTTGAGTATTGCCAAATGTGTATGTTCAATGCACATATATGTATATAAAATAATTTATAAAAGAGTACTTACTTTTTTCCAATGACATACATGCAGTTGTTCATACTTATTGAACATCAATAAGTAAAGGGAATATAGCTCAGGCTTTGGATTAATATAGACCTAAGGAATCTGTAATGTATGGTTCTAATTATGATGGTTCCCAGCCTCAAAAATGTTAGCAGCTTTTTCATAATATTTTCTGGCAATATTTCAAGAGATTATAGGTGTCAGTCAATACTATTGAAGAATACCCTCCATGAAAAACTAAAATGTTCAAGATTCAAAACACCTAATTAGGAAATCAGCCACATTACAAACCAATTATTTACTTTGTTATATGTATCACCTAGGATTAATAGGGTCCTATGTACATTTAAAAGAGTATGTTTTTAATTTATAAAAAGTTACTCATAATTTTTCAGGAAGTCTTTTATCACACAGAGCAAGATAAACCTGTATTTAGGATAAAAATGTCATAACTATTAAAAAGATTAAAATAAAAGAGGTTCAAACTTGTTACCATTATTAAAACTTACACTAGTCTAGGACTTTGCAATATACAAAGTAATTTCACATATACAGTCTTTTTTTAAAGAAAGGTAACACAAGAACTGAATACCATATTTTTTTTTTCTCCACGATAGTGGTACTTTCAAAATGGAGAAAGACCATGAGAATCATTTTATAATTTAAAAAAATCTGCATTTTTTTCTGGATTTCCCATAAGGCAATATAGCAAAGCTTATGAAAGGGAATCAACAGTATTTATGTTGGAATCCTAATTTTATTTACTTACCAGATGTGCAATTCTGAGCGAGTTACTTAACTCATATGCACTTCATTTTCCTCATTTGCCAGTTAGGAATTCTGACCCTGTAGAGTCAGATTAAGTGAAAAAAATTTTACATATGCTAAAACAATACCTAGTATATAGTAATAATTCAATAAATAATATTACTAATCATGTTACTATTATTAAACTATTATCTATTCCATTGACCATTACATGTTAATAAAATTAATATGTAAGGTAAATAATCAGATATGAGACAAAGACTGGTCCAATACCATAGATCAAGTCAGGAAGAGAGAGAGGGAAAGGTAAAAGCCTATTTCACAAGCAGAGAGATAGTGCAACCAAGGGGAACAGAACTCAATAGGAAAACCTGAGGTTATACCTGTGCCAGTTTAAATTTATGATGTTTAAATAGTATAGAAAGTTATACTAAGGACATCACAAGCAATTTTGCTTTAGGAAGAATAAAATAGTAGCACATTTGTGATGTGAATATTGAATGAAAGAAGATAATGGAATCATATCTGTGAAATAAGGAATCGTTTTATATAAATTGGGACATGAGGCTGGAATAATTTGACTTGTATAATCAAATCAGCTCACTTGGATTGATCATATAGATGATAAGAAAAAGGAAAAGACAGATCTGAATGGTTTTGCATAGAAAAACTTTGTTCAAGAGCAAAATATCTTAATGAATCTTTTCACAAATATGTGCTGTTAGTTAAACAAGGAGCCTGAATTTGAAATGTTTATTGCCTGAAGTAACCCATCACTAGTATATACACAAATGAAATTATATGCCCTATTTACATAAAATTAAAACCATCTTTGCGTTAAAACTATCCACTCATTTTTATTTTGACTTGATATTGTTTTTCAGACAGAGTTAGAACATTTAGACAGGGGATTAATGTTATCTGAGGGCCTATTATATACCAGGTACTTATATAACCAGCATAATCTTTTATGCTTATATTACGGTTAAGAAGAGCTAGGTAATAAGCTTAAATACCTAATTCATGGTGGAAGCAGTACATAAATCAAGATGTTTTAAACTCAAATATTCTACCCTCTCCCATAATTTTTCTAAATGTACCTGGCATTGAAGAAATGTTATTTATTCTGGAATTTGCCAATGCAGCCTCCTAGCCCTTCCCTGAGGGAGTTTATGATTTGTAGGGTTTTACAAATTATATTGGGATATCAGAAAAATAACAGTATCTTCCTTGAGAACATCCTAACAGCTGTACAGGGCACACAAAAAGCACTCAATATATGTTTGACTTCGATATCTGATTTTAAAAAAGAAATCATCAAATATTAAAAATCATTTCATGGCACAGAAAGCAAATCAGCCAACATTTCAAAATTAAAGTACAAAGTTATAAAAAAAAAGAATATTAACACTAAGGTGTTGCTATATTATCTCCATCTTTTATGATTCCTCTAAACAAAGGATGTCAGAGCAGAGGGAACCATATTGGCTCATTGTGAACATACATTTAGTCTACAGATTTGAAAGCTGTTTTGCACATTGGGTCTGGAGAGACGGGTGATTGTTCTTTGCCACAATTCCAAAGTCCATCTTTTTTATACCATCAATTTGCAGCTTGGAAGGGGTGAGGACAAGGGAAGAGTTATACTGTAATCCCAAGAGTAAGGGTCTGTTTTCCTGCCTGTCATTCTCTCAACTTCCCAGAATAAATTGCTACTTAGAAAAAGGAAAGTCAAACATTTGTGAAACATATTGCTATTGAGAAAAAAAAGAGAATTGTTTTGCAAATAGTAGCACTATTAAAAGAGGGGAGAGAATAGCATCAGTCATTTTATATTACATATAAGCAGTTTATTAAAGAATTAAATATTTATAGACTATAAAGCAAGGCAGGCGATGAGTCGCAAACAGCTTGCGGAGAAGTACATTATAAAACAATGAGTCTGTCAGTGATTGATAAAGAATAGAGAGTGCAAATGCTACATAAAATCCCTAAGTTAGCTATGAATTTCCAGGCTAGCAAAACAGGACACTGTAGCCAGCTACACACCAATTCAAGCTGATGTATATGCCAAGAGCCTTCAGTGAACACAAAAGTATATGCTTAGATCCTTCCTACTCCATCTAATATAGAGGAAAGGGTCGTAAAGTACAGAGAACTGGAGGGGCTTTATCACTTCCAAGTTAATAGATACTCATCTAGATACTCACATAACTCATCTCATTTTCTTTTTTTCATCTCATTTTCTTCTGACAACTTTACTAGATAAATAAGTCTATGTAAGACAAAGAAAGTAAACCCTCCTTTCCTTACAGAATCAACTGAAAGATCACATCACCTAATCTAATTCCCTTAGTTTAGAGAAAAACAACTGAAATTATTTGTCCACATTTTTATTGGTGTATTATACTTGTGCATAATGATGGGAGCTGTTGTTACATATTCATATATGCACACAATATAACAATGCAATAGGGCCAATATCACTCCCTAGCACTTCCCCTCTTCCTCCATGCCTCCCATCCCTTGGTCCCTTTCCTCTACTAATCCTCCTTTGCATTTCAGGAGACCCACCCCCACCTTTGTTTCCTTTTTCCACTCTACCTTCCACATGAGAAAAGATGATTCTTAACTTCTGAGTATGACTTATTTAGTTCCAACCATTTTCCTGCAAATGACATAATTTCATTTTTCTTTATGGCTGAATAAAAACTCTTTTGTGTGTATATACCACATTTTCATCATCCATTCATCCCCTAATGGGCATCTGGGCTAGTTCCATAGTTGGGCTATTGTGAACTATGCTACTGCAAACATAGGTATGCATAAATCATGGTAGTAAGATGCCTTTAATTCTTCAGGGTTAATACTAAGAAGTGGTATAGCTATGCCTAGCCTTTTGAGGAATCTCCTTACTGATTTCCACAATGGTTCTACTAACAGCATCAACAGCATGAAGTGTTCCATTTTCTCCACATCCTCTCCAGCATTTACTATTTCTTTTCTGGATGATTGCCATTCTGACTGGAGTGAGATGAAATCTCAGTGTAGTTTTGATTTGCATTTCCCTAAATGCTAATGAGATTGAACATTTTTTCATGTATTTGTTGGCCATTTATATTTCTTCTTTGGAAAAGTATCTGTTTAGTTCATTTACCCATTTATTAATTGGTTTTATTTTTTGGTATAAAGCTTTTTGAGCTCTTCATATATTCTAGATATTAATCCTGTGTCAGAAGAATAGCTAGAAAAGATTTCTCCCATTCTGTGGGTTCTCTCTTCACAGTCCTAATTATTTCCTTTGCCATGCAGAAGCTTTTCAATTTGATGCCATCCCATTTATTAACTCTTGGTATTATTTCCTCAGCTTTAGGGATCATAGAGAGAAAGCTACTGCCTGTGCAAAAACTTGGAGTGTTGACCTTCTGTTTTCTTCTAGGAGTTGCATAGTTTCTGGTCTAATTCTGAGGTCTTTGATCCATTTTGAGTTGATTTTTGTGCAGGGTGAGACATTGGTTCTAGATTCATTTTTCTACATTTGGATAACCAGTTGTCTCAGCACCATTTGTTTAAAAAAACCCATCTTTAATGTATGTTTTTGGCACCTTTGTCAATGAACAGATGACTGTAGATGTGTGGGTTTGTCTTTCTGTCTTCTGTCTGGTCTGTGTCTGTTTTTATGCCAGTACCATGCAGTTTTTGTTACTATAACTCTGTGGTATAACTTGAAGTCAGGTATTGTGATGCCTCCAGCATTGCCTTTTTTTGGCTTAGAATAACTTTGGTCTTCTGGGTCTTTTATTCTTTTTTTTTTTTTTTTTTTTTTTGTGGTGCTGGGGATTGAACCCAGGGCCTTGTGCTTGCGAGGCAGGCACTCTACCAACTGAGCTGTCTCCCCAGCCCCTTTTAATCTTTCAATTGAATTTTAGGACTTTTTTTCTAGTTCTGTGAAGAATACTATTGGTATTTTGATGGAGATTGCATTGAATCTGTATATTGCTTTTGACAGTAAGGTCATTTGAACAATATTAGTTCTGTATATTAAACCATTCTTGCGTCTGTGGAATTAAATCAACTTGGTCATGGTGTATAACCTTAATATATTGCTGAACACATCTTGTTAATATTTTATCAAGTATTGTTATATCCACATTCATCAGGGATATTAGTCTATAGTTTTCTTTCCTTGATGTGTATGTTGGTATGACTTTGATACTAGTGTCATAGAACGAATTTGGAAGTGTTTCATTCCTTTCTATTTCATGGAATAATTTGAGGAATACTGGCAATATTTCTTCTTTAAAGATTTGGTAGAATTCAGCTGAGAATCCATCTGGTCCTGGGCTTTTTTTTTGTTGGAAGGCTTTTTATTACTGCTTGAATATCATCACAAGTTATTGATTTGTTTATGTTTTCTATGTCCTCTCAAATCAGTTTTGGCAGATTGTATTTGTCTAGAAATACATCCATTTCTTCTAGGTTTCCAATTTATTGGAGTGTAAGTTTTGAAAATAGTCCCCAATGATATGCTGAAGATTTGATTGGTCTGTGGCGATTTCTCTTTTTTCATCTCTAATTTTATTATTTGTTTTTTTTTTTCTTTTTCTTTTGATTAGTTTGGCCAAGGGCTTATCAATCCTGTTTGTCTTTTCAAATAACCAACTCTTTGTTTCATCAATCCTTCGTATTGTATTTTTATTCTCAAGTCCATTGATTTTAGTTCTGATCTTAATTATTTCCTTCCTTCTACTGGTTTTGGAATTGGTTTGTTGTTCTTTTTCAATAGCCCTGAAATGTATCATCAGGTTGCTTATTTGGGATCTGATTTTCTTATGTAGGCGATCATAGCTATAAACTTTCCTCCTAGAACTGCTGTCACAGTGTCTCAGAGGTTCTGGAATATAATATCACTATTTTCATTTAAGTCTAAGAATTTTTAAATTTCTGATTTCTTCTATAACCCATTCATCATTCACAAGTATTGTTGAATCTCTCTCTGTGTGTTTATAATTTCTGTAGGGTTTGGTTGCGTTGATTTCTAGTTTCATTCCATTATGATCTGATAAGATGCAAGGAATTATATTAAGATTTTTGGATTTGCTAAGAATTGCTTTGTGGCCTAAAATATGTTCTATTATGGAGAAAGTTCCATGAACCACTGAGACGAAGGTGTATTCAGCTCTTTTTGGATGCAATATTGTACAGATATGTCTGTGATGTTCATTTTATTTATAATAGTTTTTCAGGTCCAAAGAGTCTTTATTGTGTTTACATCTGGATGACCTAAGTAATGGTGAGAAAGGTGTGGTGAAATCACCCATCATTATCATACAGGGGTCTTTCTGGGCCTTTAATTTGATTAGTGTTACCCACATTTGGGACATAAATATTTATTGTTGTTATATCTTCTTCTTGGATTGCTTCCTTTACCAATATGAAGTGACCTTCTTTGTCTCTTCTCATTAATTTTGGTGTAAAATCTGCTTTGTCACATACAAGAGTAGCTACTTCTGCTTGTTTTGGGGCTCCATTCACATGGTATATCAATTTCTATCCTTTCACTTTCAACCCTGTGACTCTCTTTGCCTGTAAGGTGTGTATCTTGCAAACATATAGTTAGGTCTTGTTTTTTGATCCATTTTGCCAGCCTATTTCTTTTAAATGGAGAGTTGAGGCTATTTTCATTCTATGTTATTGTAGAAAGATTTTATTAATTTCTGTCATTTTGATTCATTTAACGTGTTCAATTTTGTCCTGTTTCTCATTTACTTAGTTACTCTTCAAATGAGATTTGTTTTTTGTGATCTGAGACTTGTTATCTCTTTCTTTGGTGTGCAGTATTTTGTTAAGTAAGTTCTGTAGGGCTGGTTAAATAGTCATGAGTTCTTTTAATTTCTGCTTATCTTGGAAGGTTTTATTTCATCTTCAATTCTGAATGACAGCTTCATTGAATATAACAGTCTTTGTTGACATTTCTTTTTTTCAGGACATGAAACACAACATTCCAAACCCTTCTGGCTCAAAGAATTTGTGCTGACAATCAGAAGTGATTCTGGTTGGCTTGTCTCTAAATGTGTCCAGGTATTTTTCTCTTGAGGCTTTCACAACTCTATTCTTGTTATGTTTGTTAGGACTTTAGTTATAATGTGTCATGTATAGTTTCTTTTTTCATCTTGTCTACCTAGGATCTGAATACCTTCTATATCTAGATGTTCATCTCATTTTGAAGGTTTAGAAAGTTTTCTGTTATTCTTTCCCTGAAGAGTTTACCCATTTTGTTAGCCTGCATCTTACAGCCCTCCTCAATTCAAATGATTCTTAAATTTGGTCTCTTTATGTTGTCCTAGATTTCTCACAATATCTGATCATGTTTTTTTTTTTTTTTTTTTCTTTCTTTCTTTAATATGTCTCAATGTTCAAAGTTGGTCACTTTGTCTTCAGCATAGTCTACTCTATTAGGGACCGACAGAACATTGTATTTGATTTATTGCGTCTTTCATTTCCAAGATTTTGGCTTGGTTCTTTTTCAACATTTCTGTCTCCTTTTTAAATTTGTCATTCACATTTGCTACTGACTTCCTTAATTCAATTGGTTGTTTTTCTGTATTCTTTGGAATTCATTGATCTTTTTTTCAATGATTTTTAAGACAATCCCATATCTGACATTTCATCCACTTCAGTATTTTGGGGTCATTTACTGGTGAATTATGAACTTTAGGAGGTATTGTGTTAGCTTGTTTTTTCATATTTCTTATGTTCCTGCATTGGGTTTTATGCATCTGTTGGAAGGGATTTCTTTTCCACTCTTATGTGTGGGCCTTTTTAGGACAGGTTTTCACTTGCCAAAGTGTCCTTAGAATGATCTAGATTGAGATCCCTTCATATCCACAGTCATTGTGTCATTTCTGTTTTTGCTATAGCAATGGATGTCCATAGGTGAGACCTGGTGGCCTACACCTAGCTGTTTCTAATTAGGACCTGGTCATTAGTTTGGGTTTTGTCTCTTCTATTTTTTGCATTAAAGTATAACTAAAAATTGAGTGTCATTAATTTGTGTGTGGAGCAAGGTGTACTGTCTTTGGTTGAGTTTAGTTCAGTAACAGAGTTTCCACCTTGCAAACTTGTGGTGTCCCTGTAGCTTCCCAGCACCTCACAGAAGAGGGGGAAACAAACAACAGCAACAACCAATGCAAACAATATACAGCATTGAACTAAATGCCTGGTTCCTACTATGACACCCACAGTGTTAATTGCCACAATAAAACAGAAATGGTAGGATCAGCAATTGTCAACAGCAAAAATAATAAGTGATCATGAACTGTATCTGGCATTGAAGCAAACAACAGATGTCAACTATGTCATGAACAGTAATAATAATTACAACAGCATTAATTGGGGGACAATAGTTACATAAACTAGTTAGTGGTAAAGATGGTAAGAATACAGTTAATTAAAAGAAAAGAAAATGTGATAGGAAAATAAAAGCTCATAAATTCAAAAAGTAAAAGAAAAAAGAATGAAGACTAAATGTAGCATATGATGGTTACAAGGAAGGAGGAGAAAAATAAGTTAACAGTAAAAGGATAGTTAAAGAAAGAACAATAAAATTTAGCAGGAGAACAAAAGAGAAACAAGAGGGACAGAGGCAAATGAAAACAATACACAAAAAAACCCAACTACACTAATCAAAAACCCTAACTCTCAAAGGACAAGGAAAGGAAAAATAACTACATTTTTAAAATGCTAAAAATGAGATAAAAAGAAACAAATAGGTATACCTGTCCATGAACCAGTCAGCACAGCAAACACACACGCACATATGCACACACACAAAAAAAGAAAAAGAAAAAAATATTCTTAATGAAAAATGAATCCTCTCCTGGAGTTGGTCAAAAACAGTTGGTAAGAATAGATGGTCTCTGTCTTTCCATTTCTTCTTGAGCTATGTACAGAGAAGGAGAGCAAGGGCTGGGGGTATTGATCCCTTTCTCTTTTTGTGTTGCTCACCAAGCTGCCAGTTGGAATGACCTAAGACTGAAGCTAGTTCAAATAATTCTCACCTTCTCTTCTCCCTAGTATAAGGTAGGATTGGATGGGAAGTACTGTCGGTTGGAGTTTTGTCTGTACAGACCAGATTTATGCAATCCCAAGATGAGGCTGCTACAGAGTTCTATGAGTGGAGTTCCAACAGGTGGGGCTTCAGTCTAATCACACCTCCGAGATTTTGTTGGGTGGCGTCTGCTCTGGGGAGATTAGATCAACACATCCTTAGGGCCTGGCAGGTGCTGATCTCTGCTGAGAGTTTGGATCTCAGGAGCCTCCCAAGGATTCTACTTCAGCAGGACAGTCCCTCTCTGCTGTCCATGAACATTGCCTTCCCAGGCTTTTCAGGCTTAGTCCCTGAGTGTATTCACACAAATCTGTTCAGATTTTAGACCTGCTCCAGTGGGGAAGTCAGTTGGTCTCCCCTTCGCTTTTCCTACTCGAATCATCCTGGGTAAGATATTCTCTGTGCCTGTTTGGCTCCCATTCTGCTATGTACACCTGAGGTCACCTGTAGGTGCTTGCTGGGAACAGTGTGTGGCAGTGTTTGCTCTGCAGCAGCAGTTGCAGCATGGTGGCCTCAGGATGGCTCTCGCCTTAGTTCTCTGTAGCCAGTTGAGAAGCACAGTGCACTTTTCAAGCACCTGTGCAGAAGGCAGCCTCTGGATCAGTTAAGGGCAGGAAGCTTTTCTGATCTCAGGTTTTTGCATACTAAAGCTGTCTGTTGTGTGTCTGTGTTCTCCCTCCTCTCTGTGCTAAGCAGTGCTACTACTGCAGCCGCTCCTGCTACTACAACCAGCTTGGCTCTCAGGTAGTCTTTATTCTTTGTTAACATACCCAAACTTCTGAGTCTAAGACACTCTGACCGTCCAATATTGAATTTTGATGAAATCCCTCTTTTACCCACCTTGGAGAGAGGCAGTATACCTGCTGCTTGAATCTTGAGTCACAGAGTGACAAGGAATGCAGTCTTTCTCTACCCTGTCATCTTGAATCTCCCCTCATCTAAGGATTAGAGTTATTCATCCAACTTCACACAGTTAATAACCAACTCAAGATTAAAGCTTGGTCTCCTATTTCCTAAATCAATGTTGTTTCCATAATATCACTTTCTTTCTCCAACCCCCTTTTCAAACTAGAATTTTGAGCTCTTTCTCTCTCATTCCTCAGTTAGAAATTGTGAGCTCTTTTTTGAGCATAATTTATACTTCAGTCATGTTTGGATAATGGCTTTATGAGGGAAAATAAAGCTTCAAGTGGATAAACTTTATACATTCTCTAAGAGAAACAATATAATGTACCTCTCTGAAGTTGTACTACCATTTGAGATAATAGGATGCTGTTAATAAAATGTTGGCTCTCTCTTGAAGAAACGGATGACATGGCTTTCTTTCATGCACTACACTAACTAAGAAAATGAGTTATTTTTCATCCTTTATGAGAATGACTGGTCAAGACCTAAAGGTGTTCATAATTTTAAATGCTAAAAGAAGCTGTCTCTCCTTGACTCTGTGAAAATCATAAGCTTCTATGTGTTCTAGATATACTAATTAGGAAGTCTATCTCTTTCTATTCCCTATCTTCAAATTTAAACAATCAATTGGTTTCTACAAAATTGAACTTGAAGTTCAACTTGCAAACTGGACAGAGACACACTGTGAGTCAAATAAAATTGTGAATCAAACCCTTTGCACCTATACAGCAGAAGACTAATAAGTTTGCAAAAAAAACCAAACCATAGACTATCTTTTTTGCAATACCTGAATTTCTATGGAATTACATCCACCACAGAAAATACATGACATTGTTAGATGCTTTCTTTTTCTTAAAATAAAAAACCCAATTTATTTAGGTATGACTGACATGTAAAAAAGGTGACATATTTCATAGACACCTCTCAATGAGCTTAAGTATACTACCTAAGAAACCATCACTACCATTGAGTCCATGGACCCATCTACCACTTCCCAAAGTTTCCTCTGATGATAATGCTGCTGCTGCTGCTGCTGGTGTGTGTGTGTGTGTGTATGTGTGTGTGTTTTAAGAATACATAAGATCTACCCTTTTAGCACTTAAAAATATCTATAGGCTCTATGCAGTATGGAAAATCACCAGAATTCATTCACCTAACATAACTAAAACTTCATAGCCTATATTTTTTCCCATATTTTTTATTGGTGCATTGCAGTTGTACATAATGGTGGGATTTGTTGTTACATATTCATACATTACACACTATAACAATATAATTTGGTCTTAGATATCTCCTCATTTTTCCTACCAACTACCATTCTATTCTCTGCTTCTGTGAGTTGAACTTTTTTAGGCCCCACACATAAGTGAGATAATACAGCATTTATCTTCCTATATCTGGCTTATTTCACATAGCATAACACACTTGAGGTTCATCTAAGCTGTTGTAAAGGAAAGATTTCATTATTTTTTAAACTGAATAATATTCCATTGTATGGATATGCTACAATTTCTTTATCTACTCATATGATGCTGAACATTTAAGTTGTTTCCATATCTTGGCTATTGTGAATAATGCAATGGATATAGAAATGCAAATATTTCTTTGAGATACCAATTTTATTTTTTCAGATATAGTCCTCAATGTGGGATTATTATAGGGTTGATTCTGTTTTTAGTTTTTTGAAGAGCCTGCACATTCTTTTTCCTAACAGCTGCACCAATCTATATTCCCATAAACAGTGAAGGTCCCTTTTTACCCTTATCCTTGTCAGCACTTGTCATTTCTTATCTTTTTAGTACAGTCATACTGATAGGTAAGATGACATTTCATTATTTTTTTGACTTGCATTTCCCTGATGATCAGCAATGTTAAGCATTATTTCATATGCTTGGTGGCCATTTGTATGTCTTCTTTGGAGAACTATCTATCCAAGTATTTTGTACATTTTAAAACCAGATCAGGTATTTCCTTTTTTGCCATCCAATTGTATGAGTTCCTTGCATATTTTAGATATTAACTCCTCATCATATATATGGTTCAAAATGCTTTCTCCCATTGCATTGTTTACCTCTTAATTTCTTTGGTTGTTTCTTTTGCTTTGTGGAAACTAGATGATTTGATTCAGTCACATTTACTTTTGTTTTTGTTTCCCATACTTTTGGTGTTATATCCAAAAATTCATTGCCAAGACCAATAACAAGGTGCTTTTACCCTAAGTTTTATTCTAGGAATTTTATAGTTTTAGGTTTTATGCTTACATTTTTAATCCATTTTGAGTTAATTTTCATGTATGGTATAAGGGACAAATTTAATTCCTTTGCATGTGGATATTCACTGTCCCAATACAATATACTGAAAAGATTATTCTTTCCTCATGTGTGTTCTCGGCATCCTTACTGAAAATTAGTTGACTGTGTATGTGTGGGTTTATATTTAGGGTCTACAATTTGTTCCATTGGTTTATGTGCCTATTTTTATGCCAGTACTACACTGTTTTGACTTATAGTTCTGTAATATAATTTGGAATTGGTAAGTGTGATTTGTGATCAGTAAGTATGATCAGTAAGTATAAAGTCTCCAGCTTTGGTTTTGTTCTTATTCATGACTGATTTGGCTGTTTGGGGTCTTTTATGCTTCCATGTGAATTTGGGGATTTGATTATCTTTTACATTTCTGTGGAAAAATGTTATTAGAATTTTGATAGGGATTGTACTGAATTTGTAGATTGTTTTGAGTAATGTGTTACCTTTCTGTTACTATAATGAAATACCTGAGATTCTTAAATTATAGAGAAAAGATTTATTTAGCTCACATTTTTTTATGTTCCTGTCCATGATCAATTGACCCCTTTATTTGGGCCTATAGTGATGCAGCATATCATGGTGGAAGTGCATGATGAAGCAAAACTTTTCACATCATGAGCCAGGGAGCAAAAGAGAAAGAGAAAGAGACTGGGGTTCCATAATCCCCTTCAAAGGCATGACCCAGTAGGATTTCCACAAGGCCCCACCTCTCAAAGATTCTACCGCCTCCCGATATCGCTAACCCAGAAATTAGGCCTTTATAAAATGGGCCTTTTGGGGACACTCAAGATCCAACATATAACAAGGAGTATACTTAGTTTAACAATTATGATTCTTCCAATCCATGAACATGACATAGTTTCCCATTATTTGTATCTTTAATCAATGTTTTATATTTTAATGTACAAATATTTCACCTATGTGTTTCAGGGAAAAAAAACTGCCTGTTTTATTTATCCTCTGCTATCATAACATAATCAATACAAAAGACTCCCATGATCTCCAAAGGTATGGGAATTTCTCTCTACTAGCAAGCAACCAATCAGTTCTGTAGCAAGGGATGCCAGCAGGATATCTTCTAATCCGTATCAGTTCTAACTCTGTCTGTTTACCTGGAGACAGCATCAGATACCACAGGTTGAAGTCTCAGTATCTAAGACTGTCCATACCCTTCCAATTCACATGTCAAGTGCAAGCCTCAGCTTGTTTTATTGCTTCTGATTGACCAGTTATAAATCAGGCTTCTCCCAAATCTCTCCTTTTAATTTGCATGAGGGGTTCACAGAACTGAGAAACACTACATGGAAAGGGTGCAGAGCTTCCATCTTCCTTGTCCTCTCTAGGGGCATCACCCTCCAGGGACCTCTGTGTGTTCAGCTATCTGAAGCTAGACTTCACTCCATAGACAAGAATGCTAAGTAGGTGGGGAAGCCCAAAAAGGTCTATCTATTCACTGGGGCAGGGGCAGGACCTCTCTGCAATGAGGAGGGTCTTATGATATACCATTGGACAAAGTTGTTCAAAGAATCTCTTTATGGCCAGACCTGAAATAGAAAGGCAGAGACAGATGAGAGTTTTAGTGACATGCCTTAGGAAAGAGAAATTACAGTTTCCATAGCATGCCTTGGGGAGGGAGTTATGAGCCAGGAACAGTGGGTAAAAACCTAAAAATTAATATCATAATATTGCAACCACCTTGGTTAAATTTATTTCTAAATATTTTATTCTTCTTGGTGCTATCATAAATGGAATTTCCACCCTAAATTTCTCTTTCAGATAATTTGTTAGCGACAGAAACAACTAAATATATATCTTGTAACTTTATTGAATTTCTTTATTGTTCTAACATCTTTTTGGTAATCTTCAGGATATTCTTTGTATAAAATTAAGAGATCTATAAAAAATTGTACTTCTTTTTTTCTCATTTGAATACATTTTTCTTACCCAACTGCTCTGTCTAGGATTTCAGGTCCTATGCGGAATTAAATTGGTGGGAGTGGGCATGCTTGTCTTCTTCCTGATCTTACAAGGAAAACTTTCAGGTTTGTACTATCGAGTATGATGTTAGCCTTCCCTTGCCACATACAGCTTTTAATTTGTTGGGGGTGCTTCCTTCTGTACCTAATATATTAAAAGTTTTTAATCAATAAAGCATATTAAACTTTGTCAAAAATATTTTTCTGCATCTATTGAGATGATCACATGATTTTTATTGTTAATGTGATTTATCATTTTAATGGAGATATCCCTGCATCCCAGGGATCAATCCCACTTGATCATGGTTTATGTCTCTTTCATTGTGTTGTTGATTTTGGTTTGCTAGTATTTTATTGAGGACTTATGCACCTGTGTTCATCAGGAGTCCTGACTAGTAACTTTCTTTTCTTGAAGTCTCCTTGTCTGATTTTGTTATCAGGGTAATATAGACCTTGTAGAATGAGTTTGGAACTGTTTATTCCTCTTTGTTTTTTGTTTTAGAAAAGTTTGCAAAGGTTTTGCATTAATTTCTTTGAATGTTTGGTAGAATTCACTAGTGAACCAGTAAAACCTGGTTTTACATTTTTGGGAAGTTTTAGATTACTAATTCTATCTACTTGTTATTGGTCTGTCCAGAATTTCTATTTCTTTATGGTTCAGTCTTAGCAGGCTATGTCTAGGAATTTATCCATTTATTGTCTAATTTATTGGCATATAATTATTCATAGTAGTCTCTTAAAATTCTTTGTACCTTGTGATTGTCAGTTGTAATTCTTTTCATTTATAATTTTGTTTGTTCTTTTTTTCTACTTTAAAGATCTGTCAATTTCATTTTCTAAAAGCAACTCCTACCCTACTTTTAGCAGTGTTTTTTTCTACTGTTTTTCTAGTCTGTTTTCTTTCTTTCTATTCCTTTCCTCTGCTAAATTTTGAGTTAGTTTGTTCTTCTTTTTTCAGTTTTTTGAGGTATCAAGTTAGGCTGTTTATTTGTGATCTTTCTTTTTTCATAACATTGGTGTTTATTTACATAGGCTTCCCTCTTGGAACTGCTTTTGTTGTGTACTGTAAGTTTTGGTAGTTGTGTTTTCATTGTCATTTGTCTCAAGATAGTTTTAATTTCCCTTTAGTTTCTTCTTTGACTCTATGATTGTTTATAAGTGTGTGGTTTAATTTCCACATATTTATAAATATTCCAATATTTTCCTGGTTTTGGTTTCTAGTCATCTTTGTGGTCAGAAAAGATATATGAGGTAACAATTTCAATCTTTTAAAATATATTAAGACTTGTTTTGTGGCTTACATATGGTCTGTCTTGGACAATGTTCCATGTGTCCTTCAGAAGAACACATATTTTGCAGCTGTTGGATGGAATGTTCTGTATATGTCTGTTAGGTCCATTTGTTCTGCAGTAGTGTTGAAGACTGCCATTTGCTTACTGAGTTTGGATGATTTATCCCCTATTACTAGAAGTCCCCTCCTATTATTTTATTGCTATCTACATCTCTCAAATTCTATGAAAATTTGCTCTATATATTTAGGAGCTCCAACACTGACTGCATACGTATTTAAAAAATTACACTTTCTTGATCTCTTTACCATTAAATAGGAATTTTTTGTTTCTTGTAATACATAGCTATTCTTGATCTCTTTTGGTTATCTTTTGCATGGAATATCTTTTTCCATCCCTTCACTTTCAGACTACGTGTTTCCTTAAATCTAAGGTGAGTTACTTATAAATAGCATAAACAATGCTTGTACTTGTTGACAGCATAATAGTTAGATCTCTTTTTTTTTTTTTTTGACCCATTTGGTTATTCTGTATTTCAGAATGGAGACTTTAACCCATTTAGATTTAAAGCAATTATTAATATATAAGAACTTACTATTTTGTTAATATTTTCTGATTGTTCCATAATTCTTCTTTTTTCTCTCTTGCTGTTTTCCTTTGAAATTTAAGGAATGTTTTGCCATGTTATGTTTTTATTCCTTTCTCTTTCTCATTTGTGTATCTACTACATGTTTTGCATGGTGAATACCATGAGGCTTACATAAAATATCTTATAATTACAACAGTCCACTTTAAGCTGATCACAATTTAATTTTGATAACAGTCACAAAGTTCTTCACTCTTACCCCCTATACCCACATACACACACACATATACACACACACACACACACACTTAATATTACTGATGCCAAAATTATATCTTTGCATTTCCATTAAATTATTGTAGGTAGTTATTTTTAGTACTTTTGTCTTTCAATCTTCATAGAATAAAAGTGATTTATTTAACCACCACCATTATGTAATAGTCTATTGTAATTTGACTACATTTTTACAATTACCAGTGAGTTTTGTACCTTCATGTATTTTCATGTTATCAAATGTCCTTTCATTTCAACTTGAAAAACTCCCTAAAGAAGTTTCTGGCAAGGCATTTCTGGAAGGCAGGTATAGTGATAATGAACTCCCTTAGGTATTAATTGTTAGAAAAAGTCTTAAGCTCTCCTTTGTTTCTGAAGGATAGCTTTGCTGGCTATAGCATTCTTGGTTGGCAGTCTTTTTTTCCTTTTATCACCATGAACACTACTCTCTCCTCACCTGCAAGATTTCCATTGAAAATCAACTGATAATCTTATGGGTGTCCCTTGTATGTGATAAGTCACTTTTCTCTTGCTGCTTTCAAAATTCTCTTTATTTCTAATATTTAGTAATTTGATTTTAATGTGTTATGGTGAAGCTCTCCATATATTCTACCCATTTAGATACTTTGGGCTTCATGGATTTGAATGTTCATTTCTCTCTCCAGATTCGGAAAGTTTTTTGTAATTATATCTTTAAATAATCTTTCTGCCCTTTCTCTTTCTCTACTACTCAGAATCCCATAATGCATATATTACTTCACTTGTTGTTCTCATTCCCTAAGTCCCATAGACTTTCTTCACCTTTTTTCACTTTTTCTTTTTGTAACCCTGGATAATTTCAAATGATCTGTAAGTCTGGTGATTTTTTTTCTTCTGCTTGCTTGAGTCTGCTATTGAAACTCCCTATTGAATTTTTCAGCTCAGACTTGTATTCTTCAGCTCCAGAACTTGTTTGGTTCTTTTTTTAAATAGTTTCTTTCTCTTTACTGAGCTCATTTTGTTCATGCATTGTTTTCCTGATTCCGTTTAGCTACCTTTGTTCTCTTGCAGGTCACTGAGCTTCTTCCAGATGACTATTTTGAATTCTTTGATAGAAAACCCATAGATCCCCATTTCTTTTGAGTCATCCACTAGAAATTAATTTTGTTCCTTTGGTGATAGCATCTTTCCTTGAATCTTCATGTTCCTTTAAGATTTGTGTTGTTTTCTTCACATCTAAAGAAGCAGTTAGATCCTCCTGTCTTTATTGACTTGGGAAGAAAAACTCCTTCACCACCTGGCTAAAAGATCATGGGGATTTCTTAGACCTTCACTATGGATGTGCCTACTCTACTCCTTTTGCTACCTTTCATGAAGAATATCAGAATTTTTCCGAGTGCTGAAAGTCTCATATTTATTTTCCCTAGGACAGTAGTACACTTGTGTTTAACACTGAGTATCTTTGCAGAAACCACTAGGGTTGATCTGATCTGGTTGCTAAGATGTGCACCTTCTAAGATGTATCCCTGCCATTGATATCAGTGTGCTCTCCACAGAAGCTTGTACAGGATGTGCACTGGGGATACACAGGGTGCCATCCATGTGGGGGAGGAGTATATGGAGTTGAGGGGGCACCAAAAGGGTCACTGGGAGAATCTTGGGGAATTCATGGACAGGTTCCCAAGGGTCCAAAATGGTTTCATTTGGATTTTCAGCTGGCTTGATGATATTTGTGTACCACTTGCTGTGAGCTCCTGACCATTCTCTCTGCTCCTAGCTGCCACCAGATGATTTAGGCATGAATATCCCTTCAGTATTCTGGGTGGGGCCAGGCATAATACTGGGTGGGGCCAGTATTCTGGGTGGGGCCAGGACCCTTGGGCAGCATCTACAAGGTTGGATAAACCCGTCTCTTACATTACTCTTATTTTCTCCCATGGAAGAAAATGTTGGCTAATAGGGGCTTATCTAGAACCAAGCCATGCTACTTTGGTGAGGGTAGCATAGATGAAATGAAACTGTTCTTCTTACCCTCTTCAATAGCTTCACTGTCAGATTTTTTTTTTCTCCACCAGTAAGCTACAATGTCTCAGCTAGACTCCATGGCTCCCACACAGTTATTGTCTTCCATAGTTGGTTAAATCGGTGTTTCCATAGGCAATGAGAGCTGGGAGCTCCTGTTCTGCCATCTTATGTCATACTCTTTATAGAGCAAGATTTAGAGGCTTCTTCATAAGAGAGAATAACTCAATCATTCTTGGTTTATGTTTTTTCATTCCTACAATTCTAATCAGTACTAAAAAACAATTACTTTTTATTTCAAAAGTAGGCACTGCCAGTGCAACAAAAATGAACAATACAGAGGATAACAGTTGTTATTTCACTTGAAAATAATTAAAATTTTTGGTTAATGGTTGCAAATAATTTTATTTTTCATATAGAAAGTTATTCTCAAATGAAAGCAAATCACTATAAAATAAAAACCACTGTTCCCTGAAATTTTCTCTTTCAAAGCTTTCCTAAGATGGAAGATATTGAGGAAATTTACTTTGCGTATACTATGTGTAAGTGTCTATGTGGTTATAATATTGTTTTACTGTCTTACCTACCAAATTATTTAAATTAGGTAAAATAAAATGTAATAATTCAAAGCTAACTTCTGTCAGAAACAAATGTATTGGCTCAGGTGACAAAAGAGTAAATGTCAAAAGCAAAGCCAAGAATGACAGTAGCTAATGAAGGTGATTCAAACAGGCAAAAAAAAAAAAAAAATCATAATTTTAATGAGTGCTTTTCTTCTTGGGGTTTACTGTTTCCTGAAGAGTTTGACTTAGTATGTCACAGAAGACAAAATTATAATTAAAAAACAAAATCCTGTTACCAATGAAAAGGCACTCTATTCTATGTAAGAATAAACTTACAAAGTAATTTCTTACATAAAATTGATGCACTCATGCTTGCTATTTTATTTGCTGATCTGGAATCTTAAAAATATTATATTAAAGGTCTTTAAAATAAAGGGAGTCAAGAGATGGGGAGATAACTTGAAACTATTAAGATAAATTAGTTTGCAAAATTGAGAATAATGAAGATTCTAGGCAGGATGAAAACTGATTTACCAAGTCTGAGAATTAGGGCATCTCTTGAAGCTTGAAAGTGGTAAACATAGATCACATATGATAAGACAAAAAGGAAGAGGATTACTTGACATAACAGAGTTTCAGAAATTATTACTTCAAGTGTAATTGTTACTTCAATAGGCTTTAAAACTAAACTGAACAAATGGATATTAGATTCATCATAATGCTATTAAAGAGTAACTAGAATGTTTTCTTGGTTGATAAACATAGATTACAAAAACGCACTCCAGTAGGACTCAGAATGTCACTGGGAGCCAAGCCAGGCAGCCTGCCTGGATCCTGGATGGCCAGACTCAGCTGCACAAGAAATAAGTAGAGCAAAAATGGAATTTTTTGCAGTTTTAATAAACTGGGGAGAAGCAGGTAGATTGTTTCTCTTCCTGTCTTACAAAAGCGGTTACAATTTACAAACAAAAGCCAGGGGATAGACAGACGTAGCTTAGCTAGGCTATGCTAGAGACTGAACATGTCAGTCTTGGTATTCCTGGTGCCACTGGGTCAGGGAGTTCTTTTTCACTTTTTATTCCCAGTAGAATAAAATTTGGAATGCAGAAAAGCACTTACCAGAAAGTTTCTTTTCATATTAAAGGGGCTCTGTTTCAAGAATGCAAGGGTATTTTCAGTATGGCAATTGTATATTGTTATAAATATTCCTTGCAGTCTTCCTTCATTTTCAATGAAAAAAATAAGTATGACTGTATTCATTCAATCAATGCAAAATTTAATAAGGCAAAATCAACATTTTTAAAAATCCAGGTCTAAGAAGAGGAGAGTATTAGTTTGTGTCTCAAAGAGTAAAAAACACAATGTTAAGATCTATAACATTAGTCATATAAAAATCTATCATAGAAATCAACAGCTAAAAATTAATTGCTATTATGAAGGAATTAACTAGGACTCTATTTCTATATTTTTAAACTTCCAAACCATTAGTGTAATTCATATTCATCTGTGTTATACTCCCCAAAATAAATCCAAAATCAGTAACAGGATTGAAAACCAACTCTTTTGCCTTCTTGGTCCAACGTGTAAAGAGCTATTATGAAAGGAGATGTGTTAATGAAGAGAGTAAATTAGTAGGTTTGAGAACCAATTATTTGGGTCTTCAGAGTTTCCAACTCAATATGACAAAGATGAATTCATTTCTGTGAAAATAAAAAGCACAGACTAAAACTGTAATTCTAGGAGCTGTTATCATGAGTTCTCAAAGCCAATTGTTAACAACTAGATAAGCCAAAAGTCCATAGATGACTGAAGACCATGGATTTTTTTCTTTGATTTCTCCATTTTGCCCTTTAAGGCAAGACAGTACTTGCTTGTTTGTCCCTAGGAAAAATTAGATATCAGGATAAAGCTATTGTTTCTGAAGAATGACCACTGATGTCAGGTTTTTCTCTGTAAACTGAAAGAGGGTCTCAGAGAAAGCTGTAGCTTTAAGGCAGATAATTCCCATGTACACAAAGTAAGAAAGGACTAGCTGTGCTTTATAGTGTTAATCCTCAAAAAAGATTCAGATCCTCAGGCAGTATTTGCAAACAATGAACAATGGGTTCCACAGGGCAAGTATATCAGCCAAAATGGCACCCGAGTAAAGTGAGGATCAGCATGCGATTAACTGCTTGTGGATGATGGGATAATGAAATGTTTGTATGTGTGACTCTTTATTTTAAAACATGCTAAATCTGTAAAATATTAACAAAGAAACAAATGATACCTGACATAGATGATTGCAAAGATTATCTTAATTACTCATAGATGATGTATGATGAGGAAAGTGTAATTTAAGGAATTTAATACAAATGATAAAAAAATACTGTAACTGTCATAAAATAACATATTGCTTCTGTTATTCTTTTTAAGAAGGGAACAAATCACTTTTTACTACTTTCATTGATATTATCATGGTTTGCTTGGATTTCTGGAATACCTTCCTAACCACTCTCCCTGGTCCTAACTTCCTCCTTGTCCCTGTATAGGGCACCTTTTTTTTTTTTTTTTTTTTTTTTTTTTAAAGCATGATAACCCTATAATTTTGTTCACGTCACTTGTCACTCCTTGTTTAAACACCTCCAGTGATGGCTCATCTCATTTAGAGGAGACAACAAAGTATCTGCAGGATTCTACATAAACAGGTTTCTAAGGCTGCAAAGGTCTCACCTGTTACTGCTCTCTCTAGTATACTCTACCCGACTCAAGCCTTCTCAAAACTGCCAGGAAATGGGCACGCCTCAGAGCTTTTGCAAATGCTCTGCCTTCTTCCTGATATTCCACCAGATATTCTCACAGTTCACTCTTCACTTCCTTCTCCTTCCCACTGAAGCTTTTCCTGACTACCCTATTTACAATACTTCCCTTCTCAGCAACGTCACAAATTCTCCTTATTATTTTCTTTTCCTCTAGAATATCTCTCTAATAGAAATGTGATTTATTTACCTAATTTATTTCTGGTTTCTCCTTACTAGGATAAGAGCAATGCAAAGACAGGGGCTTTGTCTGTTTTATTTGCTGCTGTATCCTCTGGTTTTCAGAACTGTGCCCATTATATAACAGACACTTGATAAATATTAATTTAACCAATGGAAGACTCTGCAAGGTAGAGCATAAGCCTCTGAAATTAGTCTACCTAGATTTAGATTCTGGCTTACCCATAATCTGCTTCGTAAAATTTGAGTTTCTTTTCTAGAGAAATAGGAAAAACTTACAGTTCTACCTGTAGTGTTCTTGTGGTAATTCAATTAAAGGGTTCATCTAAAAGCATTTCACCAATGTCTACAATAACCAACATAGTTACTAGGATCATATTTACCTTAGAGTCATTTGCTGCTTAGTTTTCCCTTCATGGGGGCTGTGGTCTATAAAGTGCCCCTAGATAGAAAGCTGAGATGATTATGGGAAACTGGACAAAAATTATGAAAAAACTCAATTCAGACACTGTACAAAAGCACAGGATTATGACCTGTGTCAGAAAGAAGTATACAAGGCAACACCCACAACCACCCCAGGTTCTGACTGAAGGCACTCTCCAGACCACAGCCTGGGGGTGGTAAACCAAGCAGATCATGGCAGTGTTAATAAGTGAAGGTATAAACAAACATTTAGGGAGGTCAAATAATCTAGAATTTATGCAGGGTACCCAAGAGGAGGGAGAGCCAATGCAGAAGAAATTCCCAAAGCTACCTAGGGATTCCCTCTAACTTTTGGTCTCAGAGCCTCTTTATACTATTAAAAATTGAGGACTCCTAAGAGATATTATTTATGTGGGTTATTTGTCAATATTTAGCATACTAGAAATTAAAACTAGTAAATGTCTGAAATATTTATTAATTCATTTTAACATAAAAACATACATGTAACATTTTATGAAAAACATACTTATGAAAATAAAAAAACAATAGAATAGTACTATTATTTGACTTTTTGGCAATTTTCTTATTTTCTGACTAAATAGAAAACATCTGGATTTTCATATCTACTTCTAAATTCAATTTGTTGCAATATCACATGTCACATGGCTTTGGGAAAACTCCACTGTACACTACTGAGAGAATGAGAATAGAAAGGCAAATACAGCTTAGTATAATTTTGAAAACAGTCTTCACTCATGGGCTTTAGTATTATTATAAAGTTTTATTGTTAGTAGTAAACTTACAGACCTCTCAAATTTTTTCAAAGACCCCCCAGGTGACTCTGGCCAATACTTTGCAATTTGCTGCCCTACAGTCTTTGAATAAATACTAAGCTGCACAGATGGAAGGTGAAACTCCATAGGACGAGGAAAAGGGAATTGTAAGCTCAACAATTCTCAGTACTAGGAGATACTCAAGTTCTTACCAGTTATGGAAGGACTTGTTGACCATAGGGAACATTCAGGAGAACTCTAAGAATGATTGAGACTTAGTAATGGCACTAAACTAATTCTCAAATAAAAACTACTTTAGATGGACCAAAACAGTAGTTTTCAAAAGAAACAAACTGATCAACTTGCTTTAAAGGAAGAAAAATTCAGACTCAACAACAAAATGTTCATAATGTCCCGCATCTAATTAAAATAAAAGAGCACTAGGCATGCAAAGAGGCAGAGAATATGATTTTGAAAATATGAGCCAGTAGAAATAAAAACAACAAAGATGATGGTAATCCAAATATGTAAAAATAACTTTCATAAATATGTGAAAGATTTATAGAAAAAACATGAACATAATGAGGAGAGAATGAAAAACCTGGAAAAGAGAGAGGTTATATTTGCATGAATATTGGAATAGTTTCATATTTAATGAAAATTATAAAGCCACCAACTTGAAGAAGTGCAAAACACTTAAGCAGGATAAACCTGAAGAAAACCATACACTGGCACAATATAATTGAATTGTTGAAAACAAGCAATAGGAAGAAAATATTAAAAGTAGCTAGTACAAAAGAGAAGAAACATTACATATAAGCACATAAACAGAGTAAAACACAGCAATAATTTCTGATAAATTGATGGAGTCATACAAAATGGAATATCTTTAATGTGCTAATGGGGAGAAAATCCTGGTAACTCATAATTCTATATTCAGCAAAAATAGCCTTTAAATATGAAAGTGAATTAAAGATAAGTACATAGAAACAAAAACTAAGGAATTCCATTACAGAACCCAAGGGGGAAAAAACAAAAACAAAACAAAGTAAGTGGGCTGGGGTTGTGGCTCAGTGGTGAAGCGCTCACTTGGCATGTGTGAGACACTGGGTTCGAGTCTCAGCACCACATGTAAATAAAGGTCCATCAACGACTAACAAAATAAAAAAAATTTTAAAAGTGACTGAAATATTTTTTAAAAGCAAACAAACAACAAAGCAAGTTCATGAGAAATGACAACAGAAACTTGACTCTGGAGGAAAAAACTGAAGACTATGAAAAATAGTTTAAAATGTGGATGGATATAAGGTCTTTAAAATTTTTTCATCCTTTAAAACATTTTTTATCTATTTATTTTCATTAGAGATTTATACTTATGCATAATAGTTGGGTTCATCCTGACAAACTCATTCGTGCATGGAAATCAGTTTCAGTTCATGATCCCCCCTCTCTCCTCCTTTTCCTTCCAGTCCTACCTTTCCTCTCCATTCTCCTTCCTCTATTCTACCAAACTTCCTTTCACTCATCTATTAATTTGTATTTGATTGGTTCTTTATGCTATCCTATCCTTCCCTCCCCCTTTCCTTTATTTTACTCTAATTTATGCATATGAGGGAAAACATTTGACCTCTGAGTTTCTGAGTTTGGCTAATTTCACTTAGCATGATATTCTCCATTTCCATCCATTTACTGGCAAATGCCATAATTTCATTCATTTTTATGGCTGAGTAGAATGAAGATAGACACACACACACACACACACACACACACACACGTGTGTGTGTGTGTGTATATATATATATTCACATAATTTCTTAGTCCATTCATCTATTGAGGGCATCAGGCTGATTCTATAATTTAGCTATTGTGAATTGCCTACCATAAACACTGGTGTGGCTTAGTATACCAAATTTAGATCTTTTGGGAAAACACCAAGGAGTGGGATAGCTGGGATGTATGGAGATTCCACCCCTAGTTTTTTGAGGAATCTTACACTGCTTTCCAGAGTGGTTGTACTAGTCTGCAATCCCACCAACAGTGTAAAAAGGTATCTTTCCTCCCACAACCTCACCAGCATTTATTGTTGTTTGTATTCTTGATCATTGCCATTCTGACTAGAGGAAATCTTAGTGTATTGATTTGCATTTCCCTGATTGCTGGAGACACTGAATATATTTTCATATATTTGTTGGCCATTTGTGTTTCTTCTTTGGAGAAGTTTCTCTTTGTTCTTTTGCCCATTTACTGAATGGGTTATGGATTTTATTTTGGTGTTAGGTTTTTTGAATTCTTTGTATATTCTGGATATTAAAACCCTATCAAAGGGGCAGCTGGTCAAGATTTTCTCCCATTCTGCAGGCTCTTAACCATTTCTTTGCTGTGCAGAAGTAAACTTTTTAGTTTGATGGCAGTCCACGTATTGATTGTTGGTTTTACTCTTTGCACTTTGAGGGTCTTGCTAAGGAAGTCAGTGCCAGCACCTCTATGATGGAGTGTTGACCCTATGTTTTCTTCCAGCACTTGTAAAGTTTCTGATCTAATTTCTAAGTCTTTGATCCATTTCAATTTGAGTTTGGGCAAGGTGGGAGATAGAGATCTAATTTCATTTTTCTACATATAGATATCCAGTTTCCTTGAATCATTTGTTGAAAAGGCTGATTTTTCTCCGGGATATATTTTTGGTACCTTTCTCAAATATTAGATGGCTATAGGTATGTGTATTTAAATCTGTCTTCTATTCTATTCCATTGGATTTCATGTCTATTTTAATGCCAGTACCATGCTGTTTTTGCTATTACAGCTCTGTAGTATAATTCTGATCAGGTATTGTGATGCCATTTGCTTCACTTTTCTTGTTTAGTATTGCTTTGGATCTTCTGGGTCTCTTATTCTTACAAATGAATTTGATAATTGTTTTTTCTAATTCTGTGAAGAATGTCATTGGTATTTTGATGAAGATTGCATTGAATCTGTATGTTGCCTTTGGTAGTAGGACCATTTTGACAATATTAATTCTGCCTATCCAAGAACATGGAATGTCTTTCCATCTTCTAAAGTCTTCTTTAGTTTCTTTCTTCCGTGTTCTATAATTTTCATGGTTGTACTCTTTTACCTTCTTGGTTAGAATAATTCCCAAATATTTAAATATTTTTAAGGTTATTATGAATGGGATAGTTTTCCTGATTTCTTCTTTTGCTGAATCACTATTGGAGTATAGGAAAGTGACTGATTTATGGGTGTTGATCTTTTATTCTGCTACTTTGCTAAATTCATTTATGAGCTCTCGAAGTCTCCTGGTAGTTTTTTGGGCCTTCTAGATATAGGATCATATCACTGGCAGAGATTGTTTGACTTCTCTTTTTTCTGTTTGTAGCCCGTTGATCTCCTTTTCTTGCCTGATCACTCTGGCTAATGCTTCAAGCACTATATTGAATAGGAATGGTGAGAGCAATCTTGTTTGTGACTTTAGAGGAAATGCTTTTAGGTTTTCTCAATTTAGTATGATGCTGGCTTTGGGTTTGTCATAAATGGCCTTTATGATGTTGAGGTAAATTCCTTCAATACCTAGTTTTTCCATTGTGGATTTGTTGTTGCTGTTGTTTGTTTTTTAACATGAACAGCTACTGAATTTTATCAAAGGTCTTTTCTACATCTATTGAGATGATCTTGTGATTTTTGTCCTTAATTCTGTTTAAGTGGTGAATTAAAGATGTTTATTGATTTATATATGTTCCACCAACCTTTCATCCCTAAAATGAAACCCATTTGATCATGGCATATTACCTTTTTTGATGTGTTTTTGAATGTAGCTAGATAATATTTTGTTAAGGATTTTTGCATCTATGTTCACCAAGGATATTGGCCTGCAGTCTTCTCTCCTTGATGTGTCTGCTTTTGATATCAAGTTTAAATTGGTATTATGGTTCAGATATGGTGTCTCCCAAAAGCTCACATGTGAGACAATGCAAGAAAATTTGGAGAAATGATCGAGCTACAGCATTAATATAATCAGTGAATTAATCCTTGATAGGGATTAACTGAGTAGTAACTAAAGTGGTAGGGTATGGCTGGAGGAGGTGGGAACTGGGGGTTGGCTTTGGGGTATATATTTTGTATCTGGAGAGTGGAGACTCTCTTTCTCTCTCTGCTTATTGATCATGATGTGAGCTGCTTCCCTCTGCCACACTCTCCCACCATGATGTTCAGCCTTGCCACAAGCCTCGAGGAATGGAGCCAGCCTTTCTATGGACTAAGACCTCTGAAACTGTGAGCCCTCAAATAAACCTTCTATCCTCTACAATTGTGCTGGTCAGGTCCTTTTGTCACAGCAATGAAAAAGCTGATTAAAACAACTGGCTTCATATTATGTATTTGAGAGTGTTCCTTCCTCTTCCAATTCTTGGAATAGTTTGAGTAAGACTGGTGTTAGTTCTTCTAAAGGTCTGGCAGAACTCAGTTGAAAATCTATCTGGTCCTGGGCTTTTCTTTGTTGGAAGACTTTTAATTGCTGTTTCAACCTCATTACTTGATATTAGTCTGTTTAGGCTTTCTATGCCTTCTTGATTCAATTTGGGCAGGTCATATATATATACAGAAATTTGTCAATGATTTTTAGATTTTCCAGTTTATTGGAGTATAAACTTTCAAAATAGTTATGATAATCCTGTGAATTTTAGAATGGTCTTTGGTGATATCTCCTTTTTCATCTCTAATCTTGTTGATTTGCATCTTCCCTCTCTTTCTTTTGGTTAGTTTGACTAACGGTTTATCAATCTTATTTATCTTTTTAAAGAACCACTCTTTGTTCCATTTATCCTTTATATTGCTTTTATTTTCAGTTTTATTGATTTAGGCTCTGTTTTGAATTATTCCCTGTCTTCTACTGGTTTTGGAATTAGTTTGTTTTTCTTTTTTTTTTTTATTCATTTTTATTGTAAACAAATGGGATACATCTTGTTTCTCGGTTTGTACATGAAGTAGAGGCATACCATTTGTGTAATCCTACATTTACCTAGGGTAATAGTTTTTGATTCATTCTGTTATTTTTTTCTCCCCCTCCCTTCCTTCCCCTTATCCCTCTATAGAGTCCCTCCTTCCTCCATTCTTGCCCCCCTCCCATCATCATCATCCGCTTATCAGTGAGATCATCCGTCCTTTGGTTTTTTGAGACTGGCTTATCTCACTTAGCATGATACTCTACAACTGCATCCATTTGCCTGCAAATGCCATAATTTTATTATTCTTTATGGCTGAGTAATATTCCATGGTATATATATATATACCACAGTTTCTTTATCCATTCATCAATTGAGGGGCATCTAGATTGGTTCCACAATCTGGCTATTGTGAATTGAGCAGCTATGAACATTGATGTGGCTGTATCTCTGTAGTATGCTGATTTTAAGTCCTTTGGGTATAGGCCGAGGAGTGGGATAGCTGAGTCAAATGGTGGGTTCATTCCAAGTTTTCTAAGGAATCTCCACACTGCTTTCCAGAGTGGCTGCACTAATTTGCAGCCCCACCAGCAATATATGAGTGTACCTTTTTCCTCACATACTCTTCAACACCTATTGTTGCTTGTATTATTGATAATCACCATTCTAATTAGGGTGAGACAGAATCTTAGGGTAGTTTTGATTTGCATTTCTCTTATTACTAAAGATGTTGAACATTTTTTTCATATGTTTGCTGATTGCTTGTAGATCTTTTGTGAAGTGTCTGTTCATTTCCTTAGCCCATTTGTTGATTGGGTTATTTGTACTCTTGGTGTAGAGTTTTTTGAGTTCTTTATATATTCTGGAAATTAGTGCTCTATCTGAAGTATGAGTGGCAAAGATATTCTCCCACTCTGTAGGCTCTCTCTTCCCATTGCTGATAATTTCCTTTGCTGAGAGAAAGCTATTTAGTTTAAATCTGTCCCAGTTATTGATTCTTGCTTTTATTTCTTGTGCTATGGCAGTCCTGTTAAGGAAGTCTGATCCTAAGCCAATAAGTTGAAGATTTGGACCTACTTTTTCTTCTATAAGATGCAGGGTCTCTGGTCTGATTTCAAGGTCCTTGATCCATTGTGAGTTGATTTTTGTGCAGGGTGAGAGATAGGGGTTTAGTCTCATTCTGTTGCATATGGATTTCCAGTTTTCCCAGCACCATTTGTTGAAGAGGCTATCTTTTCTCCATTGCATATTTTTGGCCCCTTTGTCTAGTATGAGAAAATTATATTTATTTGGGTTTGTGTCCGTGTCCTCTATTCTGTACCATTGATCTACCTTTCTATTTTGGTGCCAATATCATGCTGTTTTTGTTACTATTGCTTTGTAGTATAGTTGAAGTTCTGGTATTGCGATACCCCCTGCTTCACTCTTCCTGCTAAGGATTGCTTTAGCTATTCTGGGTTTCTTATTCTTCCAGATGAATTTCATGATTGCTTGCTCTATTTCTGTAAGGTGCATCATTGGGATTTTAATTGGAATTGCACTGAATCTGTATAGCACTTTTGGTAGTATGGCCATTTTGACAATATTAATTCTGCCTATCCAAGAACGTGGGAGATCTTTCCATCTTCTAAGGTTTTCTTTAATTTCTTTTGTTAGAGTTCTGTAGTTCTCATTGTAGAGGTCTTTCACCTCTTTTGTTAGATTGATTCCCAAGTATTTTATTTTTTTCAAAGCTATTGTGAATGGGGTATTTTTCCTAACTTCTCTTTCTGAAGATTCATCACTTATGTATAAAAATGCATTGGATTTATGAGCATTAATCTTATATCCTGCTACTTTACTGAATTCACTTATGAGTTCTGAAAGTTTTCTGGTGGAATTTTCTGGTTCCTCTAAATATATAATCATGTCATCAGCAAATAGGGATAGTTTGAGTTCTTCTTTTCCTATTCATATCCCTTTAATTTCCTTGGTCTAATTATTCTGGCTAGAGTTTCGAGGACAATGTTGAATAGAAGTGGTGAAAGAGGGCATCCCTGCCTTGTTCCAGTTTTTAGGGGGAATGCTTTCAGTTTTTCACCATTTAGAATGACACTGGCCATGGGCTTAGCGTCGATGGCCTTTACAATGTTAAGGAATGTTCCCACTATCCCTATTTTTTCCAGTGTTTTGAGCATGAAGGGATGCTGTATTTTATCAAATGTTTTTTCTGCATCTATCAAAATAATCATGTGATTCTTGACTTTAAGTCTATTGATATGGTGAATTCATTTATTGATTTCCAGATGTTGAACAAACCTTGCATCCCTGGGATAAAACCCACTTGATCGTGGTGCACTATCTTTTTAATATATTTTGTATGCGATTTGCTAAGATTTTGTTAAGAATTTTTGTGTGCGTGTTCATTAAGGATATTGGTCTGAAATTTTCTTTCCTTGATGTGTCTCTGTCTGGTTTAGGTATCAGGGTGATATTGGCTTCATAGAATGAGTTTGGGAGGGTTCCCTCCTCTTCTATTTCATGGAATACTTTGAGAAGTATTGGAATGAGCTCTTCTTTAAAGGCTTTGTAGAACTCCATGAGAACCCATCTGGTCCCGGACTTTTCTTTGTTGGTAGGCTTTTGATGACTTCTATTTCATTACTTGAAATTGATCTATTTAAATTGTGTATGTCCTCCTGATTCAGTTTAGGTAATTCATATGTCCCTAGAAACCTGTTGATGTCTTCGAGATTTTCTATTTTGTTGGGGTATAGATTTTCAAAATAGCTTCTAATTATGTTTTGTGTTTCAATTGTGTGTGTTGTGATATTTCCTTGTTCATTCCGAATTTTAGTAATTTGGGTTTTCTCTCTTCTCTTTGTTAGTGTGGCTAAGGGTTTATCAATTTTGTTTATTTTTTCAAAGAACCAACTATTTATTTTGTCATTTTTTTCTATTTTTTTGTTTTAATTTTGTTGATTTCAGTTCTGATTTGAACTATTTCCTGTCTTCTACTACTTTTGGTGTTGCTCTATTCTTCTTTTTCTAGGGCTTTGAGCCATAGTGTTAGGTCGTTTATTTGTTGATTTTTTCGTCTTTAATTGAATGTGCTCCATGAAATAAATTTTCCTCTAAGAACTGCTTTCATAGTGTCCCAGAGATTTTGATATGTTGTTTCTTTGTTCTCATTTACCGCTAAAAATTTTTAAATTTCCTTCCTGATATCTTCTGTTATCCATTCATCATACAATAGCATATTATTTAATCTCCAGGTGTTGGAGTAGTTTATGTTTTTTACTCTGTCCTTTACATCTAATTTCAATCCATTATGATCTGATAGAATACAAGGTATTATCTCTATCTTCTTGTATTTGCTAACAGTAGCTTTGTGGCATAATATATGGTCTATTTTAGAGAAGGATTCATGTGCTGCTGAGAAGAAAGTGTATTTGCTCTTTGTTGGATGGTATATTCTACAAATGTCTGTTAAGTCTAAATTATTGATTGTTTTTTGAGATCTATGGTTTCTTTGTTCAGTTTTTGTTTGGAGGATCTGTCCAGTGGTGAGAGAGGTGTGTTAAAATCACCTAGTATTATTGTGTTGTGGTCTATTTGATTTCTGGCATTGAGAAGGATTTGTTTTACATATATGGATGAGCCAATGTTTGGGGCATAGATATTTATGATTGTTATGTCTTGCTGATTTATGCTTCCCTTAAGCAGTATGAAATGTCCTTCTTTATCCCTTCTGACTAACTTTGGCTTGAAGTCCACATTATCTGAGATGAGGATGGATACTCTGGCTTTTTTGCTGTGTCCATGTGCATGGTATGTTTTTCCCCATCCTTTCACCTTTAGTCTGTGGGTATCTCTTTCTACGAGATGAGTCTCTTGCAGGCAGCAAATTGTTGGATCTTTCTTTTTCATCTGATCTGCCAGTCTATGTCTTTTGATTGATGAGTTCAGGTCATTAATATTCAGGGTTATTATTGAGATATGATTTGTATTCCCGGTCATTTGGCTCTTTTTTTTTTTTTTTTTTTGACACGACTTTATTTCTCCTTTATTTGGTTGTTCCTTAGGGTAGTTCCTCCCTTTGCTGATTTACATTGTTGTTCTTCATCTCTTCCTCATGGAATATTTTGCTGAGAATGTTCTGTAATGCCAGTTTTCTTTTTGTTAATTCTTTTAGCTTTTGTTTATCATGGAAGGATTTTATTTCATTTTCAAATCTAAAGGTAAGTTTTGCTGGGTATAGGATTCTTGGTTGGCATCCATTTTCTTTCAGAGCTTGAAAAATGTTGTTCAGGCCCTTCTAGCTTTTAGGGTCTGGATTGAAAAATCTGCTGATATCCGAATTGGTTTCCCCCTGAATGCAATTTGATTCTTTTCTCTCGCAGCCTTTAAAATTCTGTCTTTATTTTGTATGTTAGGTGTTTTCATTATAATGTGCCTTGGTGTGGGTCTATTGTAATTTTGTGTATTTTGAGTCCTATAAGCCTCTTGTACTTGATTTTCCATTTCATTCTTCAGATTTGGGAAATTTTCTGATATTATTTCATTGAATAGATTGTTCATTCCTTTGGTTTGTTTCTCTAAGCCTTCCTCAATCCTAATAATTCTTAAATTTGGCCTTTTCATGATATCCCATAGTTCTTGTAGATTCTGTTCATGATTTCTTACTGTCTTCTCTGTTTGGTCAAGTTTGTTTTCAAGATTAACTATTTTGCCTTTGATATCTGAGGTTCTGTCTTCCAGGTGTTCTATCCTATTGGTTATGCTTTCTATGGAGTTTTTAATTTGGTTTATTGTTTCCTTCATTTCAAGGATTTCTGTTTGCTTGTTTTTTTTTCAATATCTCTAACTCTTTATTGCAATGACCTTTTGCTTCCTGTATTTGCTCTTTTAACTGTCGATTGGTGTGATCATTCAATGCCTGCATTTGCCCTTTCATCTCATCCTTCAATGCCTACATTTGCTCTTTCATCTCCTTGTTTGCTTCCCTGATTGATTTGATTATGTACATTCTGATCTCCCTTTCTGACATTTCTTCTGCCATTCTGTTATTGGATTTTATTGCTATACCATCTAGGTTTGTTTGGGACATTTTCTTCCCTTGTTTTCTCATATTGTTCAGGTATCTACCTCTCTAAAAGTGAAACTCTGGGATATTGCAGATTTCCTCTATTGACTATTATTGTCTCTGTAGATTTCCAATAACTTACCTCTTAGCCTTCAGTAGTCTGAAGTCTTGGAGGAACTTGATAATGCGGTGCTCCACTAGGAAGCTGGCCTTCTTGGGGTGGTGGCCTTCAGGTAGGGTATATTCCCCAGTGGCTCTGAGTTGGTCCCGAGTCTCTCAATACCTCCTCTTCTTGGCTCATGGGTCTTGTCAAAGGTCCTCTAGCCTCCTGTAGGTGTCTCAGGAAGGGAGTTGCCCTTCCAATGATGATGGCCATGCCCTCAGGAGTAATTTAAAACGCCTACACCAGCCTATAAAGAAGCCTCTGGCTAACTCCATGATGGTGACAAACCTCGGCGTGGTGGTTGGGCGGGGTTGTTCAGTGATGGCGTCTGTCTTTGGCCTGGTGTTTGGGCGGGTTGGCTACCCGCCGCCCAGCTCCACAAGGCAGGCGGGTTGGGTGCCCACCTGCTATCTCCGCGATGCAAGTGCCCTGTCTTGCCCACCAGCTCGCTCCGCACCTGCCTTGTTTTTCTTTTTCTAAGCCCTTGATGTACAGCATAAGCTTATTTATTTGGGATCTTTCTATTTTATAATGTAGGCACTCGGTGCTATAAATTTTCCTCTTAAAACTGCTTTCAAAAAAAATAAATGAATCAAACAACATTACCCCATGTAAATTTATGATTACACAAATGGTATGCCTTTACTCCATGTACAAACAGAGAAACAACATGTATCCCATTTGTTTACAATAAAAAAAGAAAAAAAAAAAAGAAAGCAAAAAAACCAAAAAAACAAAAAACTGCTTTCAAAGTGTCCCAGATATTTTGATATGTGGTATCTCTATACTCATTCATTTCTAATAATTTCTTGATTTCTTTTCTCATTTCTCCCTTGACCCAAACTTCATTTAAAAGAGTATTGTTCAATCTCCTTGTGTTTATGTGGTTTCTATTATTTTTCTTACTGATGATTTCTAGCTTCATTGCATTATGATCCAATAGGATACATGGGATTTTATCAATTTTATTTATATTTGCTAAGATTTTCTTTGTGGCCCAGAATATGATCTGTTTTGGAAAAAGTTCAATGTGCAGCTAAGAAAAAGGTGAATTCAGTTGTTTTGAGGTGGAATATTCTGTAGCTATCTTTAAGGTCCATTTGATTTATGTGTTGTTTAGGTTGGAGATATCTTTATGTTTTGATGACCTGTCTGTTGGTGATAAGGGAGTACTGAAATCATCCAGTACTTTTGTGTTGGGGTCTATGTGGGAGTTAATGTCATGGAGCATTTTTCCCTGTAATTGGGTGCATTGACATTTGGGGCACAAATGTTTACTATCATTACATCCTCTTGTTGGATTTTCTCCTTCACTAGGAGGTAGTGAACTTCTCTTTTATGATTATTTTTTGCTTAAAGTCTGCTTTTTCAGATATAAGAATAGCTACTCCTGCTTGTTTTCCTGGACCATATGCCTGGTCCTACTTTTTGCCATTCTTTTACCTTCAGCCTATGCGTATATTTGCTGTGAGTCATTTGTAAACAGCATATAGTTGGAGATTGTTTTTTGATTCATCTGTTAATCTGTGTCTTTTAATTGGGGGATTGAAGTCATTAACATTCAGTTTTAATATGGATATGTATTTTTCTTTCCTGCCATTTGGGTTTTTTTGCTATATTTTATTCTGTCTTGATTCTCATTTAGTGGGTTATTCTTCTATTGAACTTGCTCTGTTTGTGAGACTTGGAAATTGTTTTTTAGTTCCTCTGTGTGCAGTTTATCTTTGAGTATTCTTTGTAGTATTAGCTCAGTGCTCATTAATTCTTTTAGTTTATTCTTATAGAAAGTTTTATTTCCCCCTGGAATTTGATACTGAGTTTTGCTGGGTATAATAGCCTTGGTTGGTAGCTGTTTTCTTTTAGAGCTTGGAATAGCTCATTCCAATCCATCCTTGATTTTAGAGTCTGAATTGAGAAATCAGAAGTGACCCTTATTGGTTGCTTCTAAATGTGACCAGATGTTTCTCTCTTGTGGCTTTTAATTTTCTTATCTTATTTTCTATGTTAGGCATTTTGATTATGATATGTGTCAGCAAGATTCTTATTTGACAAGTTTCTTATTTGGGATCCTTTAAGCCTCCTGTATGTGGGTGTCTATCTCATTTTTGATTTGGGAAAAGTTTTCTGTAACTATCTCATTGAAAATGTTCTTTATGTCTTTAGTTTATATATCCATGTTCCTTTCTATCTCAGTGATTCTCAAATTTGGTTTTTTAAAGTTGTCCCAGAGTCCTTGTATATTCTGGTCATGTTCTATAATTTTTTCCTTTTATTTCCTTCTCCGTACTCTAGATCTATAGCCCATCTTCAGTTCCTGAAGTCTGTCTTCAAGGGCTGAAGTTCTATTTTCTACACGTTCTATTCTTTTAGTGATGCTTTCAAGTGAGGTTTTTATTTGACTGACTGTATCTTTCATCTTTTAGGAGTTCTTCTTGGTTTCTTTTCAGTATTTCTATTTTTTTATTAAAGTAATCTTTCATTTCCCATAATTGCTCTCTTAGTTCTTTCCTTAGATCTTATTTTAGTTCACTGAACCTTTTATTAATCAGTTTTTATAATCTTTCTCTGGGTTTTCATCCACCTCACTATCAGTGGGATCCTTTGTTGAGGGATTGTGGATTTTGGGGGGAGATTAGTTTGCCTATTTTCTCATGTTTTCAGAGTTCTTGGTCTTACATATCAATTAAGGTAGATTCCTCTACTTCTTCTTTTCTTTTTTTCTTTTTTCTTTTTTTTTGCATGTGTATAATTATCTTATTTGTTCTGGGATTTCTCTCTGTTTTTTATGTTTGCTTAGATACCAAAGGGCAGGACCTGAGTTTCCTCTGTTCCTTCTTAGATCCTTGTTGTTGGTTTGGGGCTTTTGTTTCCTCACATTTTTGAGTAGGAGTGATGTCAGGGAATGTTTAGTTCAACAGCAAAGTCTCTAACCTGTGAACTTTTAGTATCCCTGTACGTTCCCAGCACCATAGAATGGGGTAAAAATAAACACTAGTAACAACCATTGCAAATGACAAACAATAAACATCATTAAATGCCAGTTCTTACTACGATGTCTTTAACATTAACTGCCACCAGAAAGAGGAATGGTAGATTCAGCAATTGTCAATAGTGAAAACAATAAACATGAACTAGATCTCGCTTTAAAGCAAACAGTAGGTATCAGCTACATCATCCACAGCAGTAATGATTGTATTAGCATTCAAGGTGGGGGCAGGAGTTATACAGAGCAATTAGTTCTGAAAGATGGTAAAAATACAGTTAATTAGGAGAAAAGGAAATGTGATAGGAAGTTAAAAAAGACTTTACAATTTCAGAAAGCTAACAGAGAACATGCAGAAGAGATGAGGCAGGTGATGTTTCTACAGAAGAAGGAGGAAAATAGAAGAAGAAAAGTATTGGGGGAGAGAGAAGGGGGGGAGGATGAGAGAGAGAGAACAAAAGAATCTTACTATTTGCAAGAGAACATTAGAGAGAAAGAGAAACAAGAAATAAACAAATGAAAATAATACAGAATCAAACCAAGATATACAATCTAAAAAAACCCAAACCCTCACAAGACAATGCTTACATTTAAAAAATGCAAAACAGGAGGGGCTGGAATTGTGGCTCAGTGGTAGAGTGCTCACCTAGCATGTGTGAGGCACTACAAAAATAAATAAATAAATAAAATAAATGTATTGTGGCCATCTACAACCAAAAAAATATTTTTTAAATGCTAAAAATGAGAGAATGACAAATAAGTGCATGTATGAATGTCCCTGAACTAGTCAGTACAGCCAGAATTCACACATATATACTCACATTCCCTTGTGTGTGCACACACACAAGGAAGAAATAATACAACTTTTAAAAAGAACTTTAAAAGTTTTAAAGAAACTCCAAAATCATAGCGAAGACAGGAACCATTTCCATTGAAGTGGTTAAAATAGTTGACCAAATTGGGTGGCCACAGCCTATGTACACTAGTCTTTCCTTCCAGTTCTTCTTGGGTTATATCCTGATACATTGAGCAAGGGGTGGGGGTTGCTAACCTCTTCTTGTTTTTTTGTTGCTCTCCGAGCTGCTAGTGGCCTAAGATTGCTGTTTGATATAAGACTCAGCTTCTTTTCTCACCAGTATGAGGTAGCATGGGTTAGGACATACTATCAGTTGGCGCTTTGTCCATTCGGATCAGATCAGTGCACTCCCAGGGTACTTCTGTAGTGTTCTGCAAGAGAAGTTCCATCAGGTGGCACTGAGGTCTAAGTCTCAGGGTCTTTACTGGGTGGTACCCATCTTTGGAGAGACTACAGAGGTCCACCTCTAGGGCTTGACAGTGGTCAATCTCTGATGCAGGTCTGGTTCTCAGGCGTCTCCTAAGAAATCCAGTGTGTGTGTGTATGGGTGGGGGGGTCATGATCCTCCACTCACTGCTGCTCAGGAGCACACCCTTCCAAGGCTCAGTCCCTGTATGTATTCACCCCTACCTACTCAGACTCCCAGCCTGCTTCAGCTGGTAATGTGAGCCACCAAAAAGAAGCAAGTAGGGCTCCCCTCTACTTTTCCAACTTAGATCCCCTTGGGTACAGTCTACTCTGCACCTGTCTCACAAAGTTCCATCACTCCCACCTTAGACCACTCGATAGGCACCTGCTGGTGTATCGTGGCTACGTTCCCCCCACCCATCTTACAGGTCCTGTAGTTGCTGTGGTGGTGCTCTCACCCCAAGATGGCTCCTGTCTCAGCTCTCCCTGGCCAGTTGAAATATAAAGCATGCTTTTCAAGTACCAGTGTGCTATGTAGCCTCTGGATCAGCTAAAATTGGACAGCATTTTTGATCTCAGATTTTTTCATACCAAGACTGTGATACCCCTACCCTCTGCCTGTAGTTGATTGGTATCAGTAGCACCTGTGGGGCACTGGGTGGGTTCTTCTTTATTTATTCTTCTTTATTTATTGTATCCAAATTTCTGAGTCCCTAAGTCACTTTGAATGCCCAATATTAAATTTTAGAGAAATCCCCCTTTTTTGCACTTCACTGAGAAGCTAGCTGTACACTCTCTGCTTTGTTCCCACGCAATGGCATAGCTTGGAATCCAGTTTTCCTCTACTTTGCCATCATCTATTCAAGAATCAATTTTAAAAAGTCTTCTTAAAAGATAATTTTCTATTTGGAGCAATAATCATCAGACTATGACTCAAGAACCAAATCTGTCCCACTCTGGCAATAAAAGTTTCACTGGACCAAAGTCAAGTTCATTCTTTTACATATTGTGCATGGCTAATAGCTGAGTCAAGTAGCTACAACCGTATGGCACACTAAATAAAAGACATTTACTGTCTGGTCCTTTACAGAAAACCTTTACTGACCCCCAGTTTAAAGTGAAAATAATATCACTATACAGTGGAGTCTGTAATCATGTATAAGTAAAAGTTATTGTAACTGTAGTACCTCCTTGGGTATGGGTAAGTGCGTTAAGTTTCATGTTTCCCCCACCATCTGCTTTTTCTATTTTTTGCATATGGACAGTCAATTGTTTCAATACTCTTTATTGAAAGATTATTGTTTCCCCATTTGAATCAACCTAACATCTTTGTGAAATATCAATTGGGAGTCTTTCTGGACTCTGTTCTGCTTCACTGATGGATCTATAGGACCATCTGTAAGTGAATATCACATTGTTTGATTGCTACGGTTTTATGGTGAGTTTTGAAATCAGTTGGTGTAAGACATCCAATTATATCTTCTTTTGGTCCATTGTTTTCCACACAAATATATCAATTTCTGCTTTAAAAGCCTGTTAGAATTCTTATTATAATTTCACTAATTCTATAGGTCAGTCTGGAGAGACATGTCTTACAAAGAAATGCTTAGGTCCAGATACAGGACTCACTTAAGCATTTCTTATAAGCCCAGCTAGTGGTAATGAATTCCCTCAGTTTTTTTCCTGTCTGCAAAAATCTTTATTTCTTATTCATTTCTGAAGGAGAGCTTTGCTGACAGCTGCTTTTTTTTTTTCTTTCAGCACTTTGAATATATCATGTCATTCTCTCCTGGTCTATGAGGTTTCTGCTGAGAAATCTGCTGTTAGATTAATGGGGATTCCTTTATATGGACAATGCTAGTTATTCTTGTTATTATTATAATTCTCTTTCTGTATCTTCTGACAGTTGACTGTGTATTCCTTGGAGAGGATCTTCTTGGGTTAAGTCCATTTGGGATATTTGGACTTCCTAGATCTGAGTGTTTGTCTCTCCCAAGGATTGGGAAGTTTTAATCTATTATCTCATTAAACAGGTTTTCCATGCCTTTTCCTATCTGTTCCCCTCTGGAACTTCCATGATGCAAGCATTTGTTCATTTAAAGCTCTTCTGTAAGTCTCATAGGCTTTCTTGATTCTTTTTATCATTATAATTATTACAGTAATAACTATTATTTTGTCTCACTGGGATATTTCAAAAGACCTGTCCTCAGGTTCAGAAATTCCTTTTTCTGCTTGATCTACTGTATTACTGACACTTTCAAATGTAATTTTTACTTCATTAATTGAATTCTCCATGCAGAATTTCTGCTTGGTTCTTTATGATACCTCTTTGTTCAACTTCTCATTTGGACTATGAATTGTTTTCCTAATTTCATTAAATTGCCTATATTCCCTTGTTTCTGGCTGAGCTTTCCTAACATCATTATTTTGGAATCTTTTTCTGGCATTTTATAAATTTACTTATCCTGGGGATCTGCTGCTGGAGAATTATTGTGTTTCTTTGCAGGTATCATGTCTCTTGCTTTTTCATGTTTCTTGTGTTCTTATGTTGATATCTGTAATAGAACAGTTATTTTCATATATTTACAGAACAATCTTTGTAAGGAGAGACTTTTTCCTCCAGATGAATGCTAGGCTTTTGGCTGAACATGATGTGATAACTTTGATCCTACGTAAACTCAGTAATATGGTTTCTGTGCAGTTTCTTCAGTCATCATCCTCTTCAGCAATGTTTGCTAATGTGTCAGCAGCACAGTCAGTCTGTAATAATGGCAGCATGGTTTTTATTGGAAGTGGTGCAGCTGGGCTGATTGTTGCGTTGTGTGGCTATCAGGTCAAATGTAGGCAGGATCAGGAACAGTGGATTGGTAAGTTGTGTGGCAGGCTTTTTAGTGGGTGGAAGCTGTTGGGCCAAGAGTGTGTGCACACGGGTGCAGTGAGGCTGCCACTGGGCTGGCCGATGAATTGACTACAGGCTCCTGCAGTGCGGTGAATCAGTCAGCTCTGTGGTAAGCTCTCTGAAGAGCAGTATCGCCACTGAACTGGCTATAAGATCACTCAGGAATGCTAATCTGGCCAGCTTATTTTAGCTTTTCTAGTTCACCAGCTCAGTGGAGAAGAGGTTGCTATGTAGGTTTGAAAGCTGGGGTTTTAGCCACTCTGCTGTGCCTAGTCTCTGAATAGTCAGGGTCATGGTGCTCTGCAGTAAAAATTATAGAACATTATAGAAAAAAAAATCAAAGATGACACTAAAAGATGGAAATAGGAGAATTAATATTGTTGAGCTGTCCATACTATCAAAAGCAATCTACAGATTCAGTGCAATTTTTATTAAAATATCAGTAACATTCTTCATAGCATTAGGGAAAACAATTCTAAAATTCATATGGAAGCACAAAAGACCCTGAATAGCCAAAGCAATCCTGAACACAAAAAGCAATGCTGGAGGCATCACAACACCTGATTTCAAAATACACTACAGAGCCATGGTAACAAAACTAGTATGGTACTGGCATAAAAACAGACATGTAAACCAAGGGAATAGAATAGAGGACCCAGAAATAATCCCATTAATCTAGCATCATCTAATTCTTGACAAAGTTCCCAAAAACACTGGAGAAAAAAAAAAAAAAAAGACTCCTCAACAATGGTGCTGAAAAAACTGGATATCCACATGTAGAAGACTGAAACTAGATCTGTATCTCTCACTCTATAGAAAAATCAAATTAAGCTGGATCAAAGATGTCCATCTAAGACCTCAAACTGTGAAAATTATTAGAGGAAAACAGAGGGAAAACACTCCAAGATATTGGCATAGTGGGGCTGGGGTTGTGGCCCAGTGGTAGAGTGTTTGCCTAGCATGTATAAGGCACTGGGTTTGATTCTCAGCACCACATTTAAGTAAATGAATAAAATAAAGGTCTATCAATATCTAAAAAAAATTTTTAAAAAGATATTGGCATAGGCAACTATTTCCTGAATAGCACTCTAATAGCCCAGGCAATAAAATCAAGAATGGATCCACAGGATTCTATCAAATTAAAAAGCTTTTGCACAGTAAAGGAAACAACTACAGAGTTGTGGGAAAAAAATTATGTCACCTGTTTATTCAATAGAGGATTAATATCCAGAATACGGAAAGAACTAAAAATCCTTAACATAAAAAAAGCAATCCAATTTAAAAATTGGTCAATGATTTGAACCAATACTTCTCAAAAGTAGTACAAATAAATTCATATTTAAATGCTCAACATCTTTAGTCCTCAGGGAAATGCAAATCAAAAGCACCTTGAGATGCTATATCAACCCAGTCAAAATGGTTATTATAAAAAAGTAACAAATGGCAAAGAGGATATGGAGAAAAAGGAACCATTATACACTGTTGGTGGGACTGTAATTAATCTACAGTCACTATGGAAACCAGTATGGAGGTTCCCTGTAAAACAAAAAATAGAACTACCATATGGTCCAGCAATCCCATTTCTGGGTATATACCAGAAGGAAATGAAGTTCTAGATGCCCATCAATGAATGAATGGATAAAGAAAGTATGGTGTGTACACACACACACACACACACACACACACACACACACATTCAACTGTTACCCAGCCATTAAGAAGAGTGAAATCATGCCATTTGCAGGAAAATAAATGGAACTGGAAGATATGTTAAACCAAATAAGCCAGATACAGAAAGACACGTACCACATATTCTCTCTCATATGTGAAAACGTTAAAAAAAATGACCTGAGTATAGAAGGGACACTATCATGGAAGAATACAAGAACTGACAGGGAGAGTAGTAGTGAGGGTAGATATGGTGAAAGCATAAAAAAATGCATGTATGGAATTCTTACAGTGAATAATCAAAAGTCAAAGTAAAAAAGACCTTTTCTGTCCTTACCTCTGATTTAAAGCATTATTATTTGCTCTATTTTTATAGATAGAGAAACTAAGATGTTAAATGACTATATAATGTCACATAGCAAGTAAGAACTAGAGGGATCTAATTTGAAAGCCCAATCTCTTAACTGCTATGTTTTGCTGCCTTCCAACTATAATCATTCAACACTGTGATCTGTTGACTGTATCTCTAGCATAGGTAGACATTTAAATGCCAACTGTCCACAAAGATTCAGGATTCTTAATAAAAAAACTGAGTTAATAAGTTTTAAAGTACTCTCGTTACTACAGTTTTCCTTATAGTATATTAAGAAATATAAAATGAAAATGTAAGAGAAAGAATAGAGAAAGAAAGAATAAGATTGTAAGAGAAAAGGTATGATTTAGAGGTGATATCCTTTTTGTAGACTAGGACAAAACAATAAGCATGGAAATAGAGCAGTATGCAATGAGGTTGTTTCAATGCAAACCAAATGAACAAAATAAAAATTTTTCATCTACAATGGAGGACGAACAAAGGAAAAAGGTTTATGAGGACAAAAATCTTACTTTATGTTTTATTAATTTTTTTTCAAATTAAGATGGGAAAGTATGCTTTTCTTTTAGAAACAAAGTATTAAAAGTTATGTTTCTATGTGCTGTAAAAAAGAACATTGATATAAGCAGAAACTCTGGGAGAACAATCTTTTAATATTTACTTTAAAAATCAAAATATTAATAGATGTCACCCTTAATTCATTGATAAAGGAGAAACACATGGAGGTTAACAAAGATTATTAATCTCTATGAAGTACATGCTTCATGGAAAAATTCTAAGAATGCATTTTAAGCGACATAGTCTTGTTGGCATTGACTGAGATTTTCCAGTCTTTTTGGAAGAATAGTTGTTGTAAAAGGTTAAACGCCATTTCTTCTCCTTTCCCACCATTCTTTAACACCATGACCAAGTCACATTCTGATACCAGTTAGAAAAGACCTATCTTGCAACCTGCTGAAGAGCGCCCTCTAGTGCTGTCTTAAATATGAAATAGTCTCATTTCCATTTTTTTTTTTTTTTCCCATGAATTGTTTTGCTTAAACAGAAACTTAGGTTTTCTTTGGAACAATGGCCAACAGAGAAAGATAAATGATTGTTTAGGATAATCTTATGACTTTTAATGCTAGTTAAGTAAAACTATAACATTTTTAAAGAGATAGAAGGCTTAAAACTTTTATGAAATGAGGTACATCCTTTTTTAAAAAATGTGACTTTTATTCAAAGGCTAATTTTAAATGAAAATTATTTGTATATAGAATTAGAATATTTCACAGTACTTAGCAAAACATTTAGCAAAATATGAGTTTGCTCTTTCAGAAAAAAGTTAGGAGTGACAATTGCTTCTCTTCACCTCTGAATTTCTGGAAACTTATCTTCTTAGGCTGGTGGCATCCCAAGAACGTATCCCAAGGAAACTTAAACATTTGTGCTGAAATTTACATTTCTGCTAACAAAGAGTAAAATTTTTGTTCATCATTAGCCAAAAATTCAAGAAAAACAAATTACTTGACAATAAGGTGAATGTGTCTAAATTCCAGGAACAAGAAAAGGTAAGAGATTTTAAAAGGCAGCATTAATAGTAGCAATATCTTCCCTGATATAGTTCTGACATTAAAGGAGGGAAGGAGATCATACTAAGGAATCTGAACTTTAAAGACTGGAAATTTCAACAACTACCTCTTTACCTTAGGCATTATTTTTCTCTTTTGTTTTATTTTAGGAGATGGGGTCATGCTATGTTGCCCAGGCTGGCCTTGGGCTTAAGCAATCCCCCTGCTTCAGTCTTCTGAGTATCTGGAATTACAGTCACACACCACTATGCCTGGCACAATCTTTCTCCTATATAAGACCTTATATACAATGAATTATAGACAGAGTAGGAGATAAGTTAGAAAAAGCTAAGTATTCAAAAGGATTAATAAGCATGTTAATTCATGTATGCATGTGATTTCTCTATGTATGCCTGTGTGTTTATTCCTATCATTCTGTTTAATATTAAAGTAAAGATCAATCAAATACTTGTCCCACTATATGGGTAAATATAAGATCTATGAAATTATCTTTTGTTGGGGAAGGGAACTCAGAACACTGACTGAAGGAAGGATTTGAATTCACAGAACTATTTGATCTGTTTATTTTTTTGTTTAGTTTTTTTCTTTTAGGGGGTAGAGGGTATGAATATGTATTGTGCACATTAAATAAGATTAAATGTGTGCAGCCCTGCCACAAAACAATTAAACACAAAGTGTTAAAAGATACCAATCCAAAATACAAGAGCAATGAAGAAAAGGCAGATATATCCTAACGCTTCTAGAGTGGGGCGATGCTTAGAAATGAAGTACCTTGCCATGTTGCTCTTCAGATACTGGTGTTATCCAAAGCCTTTGAGTGATGTCTAGATGGAATGGGGGCTCTGGCAAATCCAAGAACAGAGACGTTGGTATAAACAGGTCACAATACTTGGAGTAAAAAACAGTGGGTTTTGTTTGTCCTTAACTCATCGAGGTCAGTGTCTCCACTGTGATTCAACTTCTCCACTAAACAGGGGCAATAACTGTTGCCAGAAACCATGCAAGAGAATCCATACTGAGAGGATTAGTACGACAAATATACAAAGTTTATAGAAATTTTACTGTGCTGTGACACTTTTGGAAAAGATCTTTCAGAAAAGATCATGCTCCCCACAAGAAGATAATTGGATGTGTTAAAAGTTAGATTTCATTTAACATCTTCAATGTTTCAATATACTATTTTAATTACTTATTTGTTAATATTTTTATGTTTAGGAATTTTTACTGCCTCTTCTATCTTATTCTTTTCCTTTATTTGCTTTATTTTCAGTTTTCCATTTAGAAGAAACAAGGATTTATTCTTGTCTCAGTTCCTTCCTTCATTCTATTTATATGCATAAACACTAGGCTGTATTTCTTCTACTACTTATCTCTATGTTGTTGAACTATAATAAAAACAACCATAACAATGATAACTTGCACTTAATGTATGTGAAAGTGCTTTGTAAAATAACTCTAATCTCTCACTTCATGTATTTATTCAAGTTAGTCTCAATTAGAAAAATTGTTGATGGTGTAGCTTACTGATCAAAGTCTAAACAGGTACAATTTTCAGTAGCAGGAAAATGTTTATCCTGTCACTTTGAAGGAAAAAATAAACACTGGAAATAATAAATCAACAATAATCTTTTAATAGTTTTTCATAGATAGTCTAGTAAATAAAGTACAGATATTTCAAAAAATTGTCTAACTTATGACACATTTCAATGTATAAAATGAGATGTATTTATATTTTATAAAACTGCAGGGTAAGAAAAATAAAAATGTTTCACACTTATTTTCAACTCTATTACTTTTGGTTGGATAAAAGAGAAATCATTTAATATATATAAAATATGAAAATGACTACCTCATTGTGCTCTTGGAATGATTAATTGTGCTTTTACAATAGAACAAAGGCTATGTGAACATATAGTATTATTACTTTAATACAGGTAATTCATTGTAGTATGAAACAGCCATATATAGACCAAATAATAATCACTTACTGCATGGGATAAAAGAAAACCCCCACTGAAAAATGGAGAAATGCCCCCTTTCTGCTTCTAATTAGTTTTTAATAAATGATACATAATAAATGGCAACATTCTAATTTATCACAGTTTAGGCATAGTCATTGAATGGGGGATGGGGATATATGAACTCTGGTAGTTATGTGCACAGCCTGTGAAACCTTTGCTGTGAAAAGGTATTGTTCTCAAAGTCTGAACCGTGCATGCTCTTCTAAGGTGCTTTCAGGTAGGTGTGAGTAACTGGAAGCAGTCCTTCTCTGGGACAGTGTTCTAATACAGACAAATAGTCTCTGTTCTTAGTCCATGCCTCTATAAACATCTATTTTATTTACTATTGGTTAAAATCACCCACACACACACCCTATAGTGAGATTAATAACTAAAGTTTGACACAGTTCTTTTTACTTCAAAAACCTGATATATACACTGAGATTAATAGTTCTATTTTTTTTTCAAAGCTGCTTTTTGGTTCCTTGACATTTATCTTTTTTTTTTTTTTGCGGTACTGGGGATCGAACTCAGGGCCTTGTGCTTGCGAGGCAAGCACTCTACCAGCTGAGCTATCTCCCCAGCCCTCTTGACATTAAATTCTATAAATCACTCTACGTATTTTTTTTCATGGTATTTTTCATTAGAGTAGGAGACCTGGTCAAATTTAAGTTCATTTTTAAGAATCTGTATTGTATTTATTTTTCGGACACGGCTCCTACTTACATGTGATAGTGTATTTTAGTGTTCTTTTATTCTTTCTCAACTAGTAAAGAGTTTCTTGATCTCCACAAGCACTTAGCAAGTATTAACAGTGGTACTCTATTCACTGTAGGAGGAACACCTGTGCTCTTTTTACTCCATCTCACCTATTTTTGCCCAAAAAGTAAAGCAGGTGAGAAGGTAGGACGTCACCTGGATGGACATAACTAACACAGTGGTGTCACATGTTTATTGAAGGCATAAACACTTGCAAAGCCACACTCACTGCTGCAACTTCACACTGCCTGCACACATGTACCTCTGCGTGCAAAGTCAAGGACTCTAATGCCTGGCATTATCTTGGAAATAAAGGAACCTGGATGAGAAACCACTGTTTCCTCTTAATTATAGAAAAAAGAAATACACTGAGGCATCCAACTATTTATATGTAGTCACAGCTAATTCATTCTAAAAATAACTTAATGTAGATCTTATATACAGAAATCTTTCTCCCCCCATTGGGTTACCCCATAAGTGTCTTTGTTCTCAAACTGTATGCTTTCCCTATGCTGAAAATTTTTAGTGAATCTCTGCTATGACCAATTAAATTTAGGGGATTTAATATACTGAATCATCGGCATGACTATACCTCTTTAGATGCGTCCTTACTGAAATCATACACTCAAAAAAAAACATAAAATGGACACATTTATAGGAAGCTAGATCATCTTTTGTCACATATTGTAGGCAAAGTACTGCACCCTTCTAAAAATAAAGGTATATTTTTATACAGTAGATAAGTTAACGGTATTAGCCTTGACACTTCTTCACACTGCTCTTCATGTGCTCACACACATGCATGCGCACACACACACACATGCAACTCCATTTCTATAAAGTGAAATTCATCTAACGTTGCATAATCTGGTTGGTATTTCTATATCTTTTCCTCCCTCAAATGTGACTAGCTATTTACACCCTAACAATTCTGGTACAGAGCTGATTTAGCATTTTTATTGGAATGTGAAAGCTCTTAAAAGAAGAAAAAAATCTAATCAGCCAGAAGAGATAGAAAACTTGCTGAATTTTCTCTCCCCCTTCTAAGACCCCCCTGAATCCTATCAAAAGCACATCTTCCATTCATTGCTTCCCGGTGTCATTATGACAAGCGGCTACAAATCAATAGCAGAGGGAAAGGCAGGACCAACCCGCACTCACTGAGTGATAAAGATTCACTCTCGGTCCCGATTTGCTAATAGCCCATAATAGCAGCCATTGGCGCCCTGCATTAAATCATACATTTCACTCTGCGTTTATTATGGGATTTTTAAAACTCCTCACCAAATTGGATTTTCTCGATGGTCTCTAATTTCCACATTTATCATTTAAAATTAAACTCCTCTGTAAAGAGGGGGAAAGAGAAGGAGAAGGTAGAGAGAGGCCAGACAGTACTATATTTTTCCTTTTCACCCCTCCCCTTTATGAAAACCCATAAATAATATCAGGTATCATAGCCATAAGCAGCAGGGTGTTGTTGTTTTTAATAGGAAAAAAAGTCTAAAATTCGGGCTGAAACGATCTGTATGTGTGTGTTTGTGAATGAAGATGATAATTTCAGAGGACAAAAACGTATATACCAAAAGAAGGTTTTAAACAAAAGAAAACTGATCAAAAATAAAAATTTTTTCAATAATGTTGCAATGAAGGTAAACTGTAGAAGCAATGAACATTAAGTTTATTTTACATTACACAAATACTTCAAGGAGCTGTAAAGAGAGTGTTCAGCAAGGAAGGTGTTCTGTTCTTTAAAAATGACATTTGGAGGCTGGGGTTGTGGCTCAGTGGTAGAGCACTCACCTAACATGCATGAGGCCCTGGGTTCAACCCTCAGCACCAATAAAAATAAAACAAAGGTACTGTGTCCACCTACAACTAAAAAAAATTTTAAAAAATAACATTTGTCTTAGTCCAAGCCTTAGTGACAGACAAAAAGTAAAAATTCTCTTAATGTTTTTTGGCTCTGAAATAGTTTGTATTACCCTGTATACTTTCTTAGTTTAAAAAATTATTATAAAATTTCATGGAGTCCTATGGCTAAAACTGCCTTTTGAATCCTGCAGCAAACCCCCAAGCAAGTTCTTAAATCCCCACAGATACCACTGAAATGATGAAATCAGTGCAGGGGAGGCTTAAATCACTACAAATTTAAGTATATATTATATATACTTGGATAAAGTACTTTTTATTATTTGGGTATAAAATGAAAATTAAACTTCAGGTCCACAACATAAAATGAAAAGGCTATATTTTCTGCAGGTTTCACAGTTGAGACTTAGTGTGGTTGAATTATAACCACAGTACTACAGAATCCAAGGCCAGTACATATGTAGAGAGGCTTGAAAAGGCTAGAGCTTAATGAAATATTGAAAATCCCTTCCTTATGGGGACAACCCCAGCAGTACAGTTCATCTATATCTTTTTTCTTTAAGAAATAGAGAAATGACCTTTCAGAGTATTTTAAAAAGAAGTTAAAAACATCAGCCACTTTACAATAATGTTTCATTTCATCTTCATAGGTCATCATTTGTTTTAAAAGATTGTCATTGAAGTACTCATTTAAAATTTTTTTCAGTGTTGCTTTTTTAAAAAAAAATCTGCCATTGATTGCTGTGCCTTTTTTTCTTTCATTCAGGTGGAAAACTACTGTTGCATTTACCTCTTTTCTTCTTTCACTCACGTAACTAATAGTCTCTTACTTTATAAAGTTTTAAACCAAGTAACAAACATTCCTAAAAGTGTGGCAATCAAAAGTGTATGCTGTGAATTTTCACTAGCTGCACATATTTGTATAACCAACACCCAGACCAAGAGGCAGGTGTTTTACTAGTGTCCTAGAAGCCCCCTGTGTGCTTCTCCTTGTCAGTCATTTTCAACCTGTCAAGGGTAGTCATCTATCTTGCTTCTAACTTCATTGATTAATTGTGCTTACTTCGAAACTTTACATAATTGGTATCATCCAGTATATGCTATTTTGTGTCATTTCTTTTATTCAAAATTATGTGAGATTAATTCACACTGATGCATGTCGTTATGGTTTATTCACTCTTCCTGCTACAGAGCAAGAATCAGCAAACTATGGTTTGAGAGTCAAACCTGGCCCATCGCCTGTTCTTGTATAGCCTGCAGGTTAAAGAATATTTTTACATTTTACAATGGATTATCAAAAAGATAATTATTTCATTACATGTGAAAATCATACAAAATTTAAATTTCAGTGTCCATAAGTAAGTTTTCTGGACAAAGTCTGTCATGCTTTCATTTTAGGTACTGTCTATGTCTGCTTTTAAGCCACAACCACAGAGCTGAGTAGTTGGAAAACTCATAAAACATACAAAGTCTAGCATATTTATTCTCTGGCCCTTGCAGAAAAAGTAGGGACTTCTGATGCAAAGCGTTCGATAGTGTGACTATACTACAATTTGTTTACTGGTTCTACTGCTGAAAGACATTTGGGTTGTTTCTGGTATTGGGTTGGTGTACGTATATGCTACAAACATTCTAGAACTTGTCTTTGGTAAACATACACATATTGAGTGCAACTTCTGGGTGCAGGGTAGGCATATTTCAACTCTGTCACTACTACAAACAGCTCTCTATAGTGATTTTAAATCAATTTACACTCCTGCCAGCAGTGTTTAAGAATCCCAATTGCTCTGTTTTCTTGCCAAATCTTGGAATTTTAGTTATTTGTATTTATATTTAACTTGCATTTCCCTTATGTCTAATAAGATGGCATACCTTTAATATGTTTATTTCCATTTAGGTATCCTCTTATGTGAAGCATTAGATAAGTCTTTTGTATATTTCTCTCATGGGCTATCTGACTTTTTCTTACTGATTTATAGCAGTTATTTGCATATTATGGATAAAAGTTTTGTTAGATCATCTGTTGTAAATAACTTCTAGGTTGTGATATGCCCTTTTACTCTTTAAGATGGTCTTTTGATCAATAGAGGTTCTTCATTTTAATGCATTTTCAGTGAATACATTTTTTTCGTATGCACATTTTGTGTTATGTTTAAGAAATATGGACTACTCTAAAGACTATAAACTCATTTAGTTTTTAATGTATATTAATAGATCACTTGCAAATAGTGAAACTTTCTTTCTTTCAAATGCTTATATTTTTTATTTGTTTGTCTTGACTAATTAATGGTTAGGATCTCCAGCACAATTTTGAATAAAAGTGATGATGGCAGCATCTTTATCTTGTTTTGAATTCTGCTGTGGATTTCTGTAGATTCTATTAATCAGGTTAAGGTAGTTCCTTTCTATTTCTGGTTTTTATTATAAATGAGTATGAAAGAACTGAAAGAAAATCTATCAAGATGATCATGTGATTTCTCTCTCATTCTTTCTGTTAATATGGTGAACTATATTAATTTGGAAATGTTAAACCACCTGTGCATTTCTGGAAAACTGTGCCTGGTCATAATTTGTAATAATTTCTCTATATACCTGGAATCAGTTTACTGACATAATGTTTAGAATTTTTATATCTAATATTCCTGAGAAAGACCAGGTTGTAATTTTCATTTCTTATACTATTCTTGTTTGTTTTGAAGTCAGCTTCTTTATATTTTTCAAAGTTTCTAGTGAAATCATAAGAGTTACTTTCAGCAAATACCAAATTTTTAGTGGGAATCAAAGCTGCTGTACTTTTTAATAATGGAATAGAGAGCTTTGATAGTATGGGTTTTTCTTATTGTGCTATAAGTTCCCTAAGTTTCATGACTCACTATTCCCTACTACTCACTTTTTCTGAACAACCTTTTGAAAAATCTTTTTAAGTTTTCTACATTTCATTTCATTTCTCTACATGGTGAATTCAAAAGTCCACAGTATGGGCTTTTGCAAATCGCTGCATATTAGGTTACTTCTATCTGGAATAATAGGTATTGTAAGAAAGTTATAAGGAAGTAGAATATATATTCTACTGCCCTGGATGGATTTATAATCCAGTTGGCTAAATCAGTCCCTTTTAAAAATTATAAATCAACAATGGAATCATCTTTAATTAAATTTCTTCATTTAAGTTCATGAAGTTTTTTCAAAATGGCTTTTACTATAATTGGAGAAAACCAGTTAATGAAAGAAAAATTGGACATACAAGCAGAGAGAAGGACAAAATAACTCATAGTCCACAAGTAAACACAACCATTATCATCATTTAAATTTTGTTGCAGTTAATCTTCAATGTGTTGCATTCTCATGTTTTCTTGATGACAGTTACATACTTCCATAGTTGACATTCCCTAATAATTTCATCTTTGTATAGCTTTACATTTTATCTAGGATTTTTCAAAACTGTCTAAAAGATAAATTTAGAAAACAGCTTTTATAGTTTGTATATTTTCAAAATAAGTATAAAGATTAGGAAAAGTTGCTTGAATGTGTAAAATGAAACTCCATTCTTTCTCAACCAATGGGACATGACTGCACCATGGCTCCCAACTCAGAAAGTTGCTTGATGGGTGCCGCAACTTAGTACATCTTTCCCTTTAAGTAATCCTCATTAAGATTTGTGCAAAAAGTACCTTCAATTTTGCTGTAAGACCCTGACATACAGGACTTCCATCTTAGAGTTGATTTAGCATAGTGATTAAGGGCATATATGCAGGTCCTACACTGGGTTTGAGACTGGTACCAGGACTCACAAGACATATAACCTTGTTCAAATTAATTACATCCTCTGTGCTTTAGTTACTTATCTGCAAAATGGGGAGAATAATGATAATGCACTCATATAGTTATGAGGATTAAATAAGTTGATAAAAATAAAGTACTTTTGTGCACATAATAGGAGCTCAGTAATGTCAGCTTTCTATAGGCAAGCTAAGGGGATGCTCATTTTAAACATGTTCATGGAGCAACTAAACTTTCAGTTTTCATACTGAAAGTTCCCCTTCACTCTGCCCCAACATCCCTCTTCACTTTAGTTCCGAAGACTGTGTCTTTTAAAACTACTTAGTTCATATTTACTCTTACAGTTCATTGGCTACTTCTGTATGTTCTGTACCATATCCATGAAACAATATGAAAGGCCTCTGCTTTTAAAATTTGTTTTGAAAAGCTTACTTCTATTATGGAGCCTCTATCTAAACTAACTCTATTATATTAAGTGGATAAAAGCTGGAATTGAAGATGTGAAGAAAAGGAACATGTTAAGTTGGTAGCATTGTCAGGATTTTTCCAGTTTTCTCTTTTGTTTGGCTAATCTAGAATTTACAGAGTACAACCTATTATCTGTTCAATTAAAGGGTCAATTAAAGAACTGGCACTCAATAAATGTTTATCACTCTGAGTTATGCAATGAAATATGGAAGATATTAAAATGAACTAAAAAAATCAGGCCAGGGGCAAGAAAGAAATCTAATAAAAATTCAAAATACAAATCCTAAACAGTTCTTTTGAGGTTGTGATACTTTATGTCATCACAAGAGACTGGAGAGATTAGAATGAACTGGCTTAAAGTCTTAAAATCTAAGCCTAGAGGCTTTCTTAAATCTGCATGCAAGACTGTTTAAACTATTGCAATTACAATTTAAGTACCAGTCAGTATTTGTTTATTTCTTTACAAAACTGCATTGTCGTTTTGTAAGACATTAATTTTGTAATGTTTGGTAAAACATTCAAATACAGTCAAGGTTATGGGTTCTCTCAGGATGTCTATGTAAGAGAAGTTATAATGGGACAGGGAAGCTTTGATTATGGGCTGGGTGCCTGCATTCTGAGTGCCAGTTTTAGACAATCACTCTTTCTGTGGACTCCACATAGCGGCCTCACTTTTTTTTTTTTTTAACTGTTTAAGAATCTGAAGTATCCTGTGGTTTATTGATTTTTGTAACCACATGCTCTGCCACTAATGTTCATCACTTGTGTTTCTCCTGACTACTGTCTCTTGAGGAGAATGAAAGGTGGAGAATGTGACACAATAGTCTCAGATTGGACAACTCAGTTTAAATACTGAACAGGAAAATAGTATCTTAAACCACCACTAGAAACGTTTTCCTTCCAAATGGAACTGATCTTTGAAACCCAGTTCAATACAGCAAATAGGCCAAGAATTACTAAGACCCACACTTTGAGAACACACGATATGTCAGCAGTTCAGCTTTCCTAGGATGGCAAAAAAACTTCCAGTTCTTTAGTTCTTTGTGATAACCAGTCTACTCAGATTTAATTCTATCCAGCAGCAATCAATTCTCACTCAGTCTAAATATTTCCACTTAGAATTTAACTCTTTCTTATCCTGACGTTTACCTTTTAATGAAATTTCATAAATATTCTTCCTTCAATTTAAAATTCTCTCCACACACATCTTACAAGTCATTTTTTCCCTGTAAGTCAATAATCTACCTTGAATTCTCTCTCTCAAACTAATTAGACCTCTAAAACTATTTATGGAATTCATCTGTATTACAGTTCTATTCTTTCCATTACTTCATTGGTGTTATGGTTTGGATGTGAGGTGTCCCCCAAAAGCTCACGTGTGAGACAGTGCAAGGAGGTTCAGAGGAGAAATGATGGGGTTCCCATCACTGATTTAATCCCCTGACAGGGATTAACTGAGTGGTAACTGAAGTGGGAGGATGTGGCTGGAGGAGACTAGAATTGAGGCATGGCTTTGGGGTATATATTTTGTATCTGGAGAGTGAAGACTCTGCTTCCTGATGATAGGAGCTGCTTCCCTCTGCCACACTCTTCTACCATGATGTTCAAGCTTTCCTCCAATCCTGAGGCATGGAGTCTGCCTTCTATGGACTAAGACCTCTGAAGCCATGACTCTCAAATAAACTTTTCCTCCTCTATAATTGTGCTGGTCAGATCATTTAGTCACAGCAGCAAAAAAACAAAAAAAAGAAACAAAAAAAAACCTGATTAAAATGACTGGGTTTGCAATTCGATAGATTATTACATGTTAAAAATATACACACTCACATCCACACCCGTACATTAACATCCACACCTGTACTCATAACATCACCCAGATATACAAAAGGCAGAAAAGCATTTTTGTTATTTAAGCATAGAAGAAAGAAATAATTCCAGTTCATTATTTTAACTGTTGTATGTGTTACAATGAAAGAACACTCCCAAATTTATTCACCCATTCCCTTACCAATGGACAATTAGGCTTTCTTGATTTTTTCAAGCTTATAAGCAATGTAGCAATGAAGATTAATTTTTACTATCTTTGTGACAAATATAAGGCTTTTACATTTTCAACTTTTCTAGATATTGCCAAACTGAATACCTAGAAAAATAACTATTTAGGATTAGTATTATGACTGTCACTATTTTTGCTACCACCTGTGGCTTTTGAGGTTATTTTGTGTTAATCTGATAAGAATGAAATAGTATCTTTAATAAGCATTTATCATTTTTTTAGGCTGTACAATGTTTTAATCCCATTGCAGTGACTAGGGTTAGCTCAGGGAAAGCAGTCATCTTTATGATACTGAGCCTTCCTATTCATGAACATAGTTCCCCTGACCATATATTCAGATCTTTCAGTTTTCAGTAAGGTTTATCATTTATTCTGTAAATGATAATATACCTCCTCCTATTGATGTATTCCTCTATATTTTGTGTTTTTTATTGTTGTACATAAACTTTTTTTAAATTCTAGGGGCTTTTGTTGTTGTTTTGGTGGTAACTGGTGGGCAATCAACTTACAGCACTAATTACATACATTACAAAGAAGAAAGTAGTAAATAAAAAATCTAAGATCTACTTCAAGAACTTGAAGTGAGATGAGCAAAACAAACCCAAAGAACAGAGGAAAAGAAATTATAATAAAGAGAAGAGCAGAACTCAATGAAACTGAAAACAGAAAAACAGCAGATAAAAATCAATGAAATGAAGAATGGTTTATTGAAAACATCAGTAAAACTGACAAATCTGTAGCAACTATCAATATTAGGAATAAAACAGAACACATCACTTCATGCCCTAAAAAAAAAAATCAAAAGAACAATGAAGGAAGGCTACAGATGACTCTACACACATAAATTTGATAACTTACATAAAATGGGCCAAATCCTCCAACAGTATCACAACTGTATCAATATGAAGTACACCATTTGAATAGCTCCATAAGTATCAAAGAAATTATATTTGTAATTGAAAACTAGTAAAGAAGAAAATCTGTGGACCAGATAATTATAATGGAGAATTTTGCCAAATGTTTAAACAAGGATTAATTCTACAAAAACTATTCCAGAAAACAGAAAAGGAAGGAACATTTCCTAGCTCATTTGATAAAGCCAGTGTTATGTTGATACAAACCCAGACAAAACAAGAAAAAAAAAAATGAGAAAAAAGAGAAATAATGAGAGAGAGAGAGAGAGAAGCATAAAGAAGTATGAAATTATGGCATCTGTTGGCAAATGGATGGAACTGGAGAACACTGTGCTAAGCAAAATAAGCCAGACCCAGAAAGTCAAAGGTAAAATGTAGAAGCTAGGCCAAAATAAAGAAAAAATGTGGGGGGAGGGAAATCCCATGAAAATAGAGGAGAGATCAGTAGTGGAAGGAGATTGAAGGGGAGGGAGGAGGAATGGTGGATGAATTTGATCAAACTATCTTACATACATATATGAATGTACCATAGTGAATTTCATCTTTAAATACTGTAACGCACTAGTTAAAAAAAAAATTACAAATAGAAGAAAGATGATAGAATAGAAGAAAGGGAATGTAGGGAAGTGGAGAGGAAAGGGGAAGTTCTGGGGACTGAATTGGAACAAATTATATTCCATGCTTGTATAATATGTCAAAATGAACCCCAATATTATGTATGACTATAATGTACTAATAAAAAATTTTAAAGAAAGAGGAAACTTACAGACCAATATTCCTAACAAAGGATTAACAAATACAAGGAAACAACAAAGAAAAAGAATATACATCATAACCAAGTTGGGTTTATTACAAGGATGCAAGTCTTATTAAATATTAGAAAATCAATCAATATATACCACAATATTAACAAATTAGGTCATATGATCATATCAACTGATGCAAATAAATTATTGACAAAATTCAATCATCACTTAGGATAAAATAGACAGGAACAGAGGGGGATTTTTATCAACTTGATAAAAACCATCTACTAAAATAAACTATACCTAATATACTTAGTGGTTATAAACTGTTTTCCCTCAAAGTCTGGGAACAAGGCAATGGAAGAAAGATAGTTTTGAACAAATGACACTGGAGAGATTGGACATCCAAAGGAAAATCACAATCTAAGTCTCACACCTTGTATAAAAATTAATTCATAATAAATCACTCATTGCAATGTAAAATATAAAATTTTTTAAAATGTAGAAAAATAATCAGTGCAGAAATATTCCATATCTAGGGCTAGCCAAAGAGAGTTCTTAGTCTTAACATCAAAAACATAACCTATGAAAAGAAGAATTGCTATGCTGGATTGCTTCAAAATTAAAACTGTTTTTTTTTCCCCCGCTAAAGACCAGGTCAAAAGGATGAAAAGGCAAGGTTACAGAGTGAGCCAGAAAATTTGACAAAGGACTAATATCTGAACTATGTAAAGAACTTCTTTAAAGTTCAATACTGAACAAGCATATAATTAAATTAGAACATGGACAATAGACATGGAAGAGACATTTCATCAAAGAAGAGATATACATGGAAAGTAAACACATGAAAAGATACTCAGCATCATTTGCTATAATCCATTAGGGGAATGCAAATTAAAACCACAATAAGACATTACTAAACACAGATTACAATGACCAAAATGAAAACCACCACCACCAAATGCTGTTCAGGAGAACAGAGAAACTGGTTTGCTCATACAACACATTTTATGATAGAACATAAAATGGTACAACTCTGGAAATGGCACAACTCTGGAAAACAGTCTAGCATTTCTCAAAAACAAACACTAAACATGCGATTACCATTTAACTCAGCATTGTGTTCCAGGGCATTTATTGCAATAAAATAAAATGCAATGATACACAATGTTGAAATAGTACAGTGGATTGAACAGTGGCTCCCTAGGAGTTCTGTTCATGTCCTAATCCTGGTAACTATGAATGTTACTTTCTTTGGAAGGAAAGGTCTTTGCCTATGAACTTAAGGATCCTGGGATGAAAAGATCATGCTAAATCATTCAAGTCTGTCTTAAATTCAAATACAAGAGTCATTATAGGAGACACACAAGAGACATTTGACAGAAGAGGAGAAGGTGATGTGAAGATGGGTCAAGACTAGAGTGATATGCTTACAAACTGTAAAAGCCAGCAAAACTTGAAGGGCAAAGAGGGAGTGGGGCCCTGCCACATTTCATACTTTGGTCCTCTAAGAACTGTGAGACTGTTTATCTGTTGTTTTAAGTCCAAATTTGTAGTAGTTTGTTATGGCAGTCACAGGAAACTAACAAGCAGTTTCATTCATAAAGAACTCAAAATGAAACAACCCAGATGTTCTTCAGTGGATAAACACTTAAACCAACTGTGTTGTATTCACACCATGGAATACTATTCAACAATAAAATGGAAAGATCTGTTGATAGACACAAGGAACCTGCATAAATCTCCAGAGAATTATATAGTAAAACCCAACAAACCAATAACAAAACCTAATCCCAAAAGTTTACATACTATATGGCGTATGGTATTGTTGATATGACAAAATTAAAGAAATGGAAAACAGATTAGTACTCACTGGGGATGAGGAGGGTTGGGACAGGAGAGAAGTGGGTGTGGCTATAAAGGCACCATGAGGGATCCTTTATAGTAGAGTATATTTTGACAGATGAAATATACATGAAATATAACTTATTCTAATTAGGATTCCATTCTTGTGGTTGTACATGATGTGGAGTTTCATTGGTTGTATTCCTATATGAACATAGGAAAGCTATGTCTGATTCATTCTACTGTCTTCCCTATTCCCATTCCTCCTCCCTTCCCTTCATCCCCTTTGTCTAATCCACTGAAATACTATCCTTCCCCTCCACCCGTTTTGTGTTAGCATCCACATATCAGAGAGAACATCTGACCTTTGGATTTCTGGGATTGGCCTATTTCACTTAGTATGCTAGGCTCCAGATTCATCCATTTACCAACAACTTTCATAAAGTCATTCTGTTTTATGGCTCAGTGATATTTCATTGTGTATGCATACCATATTTTCTTTATCCATTCATCTGTTGAAGGGCACCTATGTTGGTTCCATAGCTTAGCTATTGTGAACTGAGCTGCTATTTACATTGATGTGGTCACATCACTGTGAGATTTTTAACTCCTTATGATATATAGTGAGGAGTGGTATAACTGGATCAAATGGTAGTACCATTCAGTTTTTTGAGGAATCTCCATACTGCTTTCCAGAGTGGTTGCAACAATTTGCAGTCCCACCAGCAATCTGAGTCTACCCCTTTTCCCACATCCTTGCCCACCTTTATTGTTACTTGTATTCTTGATTGTTGCCATTCTGACAAGAGTGAGATGGAATCTCAGAGTTTTAATATGCATTTCTTTAATTGCTAGTGATATTGAACATTTTTTCATATATTTGTTGACCATTCATATCTCTTCTTCTGTGAAGTGCCTATTCAGATCCTTTAACAATTGTTGATTGGGTTATTTGTTTTTTGGTGTTAAGTTTTTGAGTTCTTTATATATCCTAGAGACTAATGATCTATCTGAGGTGCAAGTGGCAAATATTTTCTCCCATTCTGTAGGATCTTTTCACATTCTTATTGAAGAAGTAGGTTCCTAAGCCAATATGATGGAGTGTTTGGCCTACATTTTCTTCTAATAGGCACAGGGTCTCTGGTCTAATGCCTAGGTCTTTAATCCACTTTGAGTTTTCTGCAGGGTGAGAGATACGTGTTAAATTTCATTCTTGTACATATGGATTTCCAGTTTTCCCAGCACCATTTGTTGAAAAGGCTATCTTTTCTTCAGTGTATATTACTGGCATCTTAGTATGAGATAACTGCATGTGGCTTTGTCTCTGTGTCTTCTATTCTGTTCCATTGGTCCTCATGTCTGTTTTGGTGACAATATCATGCTGTTTTCTTAGCTGCAGCTCTGTATTATAACTTAAGGTCTGGTATTGTGGTGACTCCTGCTTCACTTTTCTTGCTAAGGATTGCTTTGCTATTCTGGGCCTCTTATTTTTTCAAATGAATTTCATAACTGCATTTTCTATTTCTATGAAGAACGTCACTGGAATTTTAAAAGGAATAGTATTAAATTTGAGGAGCACTTTTGTTAGTATGGCCATTTTGACACTATTAATTCTGTCTATCCAAGAGCATGGGAGATCTTTCAATTCTTTAAGGTCTTCTTCAATTTATTTAGTGTTCTGTAGTTTACATTGTACAGATCATTCAAATCTCTTTTGTTAGATTGATTACAAGGTGTCTTATTTTTTTAAGGCTATTTTGAATGGGATAGTTTTCCTAATTTCTCTTTCAGCTGATTCATTATTGGTGTATAGAAACACAGTTGATTTATGGATATTAATTTATATACTTCTACTTTGCTGAATTCATTATGAGTTCTAGAAGTTTTCTGGAAGAATTTTTTTGGGTCTTCTAAACGTAGTATATTGTTGCAAATAGAGATAGTTTGTGCTCTTCCTATTTAAAACAATATTTTTAGTTGTAGATGTACACAATACCTTCATTTTATTTATTTATTTTTATGGGGTGCTGAGGATCGAACTCAGTGCCTCTCATGTGCTAGGCAAGCGCTCTACCACTGAGCTACAACCCCACCACTTCTTTCCCTCCTTTTCTTATTTGTATCCCTTTAATTTCTTTCTTTTCCCTAATTGCACTGGCTAGGGTTTCACAAGCTATGTTGATTAGAAGTGGTGAAAGAGGGCATCACTGTTTTGTTCCTGTTTTTAGAGGGAATGCTTTCAGTTTTTCTCCAGTGAGTTAGATGTTGTTGGCCTTGGGTTTGATGTATATAGCTTTCACAATGTTGAGGTTCCTACTAACCTAGTTTTTCTAGTGTTTGGAACATGAATGGATGCTGTATTTTGTCAAATGCTTTTTCTTTGTCTACTGAGATAATCATGTGATTCTTTTCTTTAAGTCTATGGATGTGGTGAATTAATTATGTTTACTGATTTCCTTATGTTGAACCTACCTTACATCCCTAGGATGAACCATACTTGATCATGGTTCACAGTCTTTTTAATATCTTTTTGTATGCAATTTGCTACTATTTTTATTAAGAATTTCTGTATCTATGTTCATCAGGGATATTGGTCTGAAGTTTTCTTTCCTTGATGTGTCTTTGTCTCATTTTGGTATCAGGGTGATGCTAACTTCATAGAATGAGTTTGGAAGTGTTCTCTCCTTTTCAATTTCATGGAATCATTTGAGCAGGATTGCTATTAGTTCTTCTTTGAAGGTCTGGTAGTACTCAGCTGAGAATCCATCCAATCCTGGGCTTTCCCTTATTAGTAGGCTTTTGATGGTGCCTTCAATTTCATGCTTGAATTTGAGTTGTTTAAATTTTCTATGTCCTCCTGGTTCAATCTGGGTAGATCATATGTCTCTAGAAATCTGTTGATGTCTTCAAGATTTCTATTTTATTGGAGTATAAATTTTCAAAATAGTTTGTGATTATCCTCTGTATTTCAGTAGTGTCTGTTGTGATACTTCCTTTTTCATAACAAATTTTAGTAATTTGAGTTTTTCCCCCTCTTTCTTTTGGTTAGCTTAACTGAGGTTTATCAATTTCATTTATTTTTAAAAAAACCCAACTTTTTGTTTTGTTAATTTTTGTGAATTTTTTGTTTGTTTCAACTTCACTGATTTTGGCTCTGATATTATTTCCTGTCTTCTACTACTTTTGGTGTTGATTTATTCTTCTTTTTCCAGGCTTTGAAATATAATGTCAGATTATTTATTTGGTGACTCTCTATTCTTTTAATGAATGAGCTCAATGCTATGAACGTCCACCTTAGAAACACCTTCAGAGTGTTCAGGGAGTTTGAAACATTGTGTCACTATTCTCATTTCCCTCTAAATATTTTTATTTCACCCCTAACTTATTCTTCTATCCATTGATCATTCAATACCATATTCTTTAGTCTCCTGGTATTACTCTTACTTTATTGTTGATTTCTAATTTCATTCCATATGCTGTGATAGAATGCAAGGTATCATCTCTATTTTTTTGTATTTGCTAAGAATTGCTTTGTGTCCTAAGATATTTACTTTAGAAAATGATCTCTGTACTGCTGAGAAGAAAATGTATTCAGTCATCAATGGTTGAAATATTCTATATATGTCTGTTGGATCTAAATTATTAATTGTATTTTTTAGTTCTATAGCTTCCTGATTTAGTTTCTGTTTGGAAGACGTATCCAGTGATAAGAGAGGCATGTTAAAGTCACCCAGTACTATTGTGTTGTGGTCTTTATGATTCTTAAAATTGAGAAGAATTTGTTTGATGTAGATAGAATTTCCATTGTTTGGGGCACAGATATCTATGATTGTTATTTCTTGTTGTTGTATAATTCCCTTAAGTAGTATGAAATGTCATTCTTTGTTCCTTCTGATTATCTTTAGCTTGAAGTCCAATTTATCTGACATGAGAACAGAAGCCCCTGCTTGAATGATATTTTTCCCCATGCTTTTACCTTTAGTCTGTGGATGTCTTTGCTTATGAGGTGAGTCTCTTAGAGACAGCATATTGTTGGATCTTGTTTTTTAAACCAGTCTGCCAGTCTATGTCTTTTAGAATGAGTTTAGGTCATGATTTTTATTCCCTGTAATTTTGATTTATTTCTGATTTTTAATTTGTATTATTTTCTCCTTTGATTGACTATTCTTCTAGTGTAGTTCCTCCCTTTGCTCATTTTCAATTTTATTTTTCATTTCTTTTTCATGGAATATTATATTGAGTAGGTTTTGTAGTACAGGATTTCGAGTTGTGAATTCTTCTAACATTTTTTTATCATGGAAGTTTTTTTTTTTTTTTCTTTTTTTTTTTTGCGGTGCTGGGGATCGAACCCAGGGCCTTGTGCTTGCAAGGCAAGCACTCTACCAACTGAGCTATCTCCCCAGCCCTCATGGAAGTTTTTTATTTCATCAATTCTGAATCATAATTTTGCTGGGTATAATATTCTTGGCTGGCATCCATTTTCTTTCAGTACTTGGTATATAGTATTCCAGGACCCCCTAGCTTTTAGGGTCTGAGTTGAGAAATCAGCTAAAATTCAGATTGGTTTCTCTCTAAATATCACCTGTTGGTTTGCTTTAACAGCCTTTAAAATTCTACCACTATTCTGTATGTTAGGCATTTTCATAAAAGTGTGTCCTGGTGGGTCTATTGTAATTCTGTATATTTGGAGTCCTGTAAGCCTCCTGAATTTTATTTTCCTTTTCATTAGTAAGATGTGGGAAACTTTCTTAATATTACTTCATTAAAAAGATTGTGCATTCCTTTGATTTGAATCTCTATCCAAATAGTCTTTGTCTATCCCAGTAAATCTTATATTTGGTCTTTTCATATTATCCCATATTTCTTGAAACTTCTGTTCAGGGTCATTTCTCTGTGGTCAACTTTATTTTCAAGATTATATATTTTGTCTTCACTGCCTGAAACTCTATCTTCCAAGTGGTCTAGTCTTCTGGTGATACTTTCCATTTGGCTTATTGATTCCTTCATTTTTGGGATTTCTGCTTGATTTTTTTTTTTCAGAATATCTCTCTATCGAAGTGATTTTTTCACCTCCTGTATATTCTCTCTGATTTTACTCCTTACATCATCTTTTACCTTACAGGTCAGTTTAACTATGAACTTTCTAAATTTCTTCTCTGACATTTCTTCCACTGTGGTGTTAGTGGATTCTGTTATTGAAGTATCTGGGTTTGTTCAGGGTGATTTGTTCCCTTGCTTCCTTGCTTTTTTTTAATGTTATTTCTGTATCTACCCATCTAAAAGTATGGATATGAGGCAGTAGAGTTTCTACCCTGTGAATTTACAGTTTCCCTGAAGGTTTCCACCCTCACAGTTTAGGGGGAGACAAACAATAACAACATCCAATGCAAATAATTTATAGCATTAAAGGAAATAGTTCTTGCTATGGTATCTAAATGTTAATTGTAACAATACACAGAAATGATGTGATCAGCTATTGCCCATAGTAAATACAGTAAGTCTGTAAAAGGGTTTGTAAGTTTTAAAGGTGAACAGGGAGAGATGAGTAGAGATACAGATGTGATCATTATGATGGAGGAGGAGAGGAAATAGAAATAAAAAATTAAACAAATTGTGAAAGAATATAACAATAGAGTTTGGCTGTTGGCAGAAGAAAAGAGAGAAAGAGGATCAAGGGTAACAGCTAAGTGAGAGAGAGAGAAAAATGCAAAACGAAACTGAAATATACTCATCAAACATCCTAGTCCTCAATAGACAGAGCAATGAAAAACAACTGCCTTCAAAAAGTGCTAGAAATGAGGGGAAAAAAGAGACAAATATGTATAAGTGTCCATGAACCATTCAGTTCACAATTAAACAGACAAATAAAGTTCTCAATGAAAAGTTAAGAAATTTTTTCCATTGCAGTGGTCAAAAATTGTCAATGAGAATATGTGTTTGTTGCCTATTCCCAAATGTCTTTCCACTTCTTCTTGATATCTGTAGTGCATGTAAGAGTATCGTCGCATCCTTCCTCTTTTTGAGTTGCTCGTGAAGTTGGCAGTTGGAGTTTAAAAAGAATTCTCAGCTTCCCTTCTTGGCCTGTTAGGCTGGAGTGTGATGTCTGCTGCACCTTCAGGGCGGGGTTGCTGTAGTGCTCTGTGAGGAGTTCCTGTAGGTGGAGCTCCCGAGGGTGGAGTTTAGGTCTCTGATAGGCTCCAGGTTCTTCATTGAATGGCAATTGGTCTGAAGATTTTAAATCAGCGCACCTCCAGGGCCCAGCAGGAGCTGGTCCACAATGGGAGACTGCATCCCAGGAATCTGCCCTGGGTTCCACTCATGTGGCAGAGAAGTCATCTTTCACCCCCTCCATTACCTGTAAGCCCTGTCTTTCCTGGACTCTCGGGTTCAGTCCCAAAACTCAGTCATTCCTGCCCCCACCCTTTTGAATTCCTGGCCAGGCACAGTCCTTGCAGCTGGTCTTGCGAGCCACTGGACTCAAAGGGGAGGAGGTGGCTGGGTGGGTTCTGCCCCCAGTCAATATTCCCGTGTAAAACTCTGAGTCTGATTATCTCCTGGCATTTTAGGCATGCTTTATGATGTATGGTGTGGGTTTGTCAGGCTTGTTTTTCAGACCCTGCTTGAGTTTGCCCGGACCTGGCACCCACACCTGGTAGCCTCTACCAGGTGACTGCAATATGGCACCTGTTCCCTGCAGGAAGCCAGGAGAGATGTGGCTTCTTTCCCTCACAAGAGGATTGTGCAGCACACCTTCTGGGTCGGTCCAGCAGTGTCTTTGATCTCTATCATTGATCTTTCTATACCAGGACACACTACAGCTCTCCTAAAAATGCAGATTCCCTCTTTACGGCTATCCCTCCACTTTGCCTGTAAAGGGATGGCTCAGGCAAGTGCTGGCGGCAGCAGCAGGGTGGGAATTTCGTCCTTATTCTACAAATAAATCCCTAATCTGCCTTTAATGTCCAGAATTAATTCCCAGTAAAGCTTCCCACCCTCCTTTTTTCCTCACCGACCTTGCTGAGAAGCTGCCTACCCACTTCCTTGGTTTCACACCATGCAGCAGCCTGGAAAGTGACCTCTATTCCTCCATATTAAGCATCTCCTCTGTTGTTACTGTTGAGTTTTAGTAGTTCTCAATTCTGGATATTAATCCCTTGTCAGATTCATGAATATTTTCTCACATTTTTAACCAGCATTTTGGTATGAATCTCTGTGCATATACATGAGAATTTCCTTAGTGCAGTGACTAGAAGTAGATTTGCTCTACTTCAGGGTGTGAACATTTGTGCCTTCAAAACATGGTACTAAAATGATTTTCTAGCCTCTGATTTCATATTCACTATTTATAATTTCTTCCAGTGAACCAAGAAATTTAATTTCTTAAAGTTACAGGCATATTGATTTCTTACAGTTATAGTTTGACTTGTTTTTTCTAATTGGTTTTGAGTCACTTTGGAAATGTTTTATTTTTCAGGAAAATTGTCTGTTTCAACTAAATTTTCAAATTTATTGGCAAAAAGCAATTTATACCTATCATGGGATATCAGATAATGTGAGGCATTTTCCCAGGGTGGGGATAGTCATCCAACAGAACGCATAATCACTTTGGAGCTAATCTCAGATTGTGAGAGAATAAGATCACAAGGCTTTGATAAATCCTATAATAATTTTGGAGACATAGCTTCCAATCACTGCACTTTGGAAGGTATAAAGGTAGGATATCCTACCAGGTAATAATCTCTTATTTACAGCCTTCCCAGGTCAATTTGATTTACTTATCAAATGGCATTGTTAACATAAGCAATGTGGTTGGTAAACACAGTTCATATTCTAAAAGTCAAATGCCATTATTATTTACAACTCCAAGGAACAGGTTTTTCAGGACAATAGAGCTAGGTAATTTGCATTCTCTTATGTTTTTAAATAAGTAACGCATTCATAGTTCCCTTTTCATTCCTAAATTGTTTGAAGAGTTCTTCTTTTCTTGATCAGTTTTACTTCATATTTGTCTATTATGTTAGTATGTATAACACACAATATTTTAATTCTTTATTTTCTAATTCAATTTCTACCCTTTATTTACTTGCCTTGACTTTCTTTAGGTTTATTCTTTTGAACATTTGGTTATAAATTTTCCTCTAAGTACCTCTTTAGTTTCATCTCACAAGCTTTGAAATAGTATATTATGATTGTTGTTCTACTCTCTTTTCAAATTTCTTTGACAACTTTTATCTCTGACCCATGAGTTTAGAAATGTGTTTTTAAATTTCCAGGCTAAGGAACATTTTTGATCTTTTTGTTGTTGTTTTTTGATTTCTAATTTTGCTATATAATAGTTAAAGAACACAGTTAGCTTGAAACATTATTTTTAGGTTTGTTTAGACTCTCCTTGTGCCTCAGTATATAGTAAGTTCTTACAACTACAATATATTTATTTGGAAAGTATATTCATTAACTTTTGGATTAATTGTGCTATATCTATCATAAGATCACAGTGTCAATCATTTTGTTCAAATCTTTCTATCTTTACTAATAATCTTTATTGAGCAGTAACTTAGAGAAGGGTATGAAATCTCCCATTTTGACTGCAGAATTGTGATTTTTTTATTCTTGTAATTCTGTCAATTTTTATTATACTTAGTGTTTGGGTTTCTTAATAGGTGTATGCAAGTTTTTCTTACATATTGTCTTTAGTGATTTTCTAATTTTCAGTAGCCTTATTTTTCTCTAATAAATTTTTTGCCTAAAATAATATTGGGTTTTACATCACTATATTAACTTTCTTATTATTAGTGTTTATCTCCTTTCTTTCTTTTGACTTTAATTTCTTCATGTCCTAAAGTTTCAAGCATGCCTCTTATAAATAGAATCTGGGTAAATTTTTTAAAACTCTGACAATATTATTTTTTAATCTGGTAGATTAGTATATTTTATATTTTTGAAAATCAATATTTGAGTATATTTCTCTATCATCTTATTTTGTGCTTATTTTAAAATTTTGTTCTCTTTGCTTTCCTTATCCTCTTCTGCCTTCTGTTAACCAAATTTTTAATTAAAAAATGGTTTATGTTAAATATTGAAGGGAAAAAAGAAAAGAATATGTATAAAATATACATGAAGTATCTATTTTAATAAAAGGATTAATTATATATGTGGATTACATTTATAATTATTTCCAGTGCATAAAAATGTCTTTTTTCTCTTGTTTTCATAAAATATATTTGATGGCTTAGAAATTCTGGTTGACAACTGTTATCTCTCAGTACACTGATGATATTATACAGTGTTCCAGCTCTCAAAGAATCTGTCAGTCTACTTGCTTCTTTGATGATAATATGTACCCCCCTCCAGCTGTTTATTTATTTTTTCCATATTTTTAATTGATGCATTACTGTTGTACATAATGATGGGATTAGTTGTTACGTACTCATACATGAACACAATGTAACAATATAGTTGGCCTATATCATTCCTCAGCATGTCCCCTTTCCCTCTCCTACTTCCTGCCTGGAATCCCTTTTCTATACTCTGATTTTCCTTTGATTTTCATTCCCCCCACCTTTCTTTTCTTTTTTTCTTCTGTAACCTCCACATTTGAGAGAAAACAGGCAGCCCTTGATCTTCTGAGTTTGGCTTGTTCTGCTTAACATCCACTTTCCTACAAATGACATAATTTCATTTTTCTTTATGGTCGAATAAAACTCCATTGTGTCACATTATCTTTTTCTATTCATCCATTGATGGACACCTAGGCTGTTTCCATAACTTGGCTATTGTGAATTATGGTGCTATAAACATGGGTATACATGTATCACTATAGGATGATGACTTTTTCTCTTTCTTTTTTGTTCTTTAGGATAAATACCAATGAGTATTATAGCTGGGTCATACGGTGGTTCCATTCATAGTTTTTTGAGGAACCTTCATACTGATTTCCATAGCAAATGTACTAATTTACTGTTCCACAGAGTAAAAGTGTTCCTTTTTCTCCACATCTTCCCCACCCAGCTGTTTTTAAAAACCTTCCTTGACTTTATTGTTGCACAGTTTCACTGTGATATTCCTAAGAGTGGATTTCTTTATTTCTCCTGCTTTTATTATAATTCTTGAATTTGTAGATTATCTTTCTGAAAGTTATCAGCCATGATCAACTTTGCTCCATTCTTTGTTTCTTCCTATTCTAAATATTTAATTAGACATAAGTTAGGTTTTTCATTCCATATTCCATGTTCATCGAACTCTGGTATTTTCTATATATTTGTTACACCATTTGCATTATAAATAATTTTTTCAGATATATCTTTTAGTTCACATAGTTTCTCCTCAGCTGTTTCTTACTTAAACTTTTTCTTGGAGCTTTTTATTTTAGTTGTAATAATTTTTAATTATTTGTAATTGATTGTTCCTTGAAAGCTACTTGCTATCTCTCTCTCTCTCTCAACATTTTAAATAACCAAGTGCAGGGGTTCACACCTGTAATCCTAGCTACTCAGGAGGCTGAGGGAGAAAGATCAGGAGTCTGAGGCCTGCCTGGGCAACTTAATGAGACTCTATCTCAACACAAAACAACACACAATGACAAAAAGCATTTCAAATAAATTTGCTTAAAACTAAATTTCTTGGTTTAAGCATTTTCAGACCACAAATAATATATATTAGGAATTACATACTAGGAATGCATTAGCTGGTTTGTGGCTGTGAATTTTTAGGGGCTCTGTCTCCCCCACCTCCAACATCTTCAGAGCATCAAGTGTAAAGACAGCCATTTTCTTTCCAGTCTCTCAAGGATGTGGGTATAAGATGAGTTCGTTTTTAGTTTCTACACTACTCCTTAAAGATAGGTACCCAAAGGTGTAGAATCAATATCCCCTTTCCCTCCCTTACTTCCTGCCTAGGGTCCTTTTCCTTTACTTTATTATTTCCCTTTGATTTTCATCACCGCCTCCCTTTTCTCTTCCTTTTTTCTTCTGTAGCTTCCACATATGAGAGAAGAATATCACATTGAAAAAATGAGTATCAGCTGGGGTCAATCAGGAAAAGAGAATCTATTCTAGGTAAAATAATTTTGCATAGTTACTTCAGGTGTAACCACTTGGGGACATTGGATAAAGAGTACTTGGAATTTCCCTTTACAACTTCTTGTGAATCTATAATTATTTCAATATAAAAAGTTCTTTTAAAACAACAGAAAAATAAGAGTAAAATTTTGGATAGTAATATGTAGGAAGAGGAAGGATTTTGCTTTAAGAGTCTGAAATTCCTTGTATTATTTGAAAGAAAATCATATTGGTTGATGTTAGATTTCATCATTTTTTAGTGGTAAAAGCTTAAGAATATCTATTTTTAAAAATAGACCAGTATAAATAAAGGGAAAAGAGCAAGGTAAAAGGTAAAAGGTAAAGAATTTGTAGGAGATAAATTTTATTTATGGCAATGTAATCAGCTAATTACTAGCGCCAATTCCCTGCCCACCCCCAAAGTTGAAAGGACAGATTCATTTTTTTCAACTTAATCATATCTATTAGTTTGTAAGAAACTAAGGGAAATTCAAGCCTAAAACTAAATGAAAGCAAGAACCAAAGTCACATAAGGAAAACACTGCAGTCAGCTTTCATCTTGAAGATATTTGTTAAATTGAGTTGAAGTATATATAAACTTTGGTTTAGCTTCCAAAGGTATAAGAAATGAGTCAAAATCCAGGAACTGTCCAAATAAATAAATAACTCCTTAGCTGGGGCCAGTGGCACACACCTGTAATCCCAGCAGCTCAGAAGGCTAGCCAGGAGGATCACCAGTTCAAAGCCAGCCTCAGCAAAAGCGAGATGCTAAGCAACCCAGTGAGACCCTGTCTCTAAATAAAATACAAAATTGGCTGGGGATGTGGCTCAGTGGTTATGTGCCCCTAAATTCAATCTCTGGTTACCAAACAAAACAAAACAACAAAATCTCCTTAAAGCTAGGTACCCAAAGGGGAGAAGATCACATTGAAAAAATGAGTATCAGTTGGGGGTCTATCAGGAAAAGAGAAACTATTCTAGGTAAAATTGAAAGGTATTTAATACAAGTGATTTCCTTACATCTACTTTCAGGTTATTAATTTGCTCTTTTCTGGGGATACTTCACTTGTTAAAGAAGTTCTATATTCAGTTATTTTGTTTAAAAATATTTTATACTTTTATTTACATTCTTTGTCCTATTATCTTAAGATAATAGAAGCTCATTCTGGTATATATTGGGTCTACTAACTCTTTCTTGTTCATATGGGCTATTTCCTTGCATATTTTGTAACTTTTAGGAAATGAATCAATGCTAAACAGTGCATTTTCTTAGGAATACAGTGTAGCCTGAATTGCAGGCAATTCGTTTAAAATGGCTTTCACCTTATTTTCTGTAAGATACTGCAAAAGTGTTAGTATTCTTTAACTACTTTTATGTTGATTTCTCAGCAGTTGGACCTAGGCAGGAGTGTAAATTTGAATATCAAACCTAAAAAATGCATGCCCATGATGATTAGAAATTCTTACAGGAGCTTTTTCTTTCCCTACTACATAGGCACAAAGCACAGGTCCAGAAAAAACACCTTCCTCTGGTCTGTCTTTTTTTTTTTTTTTTTTTTTCTTTTGTGGTACTAGGTGCTGAACCAAGGGCTCCAGGATGTTAGGCAACACTCTACCATAGAGCCACAGTCAGGGTTTAATCCTTTCATTTGATAATGCTCCTCGGGTTCCCACTTAACATGGTGCTTCCGTTTTAACTCCGTTTATCATATATGCTTTAAATCTTGTCTCCCAATCTTGTCTGACTATTAAATCTACATCCTTGGGCCAGGGTATTTCTCCATCCCCATTTCCAGGGTAGCCCATAGTCACTACTCAAGCTTACCACTTTGTTTTTTAAACCCTTTCTATTCTTAAGTCTGAAAGATTCTCCTTACTTTCTCACTAGCACAGATACATATCCAAATACTTGTTCCATTTTATCTGGCATTTCTGGAGGTTTAGTAATTGGAAAGTTTTCAGATTAATACTAAATTCTCTGTCCAGGAATGCTCTTATGTAACTTTTTATTTTTCGTATAGTCCCTAGCACAGTATCTGGTAGAGAGCAATACCAAATAAATATGAGTGATTGGCTGAATAAATGAATTATTCTTCTTTATCAGAGGTCTTTTCCTTCAATTCTTTTTTTTTGCAAAATTTACTTCTAAAATCCTTAACTGTAAATTGGCAGATTTCCTATTTTATGGGCTTCATTTAGAATACTAATTTTCTCATATTGGCTACTAGTCTAGTTCTAATCTGAATAATCCTGTATTCAGATTCTTCCTGTGTTTGCCCATGTGGATCTGCCTGTCATCTTTTTTAAAAAAATATTTTCTAGTTGTAGATGGACACAATACCTTTATTTTATTTATTTTTATGTGGTACTGAGAATCAAACCCAGTACATCACACATGCCAGGCAGGTGCTATACCACTGAGCCACAACCCTAGACCCTGCCTATCATCTTTTTACCATGAAACTCTTACTATGTTCTTTCATTGCCAATGAAGTTGCAAAGATCTTGTTCTAATTTTTATCCTCTTAAACTCTTCTTTCAGTAGTTATACTTGACTGTATTTTCTACTAAGGCAGTGTCAAACGTTGGTAGCACATAAAATGAGTCTTAATCATTTGTTACTATTATATTCTACTACTTCATTTTGATAACTTATTAACCTGAAGAAGGTATACAGAGGCAGAATGAAATACAGAAATTCTTCCATACATACTTTTTCATTTCATTTTTAAAAATATTTTTTAAGTTGTAAATGGACACAATACCTTTATTTTGTTTATTTATTTTTATGTGGTGCTGAGGATCCAACCCACATGCTAGGCAAGCACTCTGCCACTGAGCCACAACCCCAGCCCCTTTTTCATTTTATTTCTGCCATGTTCACATGTATTAGGAGTAGCTATATATTTCCTAAAATATGTAAATACAATCCAATTATGTAACAATCTCTATATTTATACATTTATAAAATTATATTCACATGAATCTTCTCTTTTATATCTCAATACTATTGTCTGTCTTCAGTGAAATCTCTGCAAAACCTAATATAATGTCAAGAATACAATGGACATTTAATAAATATTCATTTGTGACAATCATGATGATCTCACACAGGGCTTTTGAAAGTGATTTTCAGAAATCATCAGCTATTCTTCAAAATAGATTAAGAAACCTTCCCCCAGAAATGATTGCCTTTCAGTTGCAGAAGAAACAAAAATAAAGGAAAAACAAGTGAGATTGGGTTCTTTTGTTTTTTAAACTAAAGATTCAGTGTACTAGGTACCGTGAACATTTTAAATCAATAGCACTGTGTGGAAATTCAATTTTATGTTTGTGACATAAAATTGTAAATGGTTTAAATTTTTCCATATTCTGTGATATGCACTAAGAAATTCAAACCTATGATTTTAAATATAGTAGCATCTAAGCACTGGTACAGAGCTGCAATTATGTCAATGGACATTTTATGAATATTAGTCCTGAAGATACAAATCCACTACAGCAAGCTTATTAGCAATGCTAATGTGAAAACTATAGAGTCATATAATTAGAAAGAGTTTTACTCACAGTGATGTTGAGGTTATGGGGTTAGCACAGTTTCCATTTCAAAAGAAGGGAGAATTCAGGTTACCAAGATGGGGAAAAGTAAATCATCTAATTTAAGCTGTTGAAATATCAGTGTTTATTTAAATAAAAAGGACTTTTACCTTTCCTTGTGAAAATGAAGGTAGATTATAAGTTCATTCTTCCTTAGGTAAAGGAGATTAAAAAAAAAAAAAAAAAAAAAAAAAAGGAAAGAAAAAAGAAGGAAGGAAGGAAAGAAGGAAGAAGACTCTTTATCATGACAGCTAAAGACTCCCCACCATGTAAGACTATATTAGTACAACTAGTTGTCACCTCATTATTCATGTAAGAAAGAATGGAGCTTGATTACAGAAAAAAAAGAGTCATAAAAATGTTCAATCCTTCCCCTGAAATGGAAAGATGCAGAGGGAGATGGGGAGGTGAAGAGGAGGGAAGGCAGTTAGTAACAAACACTGGGTTATGATGATAAGAATTCACTCTATTCGTGCAACTCCCATTAACATTCCTTCTTTGTATTCCTTCTAGACTATAATATCTATAAAAATCCTTAGGTTTGGCATTCTGTAATTAGCTTAGATATATAGTTATCTTTCCTTTCATTGGAGAACAGCATTAGCTGATCACTTGTATTTGCAGACAATCCTACTGTCAAAATTTAGGTGGAAATATATTTAATATTTAGAGACAAGTTATTTTATTTCTGATGAGATTTATCACAATTGGAGTACATCACCCTCATCATGATACTCTGTGGTAGGATAAAGATGTGTTGTCACTCTGCTTTAGAGTAAGAAACTGGATCATTTCTTTTAAGTCTTGTGATTATATTCGAATCTTATATACAAGCCTTGAAATGAAAAGGCATTCTCATAAATCCTTGCATTATGTGGGAAAATGTCAACTATAGCTTTAAATAGCATTCTTAAGAGACAAAAGGAAGCCCAAAGTATCTGCTCTTTATAAAGACTACACACACACACAGAAACACACACACACAACACACACACACACACAACACACACACACACACACACACACACACACACACACTCCTTGGAGACCTGTTTCTATTTTCATAATATGGTTAAGTTAGGATTACCCAAGGAAAAAAATTTCAAAGGATTTATCATTTAACACTTCAGTGGAGTTACTAATAGGAATTATATTGAAGTAGGTCATGCCAAATCCACCCTCAAATTACAAGAGATCTTATATAAGTCAGCAAACATTTCAAACACAATAGCCACAAAACTCCCACCATTATTACCAGTGTATGTAATGTAGTACACTGAGAACCAAAAGATTCAAACTTCAACACGGATTTTTAGTTAAAATCTCACTAATATCTCAGTTAATTATTATAGAAAGTAGACAGTTCATATAGGCTAATATAATCACATTAAAAGTAAAATAAAAATCAATCTTTCTCCTTGCTCATGATATACTTTCTTATTTTAACTACATAATTTAGGCAAAAAATGAATTAAAGATGAAGGCATTAAACAAAGGAGTTTCTGTCATTCAAATGGAATATAGAAATAATTTTCTAAGTTGCAAATTCCTGGAATTCATGGAACATTTTTCTCTGACCCTTTGGAAAACACATTCTAAATCATTCATATAGAAGATGCTATTAAAATCTGAAGAGGATTATTTATCAGGCTTGCCTCACTGACCTGTAATACATGTCCTAAGTAAATCTGGGGGCAGGGGTGGAAATGTCCCATAAACCTATACTGTTCCTTGATGAAGGAAAAAGCATTATGAGGGTATGATCTGAAAGAATAAAATAGTGTGACGGTTTTTGTAAAATCTGTTTATGAACTAATTGTAAGATGTCAAAGGGCCTTGTCTGGCGTTCTAACTTTACATCGAATGTTCTTAGTCTATAGTTCTTAAAATGTAAGAATTGTACCAGTACTAACTCTTGTCTCAAAAAATTACTTATTCCTATTTTTGGCCTGAGTTCTATTTGGAAGGTTTAACATATTTTGGTTATTACACTTTACACTGGATTGAAACTATAAGCAAGATAATAACTTGCCCATCAGTTTACCAGCATTGAACCATCAAATATGTTTAACCAATTGTAATTCAAAGAGCTTGTCAGGGAGAGGGAAAGAGGGAGGTCAAAGTACACAGAGGGGCAAGGGATTTATTAACACCATTATGCCAGGTGCAGTGGCACATGCCTGTAATCCCAGTGGCTCAGGAGGCTGAGGCAGGAATAGCTCAAGTTCAAGGCCAGCCTCAGCAAAGGGAGATGCTAAGCAACTCAGTGAGACCCTGTTTCTAAATAAAATACAAAATAGGGCTGGGAGCAGTTCAGTGATCAAGTGCCAATGAGTTCAATCCCTGGTCCCCACCCTCACCATTATTTTAAAAAATTGTTTCCATTGTTGAACTAAATGAACTAAATATTAAGCTTAGTTCTAGTCTGAAACTTTAAAAGTTTCTGTATTTCATCTGTGATGAATTACATTATTCTTACTCTTAGAGATGCTACATCCTCTTGATTTTGATAGATTTCTACGGAGGCATGTACATTCCATAAGAAATGAGCAATGTGAATTTCCATTTGTTTAAGGGTCTCACTTACTCTACTGCTGAGATCATCCAAAAGCAAAACTACAAGGCACAGTATCTAAATGAAGTAGGAGAAAGGTCTTTTAGTTCTTTTAGCATTCTTCTAGATAAGATTTTGTTTTTCCTATGTTCCTATTCTAAAACTTGGACTCCATTCTCTTGAATGAATGAAAATTATTAAAATTCTTCTTTTGCCCTCAAATCTATGACTTGCCTTTAATTGTAGGACCTCATGAATGTTCCTGTTGGTCAAAAAAATAAGTCTCAGCAACAGAAAGGAGAAAGCATATCTGGATATTTTTGTGCATTTAAACCATAATGAAAAAGAATATATGTGATTTAATTATATATATATATATTTATATAAATAAAAATCAAATATATATTTTCATACGATGTTATGAATGAGCTTTGTTACATGAAAATATCATATATCTGAAGACATATGTACATCGATATTGATAGATTCACTACCCTTAACTTGATCTTGCCTTATCTTTATCTTTATAATAACTATCATTTAAGAAATATTTCCATTTTACAGGTGAGATAAGGAAGAGATAAGTGACAGAGCCAAGACTTAAACTAGTCAGACATTCTTTTTGGTGTACATCATTGTAATAAAATTATAAGCACAGCTAGAAATAAATATTCAATAAAGACTCAATTTCCTTGATCACATGGTCCAATAACAACTTTAGTAACATCTGCACTAATTTTTATAGTAAGTACAATTCTGCAACTATATAAAACAAATGAACTTCAGAGAGAAAAGCAATGACCATTTGCATAGACTGTAATGTACATTACTTTATAAATGATAGAAAAAGTCTCATTCAACTAATAAGAATTATTAAACAGTATAAGTACACTGAAATCAACTATATTTTTCCCCTCATGCTGCTTGTGTGTAACTTTAGAAACTATGTTGATTTCTCTATCTGAATTAAGCACCATTGTGGTCAAGAGAGCAGAGTATTTTTGTAGAGAGCATTATGGGATCACCTTGAAGGTCAATGAGACCCAGTTTATTAAGGTGGACATTTATGTCATCCCTCCTTTGTTCATGTCTATATCATCTAATTTGGGCAGTTGTTTTTGTTTGTTTGTTTGGTTGGTTGGTTGGTTGGTTTTGTTTTTTATCATATGATCTCCAACAAGTTCTGTTGTTCTTACTTTGTTCTCGTGTTTTTTGGACTTCTCAGGCTTGATAAATCAGATAGTAGTCGAATAGCAGTCCTAAAAGGCAGAGGTCACTTATTAGGTTCTCCAAAGGATCTTTTTAAAGACTCTCTTGGATTCAGATGAAAGGAAATGTGCCCTGCTCTTTCCTCTTGGAGGAGTGATAGGATACTCAGCAAACTAATAACTGCCTCCAAAATTCTTTCTTTCCTTAATTTATAACCTCCCAGTCTGTTTATATCCTTTATATAGTTAAGTAGTTTAAGAATTATATAACTGCTTTTCTTCCTCCTCCTCCTTTAACTGGAGGGTGACTTCATATCTCTTCTTGAACTCTTTAGTCTTGGGGCCTCAGGCATCAACTAAAACAGACAGGTAGAATGCCATTTTAAGTTTCTATTATACATGGTTCCAAAACTGCATCCAAATTCAAGAGGTGAAGGGAAATAATTTTTTCATCAAATAAGGAATAACAAATGCTTACAGATAATTTGGAAAATTTTATAGTTGACGTTAGATCACGAAATGAACAATATTTACTTACTACCATGTTTTCATTTGTTAACCATATGCTCATCTTCATAACGATTAAATGAAAATGTAGAATTGTTGGTAATTTTCATGTATCAAGGATAAAGCCTCAAATTCTAAGAAAACAGACATATTACTCGGTGCCCAAAACAGCTAATCCTGTTTCCATAGAGAATTTAGAGGTAAACAAGTACCCAAGGAGAGAAAACTGTCTGCCCTTTTGGCAACATTAACATAGGATATTTATAAGCTCTTAAGAAATAATTAACACCAGAGAGGTCAAATATAGACTTTATATCAAAAAAGATCCTTTCAACTTGTTGGCTTAGGATCAGACTTCCTTAACAGGACTCCCATAGCACAAGAAATAAAAGCAAGAATCAACAACTGGGATAGATTCAAACTAAAAAGCTTTCTCTCAGCAAAGGAAACTATCAGAAATGTGAAGAGAGAGCCTACAGAGTGGGAGAATATCTTTGCCAACCATACCTCAGATAGAGCGCTAATTTCCAGAATCTATAAAGAACTCAAAAAACTCTACACCAAGAATACAAATAATCCAATAAACAAATGGGCTAAGGAAATGAACAGACACTTCACAGAAGAAGATGTACAAGTAATCACCAGATATATGAAAAAATGTTCAACATCCCTAGTAATAAGGGAAATGCAAATCAAAACTACCCTAAGATTTCATCTCACCCCAATTAGAATGGCGATTATTAAGAATACAAGCAACAATAGGTGTTGGCGAGGATGTGGTGAAAAAGGAACACTCATACATTGCTGGTGGGGTTGCAAATTAGTGCAGCCACTCTGGAAAGCAGTGTGGAGATTCCTCAGAAAGCTTGGAATGGAAACACCATTTGACCCAGCTATCCCACTCCTTGGCCTATACCCAAAGGACTTAAAATCAGCATACTACAGAGATACAGCCACATCAATGTTCATTGCTGCTCAATTCACCATAGCCAGATTGTGGAACCAACCTAGATGCCCTTCAATTGATGAATGGATAAAGAAACTGTGGCATATTTATACAATGGAATATTACTCCGCAATGAAGAATGATAAAATTATGGCATTTGTAGGCAAATGGTCGAAATTGGAGAATATCATGCTAAGTGAGATAAGCCAATCTCAAAAAACTAAAGGACGAATGATCTCGCTGATAAGCGGATGAGGACATATAATGGGGGTGGGAGGGGTTAGCATTAGGTTTAGGGTTAGGTTTAGAGTTAGGCTAAGGAGAGCGGTAAGAATGAAGGAAAGAAGGACTGTGTAGAGGGAAAAGGGTGGGAGGGGTGGGGGGGAAGGGAAAAAAAAGAAACATCATTACCCTATGTAAACGTAAAAAAAAAAAAAAAAAAAAAAAAAGATCCTGGCTCCAGGAAAGCTCCAAATGAATTCCCTGAATTTAGAGTGAAAATGAGGAGTTGGTTTTAAATTGTTATAACATGGAGAAACAATTAGAAATGAATACTATTGGGTTCACAATTATTTTTTCTCAAGAAATTTCAATGGTGCTTGATCAGAATCATACTTTGACTTCCATAGCATTTCAGTTTGAAATTCCTCTAGAACATCATAAAGCTTACTATTTCAATATGACCCTTTTCTGGTTTTTTTTTTTTTTTTTTTTTTTTTTTAATATTGGAGATGCTAGTACATCACTAGGGATGGATCCTCTACTGTTTGCCATTTTAAGAAACCTTTATTAGACCTTTTGAAATTTTGCTCAAAAACTTTTTTGCTTTTGAAACTTGCTCAAAAACCATTATCTGTTTTTAGTGCAGTTACAGTTTCAGTTTTAAGTATTTCTCCAAGGTTTATGTGGCAATAACAATTTCTAAAAATATATTAATAGTAATAATTAAAACCATACTTTAAATCACATCAAGATCCAGAAGAATGATATTCATCCAGGGACTGATTTTTAAGCAACTGTTTGTGGTTGACTAGCCTACAGACCTAGAGAGAGAACTGCATAAGCAATACAACCTGGGTATGCAGTGAGCATGTTAAAACTAACAGGAAGCCATTAACCTGAAATTCTTGACAGAAGTCAAAACTTTAGCAATCATGTGAAACAAATATCCATTGCAATTTCATGAATTTCATAGTTCGTCTTACAGCCTAATGTTACTTTTCCTTTTTGGCTTTTTTACTGGTGCCTTACAATTATACAGAACAGTGGGATTCATATGCCATATTTGAACATGCATATAATTTATCTATCTCATTCCCTAGTACCCCCCATTTTCTAATCTCCTCCTTTCCCATGATCTGCTTTTTCGATTCCACCGGGCTTCCTTCTATTATTCTTATTGTCATTTTAATTAGTGTATTGTAATTATATATATAATCAAGATTCATTGTGGTATATTCATATATGGATATAGCATACTTTGGTAGATCTGTTTTAAAATTCACTTTTGCAGGCTATGGCAAAGATAATGACAGGCAAATATGTTTAAAAATATTTGTTATAAATTGGATCTAATTGGTTATACATTGGATCTAAGCAAGAGATCAATGAACACAGTCTTTGTGTGTGTATGTGTGTGTGTGTGTGTGAGAGAGAGAGAGAGAGAGAAACTGGGGATTGAACCAGGTATACACTATCACTGAGCCAGATCCCCAGCTATTTTATTTTCTATTTTGAGACAGCATGTTGCTAAGTTTCCCAGGCTGGCCTTGAACTTGTGATCCTCCTGCCTCAGCCTCCTAAGTAGCTAGAATTATAGGCCTAGTACCATTGTGCACAATGGTAGGCACATTTTTATTGCCAGATTTTATTATCTCTTTTGAAAGGAATTAGAACCTTTTGTTTTGTTAATTTCAAGTCAACAGTTTCCTAGAACCAGTGTCCAATGAAAAGCTGAAAGAATTTGAAAGAATTTAACATTTCTTTTTTTCCTTCTTCACTCTTCTTGGTGTGTGTGTGTGTGTGTGTGTGTGTGTGTGTGTGTGTTTGCGTGTGTGTGCATGAATATAAAGAAATGATTATTTCTGCAGGTTTTGGCCTGAATGGTTGTCACTCTGTTTGCTATAATTCAATTTACCCCCTTCCAAAAATAGATGCTTTAGTTGCAATTTTTGCCTCTTTAGAATCTCCATGCAGGCAAGCTTAGCTAATAAATTCTGATTAATGTAGCCAGATACAAACTCCCACTTCAAGCCCCCTTTACTTGGAATACTATCATCAGATTGGTTTACAGAGGGAAGGAAATAACACAATAAGGTTGGGAGGGATGGAGATAGGAGTAAAATAGTAATAAAAAGTAATTATATAAAAATGCTAAAGATATAACATCTGTTTTTTGCTTAGCCCACTGAGCTTGACAATTCCAGATTTATGCTATTGTCCATGTTTAAACAGACACAAAAAAGGGAAAGGGAAAAGAATGTTTATTAAATAGTGCAGGAAAAAAAAGAGTCTTTATTACACTGGTAAGGAAAAGAGAAACTCAGTGAAATTTTTTTCCACAGATTTGCCTTTGTGATCTGCAAGGTGCTGTTCCCCTGCTTACATTCCGTTACCCTGGCAACACACTCCTGTAAAATAAAGATTATTAAAGCGCATATGATTATTTTGCTGCTGAGTGAATAAGACAAGCCGCTTCTGAAATGCCTTATCAGAGAAATTCAATTTTAGACCAAATTGTGTTTTTGCCTCCTTCTAGCTTTCTCCTCCCTCCCCCACTTCAAATAAAACCATCATCTCCACAGTTACATGATATTTTGTTATTCATTCACACTTTTAGCATTTTAAGCTTACTTTTAATTTTATGAAAGAATTTTTTCCATTTTCCTATAGCCCCAGTCTATTTTCCAGCTATCTACCATCTTCCTGCAAATCAAAATTAGAAGGCAATGTGTCCCTGCTTTGATTTTATTATATAGTAGTAATAGAAATATTGAGTTTTGTACCAAACATAAATGCATACATCATACATTGGACATGCAATATTTCACCAAAGGATAATGGAAAGAACTAAGATAAGGCCTGTGGTACCATTTTAAAGGCTGCATAGCCAACTGTACCAGTTAGTCTTGACCTTAAGTTTAGTGTCTTGTGCTTTTCCCTTTAACACTGCCCTAAGGTGGTGCTACAAAGATGGGCAGTATTACAGTCACTTTGACAGCTAGTCTTACCTTTGTGGCCCAGTACTTCTACATTTACTATTCAGTTTTTGAACATAATAATGAAAGATTCCTTAAATTCTGGAAATTATTTAGTATTAAATTTATGAGGTTCTGTTAATAGTAGCCAATTTCCTGAAGAAATAGTAATGGCAACTTTGCCATAACTATCTAGTGATTTTACTAGAAGCAATAATGTTCAGGGTTCAAGAAAAAGGGAGTAAAAAAGAAAAAATCAGCAAGTTGGTAACAGTAAACTTGTTTTCATGCTGTCTGTATGAAAAGGCTATCATTTAAAAATCTTTTTAATATAAGAGTTAAATCAGCAATGAAGTAGAGGTGGAGGAAATAAGGTCTTTCAGAAAAAGAAAAGGTTCCAACCTAGGTTATACAGAAAATTCCTTTATGTGTCTGTTAAAACCGACGGGAGACATGGTTGGACAAGAACAGAAATGGAGAAACCTTCATCCTACACTGCCAGCAGTGGATGGTTGAGATGGATGATGTTTCCACTGAGAATGTTTATTGGGCATTTTCCCACTGCTATCAAGCAATGGCATGTAACTTGATGTGTCAGGTGTGTGCACATGACTACATGCACACACATTAAATAGTGCTGATATTAATAATATGCAATTGTTAATCTTGCCTCTCCTAACATTCATTTTCAAGCCCTACCAAGTACCATAGCCTTAACATTGGTTAAGCAGGCAGGCTTCTGGTTTTTTATTTAGTTAACTACAAATCCCTCCTCATTAAGTAAGAAGTGACATTGATATTTAACATGTATTATAAAATCTAAGCTCAAGCAGGATTCTGTTATCAATTCTTCTGATGAAGCAAACCGAATTTAGCGTTATACACCACATCTTCGGAATGCTACCACCATGGAACTTATGGCTGTAATTCACTCCCAGCACTGCCCAGAAGGTGTCACCACAGCCTCATTGGCTTGAAGGACTTGGGGACAAGTGGGGAGTAGAAAGCAAAGGAAGAAAAACAGACACAAAGGAAAAAAGAAAAAAAAAAAAAAAAACCCTTCATTCAGACAAAGGAAAATAAGCTAACTACCAGGCACTAATATTCCCAAATACAGAAACCCAAGCATTTACCTTATGTTAAAACTATAAATTTGCTATAGGAGAAAGTGGGTTTCCACTCGACAATGAGAGTTTCAGAAACTAGATTCAAGGAAAGGGCTACTTGAGGCAGTCATTTTGTGGAAAGTAAACAGCAGGTGATGAATAGGAAATATACATGTACTGAGCCTGGTCCAAGTTTCTCACCTAAACTGCTTTATCTCATTATCCCTTCTAGTTGTATAAGATGCCCTGGACTGCATAAAAGAGAAGATAAAAGAAGAACTGAAAAGAGATGCTACGAAGAATCAAAGAATATAAAACACAAAGCCTTTTATTGAGAAACTGTGCAAATTAACTCTGGATTACTGCCACAGTCAGACAGGAGGAGGCTTCAAGGCACAAAACTTGTTGCTGTACTCCATCTTGCTTTATTGTGGTGTCTTCACTCATGCACTAGTAGCTAAAAGCCATCCCCTTTATAGTACTACATCTTTTAATCTCCCCTCTTTCTCCCTGTAGTTTAATTAAAAGACAATGAACCTTTTAAAGTAGTCAAATGGAAAATATAAAATTGCACCATTCTATCAAAGCTTAAGATATTCCTGTTCTCAGAACATGAGAAGAATTCAAAATAACATACTTGGTGTTTTATTACACACCAGTCCCTCTGTGCCATTTCTTTATCAGAACTCTTGGTTGAAATAGCTATTTGAAACCAGAAAAGCAATTCAACTTCAGACCGATAAATAGTCAAAATACAAAAAAAAAAAAAAAAAAGTCAAGTAAGATCAATTTGATCTAGATCACTGTACCTCATTCTTAATTTCTAAAATACTATTATTGTAATTCTGCATTCCTCCTATGTTTAACTGATATAGGTCAAAAAATCAGTGACCTTTCTTGAGTATTATGTATTTAATGTGTTGTCAGATTTAGGGCATGTGGGCTAAAATAAGATAAATATAATAAAATGTTATTAGATGGTAAGTAGGCCTGAATTCTTAGCTTTTCTCCAACTGCACAGCCTAAATCTATTAATTTTGGCAAAGGGCACCAAAACAAATCCATGCTGTTTGAAATGTTCCATGGGAGTCTTTAAAAATGAAGGTCTTGTCTACTCTTTATGGACATTAAAATGCTTCATCCCAAGGACCCCTTTACAGCAAATTGCAAGCTGTTCTGTTTTATCTGCTTTGACAGGATGAAGGGCTGAGCTGGCCCTAGAGGGATGGGATGCAGAGTCTGAGTAGTTCGAACTTGAGATTTCCAATAAACCATCTCCTACAATTAGAAGAAAGGCATGAAGGAAAGTCATTTCGGCATGTAGTTTCAACCCATTAAGAATTATTTTATTCCCTTTTACTTAATGCATCACTAAAATTCTATCTAAAATCACGTTGCTCCAATGTTCCTCTCCAAACTAGCACTAAAGCTCTTATGACCAGTCTATGACAGCACTGTCATACAAGCACATCTTACTTACTTGATTCTAATATCTGCTGTCTTAATTCTTGATGTCCTACAAATTCAAATTCTTTTCAGCACTACTCTTACACAGTCATTAATATTCTTTATCCTTGAATTGTTCACTGTAGGTTAAAAACTTCTGTAGTTTCTTTTTTTTTTGCTTTCTAGCCAATCAATTTTCATATAAGAAATACTTGCATATTTCCATTAGTTAATAAATGCAGGCAGGGCATGAGATTTAGGTTTAATTCTTAATTTATAGATTCCTACTACAGGAACCTTGCTAAAAACTTCCAAAGATACCACTCAATTCATTAATGCCAACTCTCTCCCTTTCTTCTATTCTTCTACAATTAAATTTGTCTCATTTCTTGGAGAATCATCATATACAATGGATTTAAGAGTCTGAAATATTAATCTAATTATGTTCCATCATTCTGCTTATGAAACACTTAAAGAACTTAAATTGAGCAACAAATATACCATTTATGGTAATCTCAAAATAAATATTTATATATTTAAGGTCTACTCTTTTGGGAAAAGTAATAGTTGAATGATTCATGATAATATTTTTAGTGATATCAATATTATTAATGATAATAATTTATATAATAAGCTTTAGATTATAATTTCCAATCTTTTTATGCACCTGTGCCAATATCATTAAAGATTTTGCAGAGTTGAACACTTGGGACTTAATGGGTTACCCTGGAAAAAAGTAACACTTATCTTTTAGAATGGAAAATTATAATAATTGATCTTTTTTTAAAAAAAAAAAGTTCCCAAAGCCACAAAATCACAAGTATGCCTCTATGTAGGTCACCTTATACTATAAAAGTAATAAAAATGAAAGGATGGAAAAAAGTCTCTCATTACTACCTCCAAAACTTTAACAATAACAAAACTAAAAATTTATCAGAAAAGATCCTACTAGGTCAGGGAATGACCCTCAAACATATTCTGAAATCTTTTAAAAAAATATTTATTTTAGCTGTAGTTGGACACAATGCCTTCATTTTATTTATTTATTTTTATGTGGTGCTGATTATCAAACCCAGTGCCTCACACATGCGAGGCAGGCACTCTGCCACTGAGCTACAGTCACAGCCCCTTAAATCTTATACTAGAGTAAACCTGAAGCTCTAACCTAAAATCAAAGTCTGTTCCCTTCTCAAGTTTTTTATTACGCTATGCCAAAACATCATTAAAACTGTACTAAAATATCAAAAGGGAGAAGAGAAAAGAATGCAAATGTCTCAACAATTAAAGTAGAAAAGCATAGGAAAGCAGAAGCTTTCAAGTTAGATAGACCTGCATTGAGTATTGGTTCTCCTGAACTACTGAGAAGTTCTTGAACAGTCTAAGATTCAGTTAATTCTTCTATAAAATAATAATAATACTGTCAACTTTACAGAGTTACTGTGATTGAATAAGATTGTATAGGTGAGATGTTCAGCACAGAGCTTGTCACACAGCAAGTAAACATTCAAGAGTTATTTATTCCTTGAGAGGATCTTTGGGTGGGGAACCCATTGGAGAATGAAAATTTAATATTCATTTTATAGGTTTTATTTTATAAGTACAAAATAACAATACACATGGAAAAACAAATACACATGGCACACTGCTGATGATTTAAAATTAATCTAAAGAGTAAATATCACTGTGCTTTCAGTAAGGAGGATGTAGTGACTTCGCAATTCAATGTAAAATTTTACATAGATCCTCTACTTTTCAAAACAGAAAACATGGTACATAAAAATGAATAACTAAGAACATAAACAGACTCACATACTTCCATGGGCCAGAATGGAAAAGAGAAATGCAAAATAGTTGCAGGGCTGAGGCTTTTGGCATGGTGGACTCTGGAGGGAGGCGATGGTAGCCCAGGATTAGGCTCCAGTGTGGTAAGGGGGACTAAAGTTTCACAGAAATGAGGAAGAGACTTCAAAGCTAGTTTGACGTTGGGATGTGGTGTGGGACTCCTTCGCTTGAAGGATGGCTCCGTGCTGAATCTGTAGAACCTCTAATACCACTCTGGGCCAAACATCAGATTGTCACTGTAAAAGGAACCTCAGGGAGCCAGATGCAGGCAACTAAAAGATCATCACAGGGCAGAATATGCAATGTCAAACAAAAATAACAAAATACTCATAAACCCCCCACTCAAAATAGGCCTGCAAACCAAAATTCACAGAAGTCTAATCCTAGCAAAAGTATCCAACAGGATCAACAAATCAACAGTCAGAAAATGAATTTACTTTATATAAAATCAGTTTTATTGAAACCGACTGACAAAGACTTTAAGAGAAGTATGTTTACAATGTTTGAAGATATACATAAAGAAACAATTTCTGGCAAGAGTCAGTAAGAAATTACAACATGAAAGAGGAAGAAATAAAATAAGAAAAGATAAAGGCAGAAAAGAGTAAAAGTAAAAATAGATCACCAAAATTAAAGCTCTAGACTGGATCTTATGTATATAAAACTCCAAGGAATCAACCAAAAATATCTATTAAATCTATTAAATGAGTTCAGCAAGGTTGCAGAATATGAGATCAATATATAAAAATTATGTTTAAACAATACCAATATATAGACTACAATTTAAAAACAAAATTAAGTAAGTAATTCCATTTACAATAACATCAATAGGAATAAAACTTTTGAATAAATGTAACAACAAAAGGGCAGGCTTGTACACTAAAAACTTCTAAACATTGTTAAAATATATTTAAAATTTTTAAATACCTAAATAAATGTAAGGGCATCAAACAACCATCTGACTGTGAGACTTAATATCATTAAGATGACAATACTCTTTAAATTGATTTACAGATTATATGAACCCCTATTAAAACCCCATATGTAAGCTAGATGGGGTGGCCCATGCCTAAAATTTCAGTTACTCTGAAGGCTGAGGCAAGAGGATTGCAAGTTTGAGGACAGTCTCAGCAATTTAGAAAGACCCTGTTTCAAAACAAAATTCAGCAAAAGAACTGGTGATAAAGCTAAATGGTAAACCATTTGTCTAGCATGTGTGAAGCCCTGGGTTAAATCCCCAGAACCACAAACAAAACAAGAAACAAAAGTAAAGGACTATTCTTGCAGAAAATGATAAGCTGATCCTAAAGTTTATATGGAAATGCAAGGGACTCAGAATAGACAAAACAATCTCAAGAAAGACAAATAAAGTTATAGAGTTTACATTTCCTAATTTCAAACCTTACTACAAAAGCTATAGCAATCAAGATTGTATGGTGCTGGTGTAAGTATAGACATATAGATCAATAAAACAGAACTGAGATTTCAAAAATGCACCCTTATATTTCTGGCCAATTGATTTACAACAAGGATGCCAAGATAATTCTATAAAGGAAAGAAAACTCTTATAACAAACTATTGTGATAAAGAGATATCTGCATTCAAAAGAGTATACAAAATTAAGTAAACGATAGGTCAAAGATCTAAATGTTAAGACTAAAACTATAAAAACACTCATAACCGACAAAAAGAAAGAAAGTAACTGAGTGTGATGGAACAAGCCTGTAATCCTAGTTACTGGGAAGACTAAAGCGGAAGGATCACAAGTTGGATGCTGCTCCCAATTCTCAAGTAAACCTGGCTAATGGCTGCCAGCAATATCCATGCCACTGCCTAAATGCTATGCTGCTTTGAAATTTCCTTCACTAGATTATTAGGCCATCCCCTTTAAATTCAGCCTTACAGAAAGTATCAGAATATGGGCAAAATGTAGTTCTTTGCCACAGTGTAACATGTGACCTCTAGTCCAATTCCCAATTGAGTTCCCATTCCCCTCTGAAACTCAGGAGCAGTATTTTTATTAAAGCCTCAAAATCATGCTTAATTTGCAAGGAAAATGGAGATACAATGTTTATAATTAGATTCATGAAGGGAAATAACTATTGCTTTGTTTTCATACTTGAACATGAGAACACACATGTACCCTGAAATTCAACTTCTTATTCAGGGAAAATTACATTTGGATTTTCCATTTCTTGCTCCTTTTCATTTCTTTAAGCTTACAGGAGCCACTAAACATGTTTAAATATTTTGGAAAAAAGTTAAATGAAATACATTTTCTATTATATTTTACTGATAAAAGTAATGAACTTATGCCATAGCATATGATTTCTTTTTCTTTTTCTTTTTATAACATTATAGTATACATAGTAGTTGGTTTCGTTTTGAAAAAATCATACATGCATGGAATTTGATTTACTCCAGTCCTCCCCACCCCTGACACTTTTCCTTCTCTCCTCTCTTCCCCTGTTCTCCTTTCTCAACTCTACTGATCTTCCTTTCACTCATTTATGTATTTAGTTTTGATTGGTGCTTCCTCCATATACACAAAGGTGAAACACCATGTCATATTTATATATGCACACAGTGTGATTTTGTTCAATTCATTCTGCATTTCCTCCCCTTTCCCAGCCCTCCTCCCTCCCTTTAGATCTCTTTCTTCTACTCTACTTACCTTTCCTATATCTTTATATCTGATCCCTGGTCCCCTTCTTTCCCTTACTTTATAAGCACAGTCTTTACTGTCCACACTCCGATTGGCATTTTGGTCACTGCCAGAATCACTCATTAAACTGTGCTTACAACAGTCTAAATCTTCTCCATCCTATATCTACACACTTTTCCAAACTCCTACTAAAAATCAGTTGCAAAGGTTTCTAAATCACATGGCCAGCTTTGTTACATCAAAAACCCCACTCTCAGTTCACTTTTTGTCACACTCTCAGTTTTTTGTCACTGTGACCAAAATAAATGACAAAAACAACTTAGAGGAGGTTTATGTATTTAGTGGCTCCATCCATGGTCAGCTGACTCCATCACCTGGAGTCCAAGATGGGGCAGAGTATCACAGCACGAGGGGAAAACAGAGGAGAGCTATTCCAATCATGGTGGCCAGGAAACAGAGAGAAAGAAAAAGGGAGCAAACAGGAGGACAAGATATAATCTCCAAAGGTACACCCCTATTGACCCACATTATCCAACCATATTCAAGCTGCCTAAAGTTAACACCTACAGTGGTCCTTTCAAATTATTAATTCATCAAATGGACTAGTTCACTAATCAGATTATGGCTCTCATAATCTAATCATTTCACCTCTGGACTATTCCTGCACCAAAACAGGAACTTTGGGGGTTTGGGTTCCTGCATATGTAAACCATAACAGAGGCCAACCATGGCAACTAGTGAGACCCTACTTCAAAATATAATAATAATAATAATAATAATAGGCTGGGGATGTAGCTCAGTGGTAGAGTGCTCTTGAGTCCAATCCCCAGTAATAAAGAGAGAGAGAGAGAGAGAATTTGCAAATCATATATCTGATAAGAAATTTGTATTCAAAATGGGTAAAGGACACATACAACTCAAAAAAGTCTAAAATTGACATTAAAAGTAGGTAAAGGGTCTGAAAAAATGTTTCTCCAAAAAAAAAAAAAAAAATACAGAAATGCCAACAAGCATGTGAAAAGATTCTCATTAGCCATTAAGGAGATGCTAACCAAAACCACAATGAGATACCACTTTGTACTCACTAGGATGTATAATAAAAATGACATATAGTAACAAGTATTAGCAAGGAGAAATTAGAAACCTCAGACATTGCTGATGGGATTGTTCAGCCACTTCTGAAAGTTCTTTAAAATGTTAAACATAAAGTTTATCATATGCTTTGCTCTTATCCAAGAGAAATGAAAATGTTATTCACATAAATACTGATACTTGAATGGTCATAACAGCATTATTTACATCAGTCAGAAGGTAAAAACAACCCAAGTGTCCATCAAATGATGAATGGACAAACAAAACATAGTATTATCAACAAAAGAAATGTATGAAATACTAATAAGTACTATATAATATGAATGAACCTCAAAAATATCATAGTAAGTAAAAGCCAGTTGCAAAAATCAAAGTACTATATGATATCAAATCATACAAATGTTCAAAACGGGCATATCCATAGAGACAGAAAGATTTATGGTTACTGGGGCCTGGAGGGCACAGGCAAATGGAAGGGTGAGTAATGAGGAGTAACTGACAATGGGTTTATTTTGTGATGATGAAATTAAAATGTCCTAAAAATAAGATTTAGGTAATAGTTGTAAAACCCTATAAATATGCTAAATATACTAAAACCCACTGAATTGTACCCTACATACACATGATATATACTATGACATGTTAATTATATCTCAATAAAGGGTTTTAAAAAATGGCTGTAATCCCAGCAAGTTGGGAGGCTGAAGCAGGAAAAATTAAAGTTAGAAACCAGCCTGGCCAATTTAGAAACACCCTGTCTCAAAATAAGAAACAAAAAGGGCTGTAGAGTAGCTAGTGGTTGAATACTCCCGGATTCAATCTCTAGTATCACAAAAAGAAAGGAAGGAATAAAGAAAGAAAGAAGGAAGGAGACAGGTTTGGGATGGGAAGGTAAACTGCTTCAACCACTTTTAAGGACAATTTGGCAACATTTAATATAGTTGAACACACACATACACCCAGCAATTCCACTCTCAGGTGCATAACAAGGCAAAAATCTTACACATAAGTAAAAGGAAATAGGAATAAGAATGTTCACTGTAGTACTGCTTTTAACAGCTGATAAAACGGAAACTACTTAAATGTTTATGAAGAAATGAGTGGACAAATAAGTTGGGCATATTTTTAAAATGAAATACCATACAAAACGTATTAATGAAAATAAATCTAAAAAAAGAATATTGACAAAAATGCAAACTACAGTATGACATACATAGTGTGATACTGCTTACTGCTCAAAACCATACTACACAACAGTGTACACCACTTTAGTTACATAAAGATAAAATAATAATGTAAAAATTTCTTAGGAATAAAAATATCACTAATTTCAAGGTATTACATCTGAGAAGAAAAGGTAATGAAATGGTCAAACATGGATTGTATCTATAATGTATCAGTATGATTATTTAAAAATTCTGTAGTAACCAAACCACAGTGGTAATTTATTAACCTGTACAAACAACTGGCATATGGGCAAGGCTTATATTAGTCTCCATCTTCTTTTCAGTATGCTCAAATATATGTTAACACACACAGAAATAGAAAGATGCAGTAAATTTAAGGTTTCCCCAAACAGAAAAGCTTCTCAAAAAGATTTATGTTTGTCTATCAATATATCAAGGGCAAATATTACTCACTTGAGCCAGCATTAGAAGCACTACTAAAAGTCAAAGGATTCACTTAGTCTAAATGCTAAATTTTTTAAAACATGAAATTACTATGTATGAATTCAAACACTTTGAAAATCAGATGCTCTCTGACCTTCCCACTAGTGTCACCTGACAAGGTCATTATTTCAAGAATATAATTATTCAGGAATGAGAGAGAGCATTCAGTGGGGTATTCTCCCTACTGTTTTCTCAGTAGAAATCACAGAAATGACAACTGTAATTAAATCTTTTTAAAAATTACCTATTAGTTTTAAGTCAGGATGAAAATTATTTCTAACCTTATGAACTTTAACATTGTACTATACTAAAAGAAATCCTTCCAGTTTTCCTTTATATCAGTAAAGCATATGACAGCTAAATAAATAGGAAGTCTTCACTTCTGACCTTTCATAGTTATTCAAAAGAAGCAATTCTGTTTGCCACACTTCCACTTACCACAGACACAGATGAAGCCAGCCTTAATATTTAAAATTTAAAATTAAATCTTCTCTTATCCAAAAGAAAAACATTACAAAAGAGGGAGATGGTGCCATTCAGCCCGCGGAACCACGGAAAATAGTAGCTTCCTTCATCACTTAGTAATGATGTCTTAAATTTTGGAAAGGAAAAAAAAAAAAAAAGCTTTGAGTTTGAAAGGAAGTATTTAAATTCAATAATCTACAATTATTATCATTATATAAAAGTTTCCCTTTTCAGAAAATTTAAGACTCACTCTCCGTAATTGTAACAGATATTACCTCTTATTGACGTCTTCCCAAAGAAATATAACAAAATAAAGACAATGAAAGATTTCATACCATCACCTTCATTTACTACTACCTTTATCATCTACATTCCAATTCAGAATGACTATTAATGGGTACTCAGAACACTGTGCCAAGAAAAGATTTTAGGACATCTGAGTTTACCAGCAGAGTGGTAGAAAGATTAAGGAAAAGGAACAGTGAACAAAATATTTGCCAATCCGGTTTTATATCTGTAATTAAGGGAAAATAAACTAATCATATTTATTTACCCAAAGGTAAGTTTAGAATATGTGATCAAGTTAGTTCCTGCCTAAAATAATTCAAATAAAATTCAAATGATTACTATCATATAACATCAGAAATAAGTACATGCTGGAATTTAAAAAGGAGGACTTTCTCAACTTGAAGCAATAAACAGAAATTGGTGGTACAGGTGGCAAGAACAACAAGAGCTACAAAGAAAAATTTCAAAACATTTGCTGTGCCTCTTCTGAGCATTTCATATGAATGGAATATCACAATATGTGACCTTTTGTGACTGGCTTCATTCACTTGGCATAATGCCTTTAGGATTTATCCATGTTGCAGTGTATACCACTACTTCATTCCTTTTTATGGTCAAATAATATTTAATTACATGGCTTTATCACATTTTATTTTTCCATTCATTAGTTGATGGACCTTTGGGTTACTTCTTTTTTAAATAAAATATTTCATTGCTTAAGTAATATGATTCTTGAATATTTTAACTAAGAATTTCAAAGCACTTGATAATTGGTACCCTAACATCTATAAAACAGGCAATACTGCCATGTTTTTTATAGTTGTTGAAAATGAAGGAGAAAAATCTACTCTGGTATCCAGAAGTACAACTTGAAAATAAGCACATCATTAATGTCTCCAGACAAAAAAGCCTTACAGTTAACTTATTGTTTGTGCTCTGAGGTACAATTTAAGGGGAGCCTGGAAAAGAATGGCAGAGGGTTACTAAATATATTTAGTAAAATGTTCCCTTTGTCTTGTGAAGAACATGTAGAATGCACTCTTTAATTTAGTAAATATTTTTAGAAGGTAGAGCTGCTTTGCTATTGAGCAAAAATGACTTAATAAGACTTATGAAGTTCTGTAGTATATTATCCCCATATTTATTGAAGTTGTTTATTAATTTTTGAAATGTGATTTTCTTTTCCTCTCTTCCTAACCTGTCTTGCAAAAAAGAAGTGAATCTCTGCTAGTGAACTGAGCAGACATTTAATATCTTATATGCCTTATGAGTTATTTAATATTTAGATACTTGATCTATCTGTGTCTTTGGTACATTATTTCATATATAAATATAACAATGTAAATATGTAAATGTATAAAACTTTATATAAATATACATTTATATTTACAAATGCATATGTATATACACACACACACACATACATTTATATACAATTTCTTCCTAGGCATCAATTACCATTAAGTGTCTAGTTCTAAGTACCTATGAATTACCCAACATATAGTAGATAGGAAATAAATAATGACTGAATGAATGAATGAGCACCAGTTCTAAACTTACAAATTCCTGCTAAAAATTCTCCAGGAGCTGGGCATGGTCACACACATCCAGTGGCTCAGGAGACTGAGGCAGGTAGATTGCGAGTTCAAAGTCAGTGTCAGCAACTTAGCGAGGACCTAAGCAACTCAGTGAGACCTTGTCTCTAAATAAAACACACACACACACACAAAGGGCTGGGGATGTGGCTCAGTAGTTGAGCGCCCCTGGATTCACTCCCCAGTACCAAAAGAAAAAAAAATTTTTTTTCTCCAGAGATTCTCTTAGTCATTGACACATTAACATATAAAATACCTGCACAGTAGAGGAAATAGTTCCATAGAATCATGGACTGGTTAAACTGTATCTGAACACTCAGATTTATTCTGGGCACCATATTTCAGAGAGGTCATGACAAATTTGAATGGATTCAAAGAAGGGAATAGGATGGTGAATGACACAAAATTCAAATTAGAAGAGGAAATGATGAAGTAACATGATGTTTATTCATCAGAAGTTATGATTAACAAAAGATATAATGATCCTCAAACAAGTAAAGAGTACATTCTGGTTGGGGGACAATGGGGAGCTGAAAAAAGGGAGGAGTTTATGGGACTGTTCAGTTACGTCACAGAACAGAAGTAGTACTGATGGTGAAGTTATAGAGAAACATATTTCAAGATGAATTTCATAACAATTAGAACTGTTCCAATAATGAAACAATGGGTAGATTCTTACAGTAGTGGGTAGTTCTCTCTCACTAACCTCTCCAAACTTTGATTTTTTTTTTCATCTGTAAAACATGGATTTTACTATGCACCTACTTTGTACAGTGATTTATGAATATTATAATGGATAAATATATTAGCTACTCCACATAGTACCTGGTACCTAATGGACATTCAAGTGTTAGGTTTCTTGAAACAGTACAACCATCTTTGAGAATAGTATAATTTTAAAAATCTTTGAGACGGAAGCAATTCTTCCCAATTATATTTTTTATTTTTTATTTTTTTAAAATGAGTGCACTGTATTTTATTCCAAACTGCCCCAACTATTTCTGTCCTTCCAGGTCCATACCTCAGTCCTTTTCACTTCCTCTCTTTCCCCCATGCTCCAATTTCAGTCACCCCATCTCCCATTCTGGTCACCTGGCTTTCTTTATTTCTTATTTTTCTTTTTTCTTCTGGCTTTTCTTTCATATTCTTTTAAATCCTTTTTTCAGGCCCTATTTATTATAATTAAGACCATCAATGGCCCAAGGCTGACCTGACTCCCATGAGTGTCTCCTAGCCTCGGATCCATACTCTCCATTCTGTTTTGTCAGATCAAACTTCCTAACATATCATTTCATTTCCCTTCCCTAAAATTGAAAACTTCAAATGTTGACACAAAGAGCACCAAAAACAAAACAAAACAAAAATTTTAAGCAGTATAGTTCTTTAAATTCCTCATTTTGTTTTCACTATTCTTTATCCTATAAATCTTCTTGATTTAAATTGTCCTGTACTTTTGGTATATGTATCACCTGACATTATTAAGTGATCTCCTCCCTTTGTGTATACCTGTACTCCAAGGCTTAGCACAAGCAGCGTCTCTTCCTGGTCTTTCAATCTACTCTGCCATATATGATAATATATGACACTACTTAAATCATGGCTTAGAATTTTCTTCCTTGTTTGGTAGTTGCTTCAGTCAGTTTTTTTGTTTTTGCAACCAAAAAACCTGACAAGAAAAATTAGAGGAGGAAAAGCTTATTTGGGGGGTTCATGATTTCAGAGGTCTCAGTCTACAAATGGCTGACTCCATTCCTCAGGACATGAAACAAGGCAGATCATCATGGCAGAAGTGTGTGGGAGAGGAAAACAGCTGGGGACACGATATCAGGAAGCAGAGAAAGTTCCCCTCACAGACAAAATATAAACCCCAAGAGCTCACCCCGTCTACCCACATCTCCAGTCACACCCCTACCTGCCTAAGTCATCACTCAGTTCATCTCTATCAGGAGATTAATGTACTAACGAGGTTAAGGCCTTCAAAATCCAATCACTCTGCCTCTAGACTTTCATGCATTGTCCCGCATATGAGCTTTTGGGGTAGATATCTATCATATCTAAACCATAACAGTAGTCATGTGTAGTATATAATATTGGCAAACAAATTTCCACAATGATGGAAATGTTCTCTGTGAAATCCAAAATAATAGCTACTAGCCATAAGTGCCTTCCGAGTATCTGAAATAGGGGGTAGTGGCTAAATACTATAGATGTGGTCTTGGAGGGCAATAAATTAGTTTTCTGATCTGTTTATGTATTGAGAAATAACTATGTTCCTACTGCACATATTATTTCATTTATACTTTTCTATTATCATCACTGTTTCTGAGGTAAGTAAACTGAGTCCAAGAAAGGTTAAATAATTTACATCCAGTCATAATTCTTTGAGATTAACAACAGTGATGCCTATTCAGAGAATATTATAGTGAAAACATGATAAGGAGCTTAGTAAACCATAAACTAGTATTCTTAACGTGGTCATTTTACCTTTTAAATGGCTGGTATATCCACATGTTCACAGTAATTATAACTCCATCAAATAAAAATTTTACATGGCTTATCAGTAGTCTTCTAGACTTGCAGATGATGTTTCTAAAGAACTGAGTATAAACTGAATGAAATCGTATTGTGTCCTGACTGTGACTTTCTTCACACCACCCTGAATCAACAACTGACCTGCTAGAATCAACCAGTGATTTAGATGGTGAAAAATTCCAACCACTGTCCTAGACTCAAACACAGATACATGATTGTTGGCATATCTAGAGGACATGCAGGCTTTTGAATTCTCAACTGTCCTGGGGTCAGCCACCTCCAGCTTTGTTGAAGCAGTCACTGAGAACATGGCCAACTACAATACAATTCAGACCAAAAGCTTAGGCAGTAAAGATTATGTACATATCAAACTTTAGATAAACCAAATGAAGTAACAGATCAACCCAGAACTTCCATAAAAAGAAATGAGTCAAGCTGGGGTTGTGGCTCAGTGGTAGAGTGGTTTCCTAGCATGTGTGAGACACTGGGTTCAAGCCTCAGCACCACATAATGAATGAATGAATGAATAAAATAAAGGTATTGTGTCCACTTACAACTAAAAAATATATTCTATAAAAAACAATGTGTCCATTTCAGTGCATGTTTAAAAATGAAGCAAATTTTCCATTAGTGATTAGACTATATCACTCTGCTATCTACTACCTTCTAAAACTCTGAGCTTTTGATTAAACCCACCACTATACTACAGGAGACTGAATAATTGTAGAAAACTAGTAAAACAGGATACACCCAACCAGGGGAGAAATAGCAAGGCTTTATCCTGGACCAGTAGGAAAGAAATGTACACAGAGCGCTTCTTAGCTGTGCTCAAGAGAAAAAAAGGGGGGCAGTTTTCAACTCACATGTACTTGCAGAAGACTTCTTGTATGACTTATCAACACCTAAGATTTTATTGTATTATTGCATGTGACATATTATGTATGACATGTAATACTATACATCATTATAATAAAAAATCGAACTGATTACTTCTCTCATGATTCATATATGTGTGTGTATAAAAAAATCGATCACTTATTCTCTTTCATGATTCATGTTATATACACATACATATGAATCAAGAAAGAGAATAAGTGATCAGTTCAATTATATATATATATGTATATATATATATATATATAAAATGTGTGTATACACACACACACATACACGTGTGTGTATGAATCATGGGTCTCACTATGTTGCTCAGATCAGCCTCAAACTTCTAGGCTCAAGCAATTCTCCTGCCTCAGACTCCTGGGTAACTGGTTCTACAGGCACACACCATTGCACACAGCATCAAAACTATTTCTAGTATATTTAAGGGTAAAGTAGAATAAAACTGTGACTTTTAGCACTGTTTCTTCAGGGATGAACAAAAAAATTATTTTGGAAATCCAAAATAAGCTTTCCAACTTCTTCCTTCATTTCCATTTAACAACTATAAACCCCCAGGTTGTTATCTATTTAAACTCAAATTAGAAGCCTGTCTTTACACTTTTAGCACATAACTAAAGTATGCTCTTTCCTCCTTTTGAAATGAATTTTGGATCACTTCTTTCCTGGTAGCTCTTTCCACAGCTATTAAATTTCTTGAGTCAAGCTTTCTTCTCATACCTTTACTACTTACCATTCTATCAAAATAGTCTTCAGGGGCTACTCCTGTTATGTTATTTCTCTTCTCAAAAATTTATACGTTCTCTATAATTTGAATTCCTCTCAGCATCTGTGTGATAGTTAATTTTATGTGTCAACTTGACTGGGTCACAGAGTGCCCAGATATTTGGTCAAACATTATTCTGTTTCTGTGAAGGTGTTTTTAGAAGACGTTAACATTTATATCAGTTGACTGAATAAAGCAGATAATGTAGGAGGGCTTCATCCATCGACTGAAGGCCTGAACAAAACAAAAGGTGGAGCTTCTTCGGAATAAGAGAATCTTTCTGCCTTTGAACTGTATCAGCTCTTCCTGGTTCTACAGCAGCTTCCAGCCTTCAGACTTGGACTAAGCTATTGGTTTTCCAGATTTTGGACTTGCCAGACTCCATAACCCCACAACCACAGAAGACACACACACACACAGAGTTTCTCTAGAGAAGCCTGATTAATACACTGTCTATCCAAACTCTGGTACCAGTCTTGAGCTCAGTTTTTATAAGTTCTCAACAAACTTTCTACTCCACTGAAACAAATCGATTTGTCACCTTCTATTCAATTTCCATAATATATCTAAATGCTTCTAGTAAATAATTGATATGCAACTATACCACCTACATTTGCTTCTCACATATGGCTCTCCAGCTAGGCTGTTCAGGACTTTGAGAACAGAAGATCTATTTACTTCTTTCTACATAGATAAAAACATGAACTAATAATATAAACTGCAATTTAAGGGCTATATCTTAAAATACATGTGTGTACATACTCACACTTACTAGATATATAAATTATATTTAAAAGTATATATAATGATCACTGGTACAGTTTTGAGATGGGAAATAATAGAAAAATCCCATGAGAACTATTCTATAGCAGTAAGTATACCACATACATATGTGTGTGTATGGACAGAGAGAGAGAGAGAGAGAGAAAGAGAGAGAGAGAGAGAGAGAGAGAGACAATATGAGAATGAGTCTGGTACATGTTTGAATGTGTTTTTTTTTTTTTTTGTTTGGTTTGGGTTTGGTTTGTTTTACTTAGAAGAACCATACTTTAGGTTAAAATTGATTGTAATTTAAAAGTATTCTGCTTCCACAGGCATTTTGCTCAGGGCACAAAGACAGTCAGACAAACTATGATAATTTCAACATACAATTGTCATAATGTTTTAATGTTGGAATGAAGTGCACACTTAATATTTTTCAAACTTGGTTATATTGCTTTGTTAAAAGTAAATAGAACTTCTAGGACACCATCTGGTAAAAATCTCTCTGTGGATTAACCCAGAAAAGGAAGTGAATGAATTTTTATATATTGCATAGTTGTGGTTGCAAAACTACAGTAAAAATATGTTTTCAATGCACTGGTATAAGTGAAACTTCAGAGTTCAGCTACCTCATCTGATTTGATCCAAAAGGCTTGGAATATTTAAGACCATATCTCATCAACAGGGAAAAGGAGGGGTGTATTCTTTCTGAGCATTCCTATGACTTGGAAGAAAAAAATAATAATCCAGGAAATTGAAGTCTATGAGCTGGAAAATATGAATTTGGTCTTTAGAAAGTATTCTTTTAAAAAGGGGGGGTTTCCTTAATGATAGGACGTAACATGTCACAGAAGTCTAAGACCAGATAAGACAGCTGAAAAAGACCTGACAGTGTCATTGTATGCATCCCCGCTGATGCAAGACGATCAAAGTAGTTTTTACTTTTTTGTTTTGTTAATAACGTGTTATCCAAGCCTAGAGCTAGTCCAATGACTACAGCAATGGAACTTCCCCCTACCTCTCCAGGGATTCCATTCCAGAGACTAATAGATTTCACTGTCAGAAAACATTTCCCGGATTCAGTCTTAAATTTCCTTTACTTAATTTCATCCCATTACTTAACTAAGAAGCCTCTTATCCTACCTTTAAAAGACTTGACTTCCATGATGTTTATATCTTTCAAATATTTGTGAAATTACAACTAGACTCCATCAAAAAAGCAAACAAAATATTTTATTTTAGTCTTCTCCTACAAGTCAAAGTCTGCAGCTCATTATACATTTATTTTCCAGATTGAACACTACTCAATCTGCTTATGTGAGGCATGTACTTGCTACAAACTGGTATTCTCATTGTAATCTCAGCAATACTATTTAAATAACTTTTACCTTCCAGTCACAAGATGTGAAGCTTTTGCATATACAGACTAAAGTCTCATTGACTGATTTTACTATCATATTGCATTACAAGATCATATATAATTTGCTACCACTATCATCTCAAAGTCTCTTGGTATTACTGCTTTCCAAGTACTGTATATCCTGCCAATTGAAAGGCTGTGTTTCTGATTATTTTCCCCCAGATGTATTAGCTACATTTTTCCAGGTTGAATCACATTTCATTTCCTGTCCATATTTCTAACCACTTTCAGTCCCTTTTATCTGCCCTCACTGGTTTTGTCAACACCATCCAATTTAGCATCTTCTGTAAATTTAATTAACATGATGTGTATCCGTTCTTTCTTATAAATCATCGATTAAGTTTCTCTACAATGATTTGCTTATTTTTTAAACTCTGTGCTGCTTAATGTTTACAGTCTTACTATATTCTTAAGAACATACCACTTTTTGCCACTTAATATTTATTTCATTATTTTAGGAATGGCTGATGATGGACTAACAACAGAATCATGTTCAGGGTCACTATTTTCCTTTTTAAAGTATTAGTACTAAATTAGTTTTATGACAGCTACCATGTATAATAGCAAAGCCTTTATGACAATTTTCTCCCTTCTGCAATTGCTACGTTTTTTCATGATCTTCTAACACCATGGAAGACTCATTATAATGTTCTTACACCCATGATGTAAAACTGTCCATATCCCTTATTTCAAATTCTGTTTTGTAGTGATTTATTTAAATTTTTGATTCTAATTTACCACGACTATATTCTGGTATTTTAAAGGATAAAAATTAATTTAGAGTTTTTCTATTTCAAGTATTTTGAAATTGGTTAAATTGAACCAAGATCAGTCTGGTTCATATGAACTGAACAAAAACAATTTTGTTTTTTTTTACTTTGATAACTGCAATTTATTTTTAATTTATTGTTTATTTAAAATTCTGCTGTATTCAAACCTATTTTAAAATTTTATTTTCATAAAGAAATATATTAGAACTCTGTGTTTTTGAAACATAGTATTAGAATATGAATGTACCTACCATCAAGATTTAAAAAAATAAATAAATAAAAATAAAGGGTTACCAGTATCTCAGCATAGCTAAGTGTTTTTTTCAAAAACTGCTATCTTGGACATTTAGTTCTTAATTTCTATTTTTAAATAGTATATTCTTTTTTCCTAAGTATATCTCTTTTTCTACATAAACTTCTTACCATATGTTGTCAATAATCTTGAAAAAAAAGCATACATTCTTATCTTCAAGTTTTCCTTACGAAAAGTCATAGTGTTAGCTTTACGTATCACTCTTTTCTTTTCTTTTAAAAATTCATACTCTTAATTTACATATTTTTGGATAGTTTATTGTACTGCCTTTTTTCATTTATCAGTTTATATAGATTTTTAAATTACTTATTATGGCCTAATGATGGCATAAAATTCTGATTCTACAATAAGAAGACTCTTCAAACTGTTTTTTCAGCTAACTCCTACATTCATTTTATGTGTTAAGGGATTAGGAAAGTCAAATGAGTACCTAAATATAAGACCTACTTTATTACCTAATAAGTTAAAACTTCTCTTTTTGCTTATCAAATTTTTCCTCATATAGTTTTTGTTCCAATTTAATTTCTCATCTCTATAACCATGCTGCAACTTTAACATTTTTGTATTTTCTAAACCAAAGCTGAACTTGAATTTCAACTAGTATGTATAATGCACAATAAAGAAGCTGACAAGTCTACATCTTGTTCACATTTTATCAATTATCTTGTTATTGCTTTAAGATTGCAGACATTCAATTATTTAGAGAAAGATTTTCATCTTCATATGGTATAGAGTAGGAAAAATTGCGAACAATAAAAATATCTAATAACTAGGAAGCAGATAAATAAAGTATCACCCTACCACAGAATTCTATGAACCTAATTAAAATTGACAACCATCAATTTTACCCTGTCAATGAGAGTCTCTTTACCTAGTAATATGTGGGATATAAAAGTCAATCACCTCAGGGTGGACCACAATAATTCCATGAGAAATAGAGTTATGAAAGTCACACCATTATATCTCAAGAGGGACAATTCTGGGTTCTATCCCTCTGAGAGCTCCTCATGACATCAGTATGAGGCTGGATTCCTACAATATTGCTAAGTTTCTGTCCCAACCCTTTTCTGCTTTCCTCACTTTCTCTTAAGAGCATTCTCTCAACAGATCACTACACAAGGACCTCTTTCTTTTTTTTTTCTTTTTCTTTTTTTTTTTTTTTTTGGTGCTGGGGAATCGAACCCAGGGCCTTGTGCTTATGAGGCAAGCACTCTACTAACTGAGCTATCTCCCCAGCCCAGGACCTCTTTCTTGGGTTGTGCTCCTTAGGAACCCAACTTAAGAGAATCAGTGAGAGAAGTGGTCCTAGAAAGCATACCGTAAGGGTGAGATTCTGGATCATTCACTGACTAGCAGGCTGTAAATAAGGGTCCTAAAATTAGTGGTCACTGTTTTCTGGCATGCTGCAGCAGTACAAAAGCTGACTTCTGCCCGATGAATTGGGGTGGAATACCAGTAGAAAATAATTTTTTGGCTTGTGCTATATCTCCAGATTTGAGAAAAAGAGGATTAGTATTATGGAATTGAACGTCTATTACTAAAAATTAGAGATGCAATGAAGAGAGGAAATTATGGGTTCAAGATGATTAATCACCAATTCCATGTGAAGTCTAGAGACCTTTATCTCTGAATTGTTTTCACAGTAAAATAAATAAGAGTTTCATATAAAATGTCTCAGTAGTGACACAGAGAAATCAGATCTTAAAAGGAGTACTAGTCCAAGTCTCTCAAAGTGAGTTCACAGTGTTCAGAAATCTACCCAGAAGTCATTTCCTCTGGTTCTAAATAAAAATTCAGAATGGACATATTAGCAGTTGTTACAACCTTCATTTTGGTTCCTTGACTTATAGAGTCAAAGCTACAATAACAAGTAAAGTCTCTGAAAATACCCCACCCACTGTCAAGAGAGTAAATAAAAATAGCATTGCATTTCTAGGAGATATGCAGAGATCAGACCTCCACTCAAAAAGTTAAAGGATATAGGATGTACATGGCTAATTTTGCATGTAAACATTTCTAGACAATAATGCCCAGATATGTGGTCAAACACTATTCTGATATTTCTCTGAGAGTGGTTTGGGATTATATACATTTACATTGGTGGACTTTGAGTAAAGCATATTACCCTCCATGATGTGGGTGTGCTTCATTCCATCAGTAATAGGTCTGAATAGAATAAAAGGCTGATTTCCCCACATCCAAAGCAAGAGGAATTTCTGTATCACACTACCTTCAAATTCCATCTGCAACATTGATTCTTCCTGGTTCTACAGCAGACTACCTTTGGACTCAAACTGCAACTCTTTCCTGCATTACCTCCCTGCCAACATCCCCCATCAGATTTGTACTTGCCAAGTTTCCCTCACCACAGGAGCCAATCTCTTTCTCTATATATGTGTGTGGTTTATTGGTTCTGTTTCTCTGGAAAACCCTGAGAATTATAGGCAGGTAGTTGACATAACATTCCTATTTAATGCACTGGTCAGAATACTTCAAAAACTGGATTAAACATGTCAGAAAAGAGCGTACTACAGTAATTCAATCCAAGCAGTAATCCTGAATGTAGCTGTTTTGTCAAATGTGGCATCTTTACTACAGAAAATTAACATGGCTTCTGGTACATGGTATGTATATATTTATCTGAAGATCCCATTCTTTTCAATACTTATCCACCAAGAAGGAGAACCAGAGAATATTCACATCAAGGGAGAAAAGAAAACCAATATATAACAAGAGTTGTCAAAGCTTTATTTGTAAAGAGCCAGATGGTAAACATTTTAAGCTTAGTGAGCCAGGAGACAAAATAGAGGATATTATAAAGGCACTTACAATAACAAAATAGATGCAAATTTCACCAACTTCTTATTGATGAAATTCAAAAGATATTAAAAATTATTTAATATCATTTTAAGAATACATATAATAATAACAGAATTCCTTTTGTGTGTGTGGAGAAAACATTTTGCTTAAATGTGGGATATAAAGTTAATATTCCCAATTATTAAAACTGATTATAAGGTTCACTTGTTAAAGTTGATTTATAATGAGGTTTTACATATTTACTCGTTGAAAATGTCTTTTACTTTGATAGGTGCTACCACATACTTATGTCAATCATGAGCACATGATATTAACTAGGCATATTCATCAATTACAAGTAATTTATAAAATTATATTAAATGTTTTTCATGATAACTGCAGTTTAGTACTTCACCTCATCATGTATTAATCAGCTCCAATTGAAGTTTTGGTGGAAAGTTCTCAATTATACAGTAAGTGGATTTGAAAACATGGAAATTTCCTTTGCAGTTGAATCAAGGTCTAAGAACATACTAGAACTATAGCTGGAGCTTAGAAAAGAGATTCACTCCAGATTTTGTGAGAATGGAGAGTCCACTTCTTGTTTTGACTTTGGACATTATTATGATTTAATCAATGTTAACTATTATTGAAATGACTATTACATCACATAGGTGTGTTTTGCTATGGAATTTTTTAAAAAGCATTAGCAACTTCTCAGCAAAAACTTAATCCAAAGCCATTATGTTTGACATAGCAATTGAGGGAGCTTCTTGTTATTTAGAAAAGTTTCAATGTTGAATATGAGCTCAAAAATTCATAGTATGTTACAACTGCAAAGCCACTGAACTACATAGTTTTAAAAAAAATCAGGATACTCAGCTTCTATTTCTGACAGAAATTCACATAACTAATGATGTTTAAGTCCTTGAGAGCAATGAAATTCACTGTTGATACTACCTTGGCCCACATGATAGGTTCAAATATTTTCTACAAAGTTCCTCCTGATAAGTGATACAATGACAATCTATGATCTTAAACTAAGACTCTTGTAAACTATGTATTTGTATACTGAGTCTTTTTCTGTTCCTGTCTTTACCACTATCAACTATAACACATCTTAGCAGATTCTACTTCAGGTTGTACTAATTTAATTTTTTGTTTGTTTTGTTTTTTAACATCTTGTCTGGGGGTATTTCAGAGACTATTTATGAATCCATAAAATAATTTGCCTTTCCTTTTTCTTCTTCATTCTTATTTTATAATTGACTATTGATATTTTCAGTGTCCCTTACTTTTCTTATAGAAAGGCTAATAAACTTTAAAATATTAATTTTCTCAGTATACTTATCTTCAACTATTGCATTTAGACACAGTATCATTAGCTCATTATTAGTAAATTATTTTCCTTGTTTGGCTAATAAAAGTACCATCAAAAACCTTGTGTAGCCTCATTGTTATTTTTAATTTTGTGAAGAAATTCTGCTTAATGAGATATTCAATTTAAAATTTTCTACCTTTTCTGATCATTGTTTTCCTTTGAGTTGGGAACACAGTGATGAGTGCTTCATATGATAAGGCTGACTCATTTTATGATTCTTATCATAGCTAGAGTGTAGTAAACACAATACTTTATCATCTAATACAATAACAAAATCGTCTATGGTCCACAGATTGTAAAGTACTGTCAATGGTATACAATATATATACAGTATACAGAGATAGTCCTGGTATATGATATACAGTATACAGTGATAGTCTTGTCCTCAATGCTATGTTAGTTTTGTTCTCAGTCATGATATAGTTGAAATAGAACTGAACTGGCTGAATATTTCATATAATAACATATTGAACTGCTATTTTGATGGAATTTTATTCATCAATGCATACTTATTAGTTGATGTGGAAGGTTGCCTCTTTTAAGTGGCATGCAGAGCACAAAAAGTACCCATATCAGGTTCAGGTTACTAGATTAGAGTTATATTACTTAGGCAATGAAACCTGGAAGATTCCATGCACTAGAGATAAAAAGTCAAAGACATTATAATAACATAAAACTATAGACCAATGTATCTTGTAAATATACACTTAAAAGTTTTCAACAAGTCAAGCATGGTGGTACATGCCTGTAATCCCAGTTACTTAGGAGGCTGAGGCAAGAGTATCACAAGTTTGAGGCCAGACTTGGCAACTTCTCTCAAAATAAAGAATAATAATTTTTGTAAAAAGGGATTGAGGATGTAGCTTAATGGTAGTGCACATGCCTAGCATGCATAAAGTCCTGGGTTCGATTGATCCCTAGTACTGCCAAAAAAAGGTCCTCAACAAAGTATTAGCATGTCATCTCTCTCTCTCTCTCTCTCTCTCTCTCTATATATATATATATATATATATATATCTCCTAAATAATATATATCCTACATGATCAAGTGAGGTTTTTCACTGGAATGCAAGAATATTTGATATTTAGAAATCAATAAATATGATCCATAATATTATCAATCTAAAGAATAAAATCCACGTAATCATACCAATTAATACAGAAAAGCATTGTCAAAATTCACCATACTTTCATAATAAAAACTCAGTAAATTAGAAGTGAAGAAAGCTTACCAACCCTAATATGAGGAAATCTAGAGAAAATTTACAAGTAATAATGCCTAATGGTAAAATACTGACTGTTCTTTCCTAAAAATTGTATAAGTAGATAAAGATATATGAAATATTTTTATCTATTCTTATCTTTTATATAAATTTTAGAATCAGTTTGTCTTTATCTATTAAAAATCCCACTGGGACTTTCATTCCAATCTATGTTTTTTTTGGTGGGGGGGTGGGGTACCAGGGATTGAATTTAGGGGCATTTGACCACTGAGCCACATCCCCAGCCCTTCCTTTTTTGTATTTTATTTAGAGACAGGGTCTCACTGAGTTGCTTAGTGCCTCCCGGCTACTGAAGCTGGCTTTGAATCCTCCTGCCTCAGCCTCCTGAGGCACTGGGATTACAGGTGTGCACCACCATGCCCAGCTCTAGATGATTTTTATTCCTTTTCTTAAAAAATTAATACTACAACCGCTTCTAAGGAAATCTTAGCCAGATCAGTAAAGCAAGAAAAATAAATAAGACATAAAGATCAGAGTGAAGAAATAAAGTTGTCTATATTCACAGAGGACATATCTATTCCAAGGAATCTATTTTAAAAAGGACAAACAACAACAGCAGCAAAACACTAGAATAGTAAGCAAACAAGGTTACAGATTACAAAGTCAACACAAAATAAAATCCATTTTACTTCCATGCACTAGCAGTGTACAACTAGAAATGGAAATTTAAAACACTACACCATTTAACTAGTTCTTTTAAAATACACAAGTAAATTTAACAAAAAAGATGCTGGGTAAGTAAGCTGAAAACTACAAGTACTGATGGTCTAAACAATAGAAAGACATATAATGTTTATGATTTGAAGATAACAAGTCTAATCAAACTGATTTATAATGCAAATGTTTTGACATTGGTTATAGCAATGGTTGCATACCTCCGTGACTACAGTAAATATCATTAAATTTTATGCTCTATAAGAGTGAACTATAGAGCATGTGAATTATTTCTAAATAAAAACTGTTATAAAAACCCCATCTACTATGTGCTATAAAATACAAACCCGTTTTTTTTTTTAAGTTGTAGGTGGACACAATACCTTTATTTTACTTTTATGCTGAGCATTGAACCCAGGGCCTCACATGTGCTAGGTAAGAATGCTACCACTGAGCCACAACCCCACCACAGAAAAACATTTTTAAACTATGTAATGCCACACTAGACGCAACAGTATTACTTCTAGAAATTTTTTTACAATAAAATATATATGTAGTAATATTTATCCAGAAAAAGATTTTGAGAAATTCTGTTAAGAAAAATTAGAAAAAGGCTATTCTCCAATTTTGTGTCTGATCTAATAAGTTATAGTACAATTATATTTTGAGTTTTTCTTTTATTTTTATGAGTTGCACATTTCAGATTAGTAATGACACCTGAAACACAATTTTAATGGGGAAAAAAAGGCAAGAGTGGAAGTCTTAAATATATGAATTTTTTTTCTTAAATGTAAGAACACATGTGTTTGTGTAAATTAGTTAGGAAAGGCATTGGCTATTTAAATGGAAGTTTTATAGAGGTTGGTATCTGTGAATGGAAGCATTGAGTTTTTTTTAAATGTTTTTCTTAAAAAAAGTATTTGTATTAATAACAATTAAATTACTTTAGCAATATGAAATAAGAAACATCTTGTTTACTGTTTTAAAATGGAACATAAAAATTAGGAAAAAAACATCAAGAGGAAGAATTAAAAAGCAGAATTGGTTATCAATTTTAAAGTAGGTGGGAGTGAGTCATGGAGTCACATGTACCAGAGAGATATAACAGATGAAATCTGACAAGGTTCATTAGATTTCAAACAAGTAGGTGATCTGGTAGAGGCCTGGAGAGCATCATGGGCCAGGGTATATGTAAGTGCTATAAAATTAAAAATGAGAAAGTAATGATAATAAATAAACTGTCCATTTAAAAAACGGAAGAGAGGAGGAAGGACAGGAGGGAAAAGGGGGAGAGAAAAGGGGATCACGAACTGAAACTGAACTCCATGCATGTATGAGTTTGTCAGGATGAACCCAACTACTATGTATAACTATAAATCTCTAATAAAAAATAAAAAAATAGCAGCTTTCATTTAGGATACACAAAGCTAGAAAAAGCATCACTCCCAAATTAACAAGAAAAAAACTAAAAAATAAATTTATAACTTCAATTTCATTTATTAGAATTGAAGTAACAAGAGAGAGCCTAAAGAATGGGAGAAAATCTTTACCACATGCAACTCAGAGCACTAACCTCCAGGATACATAAAGAACTCAAAAAAGTGTAACATGGAAAAAAAAAAAAAAAACCCAAATAACCCAATTGATAAATGGGATAAGGAACTGAACAGACACTTCACAGAAGAAGAAATATAATTTACTCTAAGATTTCATCTCACTCCAGTCATAATGGCAATTATCAAGAATATAAATAACAATAAATGTTGGCGAGGATGTGGGGGAAAGAGTATACTCATACATTGCTGGTGGAACTGTAAATTGGTATAACCATTATAGAAATCCGTATGGATATTCCTCAGAAAATTTGGAATGGAACCACGATTTGGCCCAGCTATCCCACTCCTTGGTTTATACCCAAAGGACTTAAAATCAGCATGCTACAGTGACGCAGCCACATCAATGTTTATGGCAGCTCAATTCATGATAGCTAAACTATGGAACCAACCTTCAACAGATGAATGTATAAAGAAACTGAGGTAAATATACACAATGGAATATTACTCAGCCTTAAAGAAGAATGAAATTTATGGCATTTGAAAGTAAATGGATGGAGTTAGAGAATATCATGCTAAATGAAATAAGCCAATCCCAAAAAAACCAAAGGCCAAATGTTTTCTCTGACATGTGGATGCTGACCTGTAGTGGGGGGTGGGGGTAGGGAAGAATGAAGGAACTTTGGATTGTGCAAAGGGGATTGAGGGGAGGGGTAAGGCAGTGGGGATGGGAAGGACAGTAGAATGAGACAGACATTATTACCCTATATACATGTATGATTACACTACCGGTGTGACTCAGCACCATGTACAGTCAGAGGAATGATATGCTCCATTTGTGTACAATGTGTCAAAAATGCATTCTACTTTCCTGTATAACTAATTAGAACAAAAAAATGAAAAAAAGAGAAAGAACTGAAATTATAAGGAAACACAAATTAACCTGAAATCTAAGACGTGAGCACTGACTCACTTGGGACAGGACACTAAAAGAAAACAAAAAATGAGTAAGAAGAACCCAGCTAAAGCTTTTAACAAATTAATAAAGGCAACATGTGGGCTATTGTGAGAACATAAGGTTCTAGGAGTCACAGATTCAAGGAAATTTGGACAAGTGAACTTTCAATGAGTGGTCAAGATAGACTGGGGGCAGGCAGGGAGACAAGAGAAAACTTCCCTTTGTGGTACAGGTATAGAAGAGGCACATGGTCACTGCCTCAGTAATACCCAGAGCCTTCCTATAGAACACAAATTTTAAACCGTCAAGAGAAGAGGAGCGAACTATCCTGGATCTAACATTAGAGGTCTTCCAAGGGTAGCAAGGAGCAGACTCACTGAGAAATTCCCACCCCTAACCTGACAAGAAAGGGCCTACCTTAAGACTGAAGTAAAACTAAGACAATAAAATATTCTCCTTGCTAACCACCACGAGGCTAGTAAACACCAAGTAACATGAAAAAACGGTTTACTACTGGGATGAAGAAACAACACTAGAAGACCTCAAGCCTAGAGAAGCGTAGTAGCACTGATGAAAGTAAACTGGCAAACCAGCTCTAACCCTGAACACAAGCTAATGGTACAAACATTTAAGGAAGCGGAAGCAAAAACAATACCTAAACTTAGTTCACTTTCTGTCTAGACTGACTTTGTTCTAAGCACAGCAGAAAACAGGTGGCCCATTTCCACACATAAATGTTACTTACTGTGATCTCTACAATCCTGCACACAACATTCGGCTTTCAACTCCAAATCACCAGCACCCCACCCCATGCACAGAAGTAAGAAAAACCATGGAAGGCATCTAGCAGCTGAGAAAGCTGGTGAAATTCCTACCTGATGGCACCTATTTTCTTGATGAAGTAACAGTCACCAAATAACAATAGACAGGGACACAGTAGGATAGAGAGGTTAAGGAAGGAAGTAGAAGTTGAAATGTTCTGTGACAGTGGTTTTCAAACTTTAGTGTGTGTCAGAATAGTATGGAGTATTCACTAAAATAAAAATTGCTAGAACCCACACTCAGAGTTTGTGATTCAATAATCGTGGAATAGGATCTACAAATGTGCACATCTAACAAGTTCCCAGAAAATGGTTCATGGACCAAACCGTTTTTCTTAAGAGAACAGGAGGAGGAGTGAACAGGAGGACAAGAACTGCTGCCAGTACAGTGCAACAAACCTGAGTCACCTTGGAGAATGGGATAAAACGACAACAACAAACAAGTCAAGGCACTGAGAGAGATGACAAGAAACTTACTCAAATTTTGGTTCAAAAGCCCTACAGTGAATAAGGAAGAAAGACCGGAATGATGTGATGGATAGTGTAAGAACTTAAATGGCAAAAGTATTAGGAGCCTTAATTCCATCAAATAAATGCAGTGGGGAAAGGGAGTGAGTGAACTGGAAAAATAGAAAATTCTGGAGAAAGATAAGGATACTAAGAGATTTCAGGAAGAGTCATTTGGAGTTTTAAGACACAAGAGATAACTGAAGACAAGGATGTCAAGAAATTGTGTGATTATGTTAACAAGACATTTCCTGCTGAACACAGTTATGACATGAAGAATAAGAGCATAATATGAGATTAGAGAAACAGACTAACCAGCATGAGTCTTTATTTAACATGAAGGAGTAATGTAGAGATTGGTAAAAGGCAACTAAAAGGAAAAAAAGTAGTCATATTGTTGAAAGTTAGTTGTATCATGGGAAGTTACTTTGAGCAGAAAAAAAAGAGAAATAATGACAAATGAGTATCAAAAGAACCTGACCAATGTTGAGCAACAAAGCCCCAGACATAAGGAATGTACAGTGAAGAAGGCAAGCAGTTCCAACTCAAGAAGGATCTAGGAGATTTGGGGTTGGGGTTGGGGTTCAGTGGTAGAGTGCTTGCCTAGCATGTGTGAGGCACTGGGTTTGATTCTCAGCACCACCTATAACTAAATGAATAAAATAAAAAGGTCTACCAATGTCTAATATATATATATATATATATATATATATTTTTTTTTTTTTTTTTTTTTTTTTTTTTTTAAAAGAAGGATCTAGGAGATTCAAGATGGTGGGCTAGAAGAAGGCTGCTTTCCTAGTCACTCCATGACTTGGGATTCAAGCAGCAAGAGCACTACTTCTCTGCAAGGTTGTTGCTATTGTCTGTTTCCCCCTATTCTGTGAGGTGCTAGAAACATACAGAGACACTAGAAGTGCACAGGGGAGAAACTCTGCTGTTTAACTAAACTCAACCAAAATAAAGTGTACCTTGCATTTAATAGTATGCTGGGTGTCATTAATTTGTGCTTGGAACAAAGAAAATAACTGTCAACCAAGATTATTATATCTAGAAAAGCTATCATTCAAATCAGAGATAAAATAAAAACCCTCCAAGATAAGCAGAAATTAAAAGAATTCATTATTAGTAAACTGGCACTAAAGAAGTTAGAGAAATACTGCACACAGCAGAAATAAAAAATAAGTCTCAGAGATCACAAAAGAACAAATCTAATTTGAAGAGTAGCTAAGCAAATGAGAAACAGGAAAAATTAAAATAAATGAATCTAAATGACAGGAACTGAGGAACATTTCTCTACAATAACAAAGAATGTAAATGGTCTCAACAATCCAATTAAAAGAAAAAGAACAGCAGAATGGATTTTTTTAAAAAGATCTAACTAAATGATGTTTCAAGAGACGCACCTTACAGGCAAAGATAGCCATAAGCTGAAAGTGAAAGGATGGAAACTGATATACCATGTGAATGGAGCCCCAAAACAAGCAGAAGTAGCTACTCTCATATCTGACAAAGCAGATTTTACACCAAAATTAATCAGAAGAGACAAAGAAGTTCACTCATATTGGTAAAGGAAACAATCCAAGAAGAACCTGTAATGATAATAAATATTTTATGCCCCAAATGTGGGTGCCACTAATTATATAAAAAAGACATTAATCAAATTGAAGGCCCAGATAAGTCCCTGTACTATGATACTGGGTGATTTCAACACACCTCTCTTGCCATTACTTAGGTCATCCAGATGTAAACACAATAAAGAGTCTTTGGACCTAAAAAAATATTATAAATAAAATGGATGTCACAGACATCTATAGAATATTTGCACCCAACAAGAGCCGAATACACTTTCTTCTCAATGGTTCATGGAATCTTCTCCAAAACAGAACATATTTTGGGCCACAAAGCAATTCTTAGCTCATACAAATATATATATATATATATATATATATTTCCTTGTATCTTATTAGATCATAATGGAAGGAAATTAGAAATCAACACAACCAAACCCTACAGAAATTATATGAACACATGGAGATTGAACAATACTCATGAATAATGAATGGATTACAGAAGAAATCAGGGGAGAAACATAAAAATTCTTAGACTCAAAAGAAAATAGTGATAATATATTCCAGAACCTCTGAGACATTATGATGGCAGTTCTAGGAGGAAAGTTTACAGTCATGATTGCCTACATAAGATAATCAGAAAGATCCCAAATAAGCAACTTAATGATGCATCTCAAGGCTATTGAAAAAGAACAAACCAATTCCAAAACTAGTAGAAGGAAGGAAATAATTAAGATCAGAGCTAACATCAATGAACTTGAAAATACAAAAACAATACAAAGGATCAATGAAACAGAGATGGTTATTTGAAAAGACAAACGAGGTTGATAAAACACTTAGCAAAACTTACCAAAAGGGAGAAAAATCAAATAATAAAATTAGAGAAGAAAAATGTCATCATAGACCTTTCAGATATTCAGCATATCATTAGGGACTATTTTCAAAACTTACACTCCAATAAATAGGAAAACCCAGAATAAATATATTTTAGCTAAATACAATCTGCCAAAACTGAATCAAGAGGACATAGAAAACATAAACAGACCAATAACTTGGAATGAGATTCAAACAGTAATAAAGAGATTTCCAACAATGAAAAGCCCAGAACTGGATGGATTCTTAGCTGAATTCTATCAAACCTTTAAAGAAGAAATATGGCCAATACTTCTCAAATTATTCCATTAAATAGAAAGGGATGGAACACTTCCAAATTCATCCTGAGACCACTATCACACTCACACCAATGAAGGCTACATCAAGGAAAGAAAACTGCAGACCAATATTCCTGATGAACATAGATACAACAATACTTAATAAAATATTAGCAAATTGTGTTCAACAATATATTAAGAAGATTATACACCATGAGCAAGTTGTTTTTATTCCACAGAGGCAGGAATGGTTTAATATAAACAAATCAATGTAATTCATCACATCAACAGAATTAAGGACAAAAATCACTTAGTAATTTCAGTAGATGCAGAGATGGCTTTGGACAAAATTCAGTACCCATTCATGATAAAAAAAAAAAAAAAACACTGAAGAAAGTAGGGATAGAAGGAACCCATAATAAAGGCTATTTATAGAAAAACTCAAAGTCAACCTCATAGTAAATGGGGAAGAACTGAAAGCGTTTTCTTTAAAATCTGGGACAAGACAAGGATGTGTACTCTCACCACTCCTATTCAATATAGTGCTAGATATTCTAGCCAGAGCAATTAAGCAAGTGAAGTAACTGAAAAGGATAAAAATAGAAGAGGAAGAAGTCAATTGTAACTGTTTGCAGATGATATGATCCTATACCTAGAAGATCTAAAAAAAAAAAAAAAAAAAAAAAAAACCTTCAGCAAATGACTGCTAGAGCCAATAAAACAATTTGGCAAAGTAGCAGGTTACAAAATCAACATATAAGAATCAAAAGCTTTCCTATATACCAACAACAAATTTTTTGAGAAAGAAATCAGGAAAATAATTCCATTCACAATAGCCTAAAACAAAAACAAAAGCAAATAAATGAACAAACAAACAAAAACTAGGCATAAATCCAACCAAGGAGGTGAAAGACCTTTACAATGAAAACTACAGAATACTGCAGAAATTGAAGATGTCCTTGGAAGACAGAAAGACCTCTCGTGGGCTGGGGAGATAGCTCAGTCGGTAGAGTGCTTGCCTTGTAAGCACAAAGCCCTGGGTTCGATCCTCAGCACCAAAAAAAAAAAAAAAAAAAAAAAAAAAAAAAAAAGAAAGACCTCTCGTGTTCATAGATAGGCAGAATTAATATTGTTACAATTGCCATGGTATCAAAAGCAATATACAGATTCATTGCAATCCTCATCAAAACACCAATGACATTCTTCACAGAACTAGAAAAAACAATCCTAAAATTCATTTGAAAAAAATTATAAAGATCCAGAAAAGCTAAAGCAATTCTAAGCCAAAAAAGTAATGTTGACCAGAAGATTGAGAAGTTAGATTCCATTTATGTATGAGGTGTCAAAACACATTCTATTGTCATATGTAACCAATGAGAACAACTTTTCTAAAAAGATACCCCTACCCACGCCCCAAAAGAAAGCAATGCTGACTTTGAATAATACTTCAGAGCTACCGCAACAAAAGTGCCATGGTACTGACATTGAAAGAAACACACAGACCAGTGGTACAAATAGAAAGCACACAGACAAACCCTACAGCTATCTGATTCTTGGCAATGGTGCCAAAACCATATATTAGAGAAGTCAGTCCTTTTAACAAAGGCGGACTTCGAATAATACTTCAGAGCTATTGTAATAAAAATCGCATGGTACTGACAATACAAAGCTGCTCCCCCGCCCTTTACACTGCAGCCATTTCTCCCCCTCCCATCTCCCCACCTAGATCATCAGCCTGTGAACATCCTAGCTAGTCACTGGTCCACTGGTCAGCCTGCGAGCCCCCTTCTGGGCAACTGGCCTGATGGTTGTTAGCCTGTGAAATTCCACTACCTAGGAGAAGCTCCTGCGCCATTCTGTCTCTCCTGGTCTCCCAGCCCGAGCGGATGCTCTGATCATCAGCCTAATAAAATCTCTGGTGTGAGTTCCCATGTCCGGAGTGGTTTTCTGGGTGCTGTGGCTGGACTGCGACTCAGTCTGGGCACCCCAGAGTGCTTGCTCCCCTGGATTCAAGGGTCTGAGCTGTCTTGGGACCTGAACAGAGCCGCATTTTTCTTACAGTACTGACATAAAAGCAGACACACAGACTGTGGTACAGAATGTTTTCATATTCCTAATTGTTTCCTTTGACATGCAGAAGCTTTTTAATTTAATACCATCCCATTTATCAATTCTTATTCACATCTCTCTCTATATATATATACATATATATAAACACATACACACACACATGCACATATACCAACACACACACACAAAAATAAAATTATGGCATTTACCGAAAAATGGATGGAACTACAGACCATCTTGTTAAGTGAGATAAGTCAAACGCAGAATGTTAAGGGTGGTATGTTTTCTCTAACATGCAGAAGCTAGAGAGGATAAAGGAAAACAAAGGTGAGAGTGGATTCCTGATAATCAAATGCAGATCAGTAGAGGAAAGAAACTAAGAGGTGGGAGGCAGGGAGGAAGAGGGAAGTGCTGGGGATGATATTGGCCATAATATATTGTTATATTACATGTAACAACATATTTTAGTTGCTCTAAATGCAATTTAGTTGCTTTAAATGCAACTAATCATAGTTCCATTTAGAGCAAGTAATTTCTTGCTAACACCACTACCTCTTTAACTACAAGACAGAGCTGAGAAACGTATTCTGGGTTCTCTTTATCTGGTCAACAGCAAAAGGGCAAAACCCAGAACACTATTTTTCTGCATTAATTTTTAAAGTCCAATTAACAGTAGTATTCATAACCTTTTTTCTGCTATGTTTGCCAAATATTTTAAAACATTAAACACAAGGTGATGATCCCATCACAAGAGAAGGAGAAAGCTCTGGCAGCTACACTCTGCCAGTGATAAAAGCTTTGTCCCTGGGGACTTGGCTAACATTTAGTCACATGATGTTGCATAAAACTTTGTTCTATTCCAAGGGCTTCCTTTAATCTAAATGACCAAATAAAGCCTGGTGTTATTGTTGCTTATTTTATTACCTCCTATTAGCATAGGAAAAGACATAATATTCTGAAATAACAATATTAAACAACAGAAAAATCTGAAAACATTCTAAGTTTGGAGAAAAAGACTTTAACAAAAATTGCTACATATTCTTAACTACTCATAGACTTACAAATTTTAATACTTTAATTTGAGAAATAAGAACGTTCTATATTTGGGTAAACACTCATGTTCAGGCAGTTTAGGACAAAGGTACAGATTCTAATACCCACATGCACTTCCTGATATTCACCTTGTCTATTAATATAAATAAATATATATATATTTATATATAAAAAATTATATATATATATATATACATACATATATATATATATATATATATATATATATATATATATATATATATATATAACAGAACCCTTCTGGTTAGACGTGACCAAAACCTGGAACTGGTTTAGCAAAAAGGAATTTATAAAATGATGGAGGAATATCATAGTAGATGCAAGTAAGAATTACACAAGACAAAGACAAAGTTAGGACTGAGACAGGTTCTTTCACAAATCTCATCTGTTTCCAGAAAACAGCTTAATCCTTTCACTGCAGGCTGACTTTTTCCCACATAAAGAAAAAATATGGGTGCCTACAGCTAGGGACTTGTACACCTTACAGCTTCAACCATAGTTTTTCAGTCCCAAATCCCAAATTATCAGGCAAGTTTCTAATATGTCCACACCTTGATAAATTAATAGATGGATGGGAAACTATATTCATCCCTCAAGTATACATCTGGAACCAAGAGGGGTATAAAATATATTAATGGGGAATGAAAATTCCAGAAAAGGTGTGCTAGGCCCAATAGACCATAGATGTTCCCCACCCCAAAAGTTCAATTTTATTCTATAAGACCACATATTAAAATTTATTAATGTCTCCATATACTTTTCTACTGAATTAAAAATAGTGACTATATGAAATAACTAATCTTGAGGGGTTTTTTTATTTGTTTGAGGGTGTTTCTTGTAGTTAAATGTCTATAGGTAATGCTATAAATTTTGGGTTTATTTACTTATATTCTGAATTGTTCCAAAAAGGATTTAGGACAGAATGAAATAACATTAAATAATACTAGAACACAAATTAAATTTGAAAAAAAAAAGAGGGGAAACAAGGGTAGAAACAGAATGAAATCACAAATAATATATTCTGTAATGCAAGTATACATATTAGCCAAAGGTAAGTTACAAAACTAAGTTTTCTGGTAACTTCGTCAGTTACATAATTCATAATATACATTAGGTAATAAAACAACTACTTAAGAAGTACAGAGAGCACAGGTACAAAATGTATTCATATGCTTCATACATAATCAGAAAGGGACTTCTACTGGAAATCCTCACTTTGCCTCCATGACACTCTTGATGTCTCCCTTCATTCATTAGGAATAAAGGCAGAGAGTAGCTATGCCAGCTAGCAGAGGGAAAGAGGGAGCGTGGTTATACTACAGTGCTTCGTAATTTAACCATGAATGGAGACTTGAGTAAATGGATGATGACAACTTTTATAACATCTGGGAGAACACTGGAGGAAAAGGGAACAATAAGAATAAATCCCAGAAAACAAAGCATGCTTGGCATGTTCAAGGAAAGCAAGGAGGCTAGTCTATCTGAAGCAGAATGAGTGAGGGTTTACACAGAAGGGCACTAAGAGGTAGGACCAGGTTATGTCAGGCACTCTAAGCCATGGGGAAGACTGGCTTCTACTGTATGCATGAAGGGAAATCATTGGAGGGTTTTCAGCAGAGAACTGACATGATATGACTTTGATTATAAAAGGATGATGCTATTTGCCACGAAGAGAACAGACTTTTAAGAAGTAAGAGTAGAAGCAGGGAGTCAGGTTAATTTGAGAAGTCCAGATTAAAAAATCAAAATACCTTTGGTATTTTGAGGCAAGAAATGGTCACGTATGGGATATCTTTTGGAGGTAACACTGTCCAGGTCTGCTGATGGACTGATGTGAACTGGCAGTTGGAAAGCAGCCCCCTAAGGATGATGGAGGTTAGATTGGTCAGTATATACTCCTGCTGAAGTTATTTACCTGGAACGCAAGAGACAAAGATCTTAAACCATAAAATACAGTATAACTTGACAATTTCCCGCTTTCCTTTTCTTTGTGGCCTCAACTACTCACTCACACAAAAATGGAAATTTCAGTCACTGCAGAACATGTTTCAAGAAGTGAGAAAAAAAAAGTCCTAGTAGTGTTGCAGAGTGTCTTGTCATGCCCTAGCGTTGCATCTTCTTAGGCTTAAAGTGAAATCAGATAGCTGAAGACTTCTACACCGAATCTTCGTAGTTGATTAAACTAGAGACTTTCTAAGCAGGTCATCTGCATAGAATTTGACACGAGTTGATACTCCTTGATAGTGGCACAATGAAAAGAGAAGACAGAGAGCAAAGTGAAGTAGTTTAGAAAGGTTAATGAAATGGTCATTTTCAAAACTGTTTAATGGTTACTGTCATCTTTCACTTTACAAATGAAACATTTGACTAGATGGGGAGTTAGGCAATAAGTGGCATAAGGAAAGCAAGGACGCTGGGTTGTTTACCTGTAAGCATCAAAAGTGTTGATTAAGAGATTTTTCTAGAGCTTCGAACTCAGACAAACAAAAGCTTAGAGAATTTGTTGTCAGAAAACCTGCATTAAGAGAATGCTAAAGGAAATTCTTCAGGCAAAAGAAAATAGCAGATATAAACTTGAATTTATACAAGGAATAAGGAGCATTAAACATGAAAACTGAGTGAGTGAACATAAAATACATTTACTTTCGTATCTTGATTTCTTTAAACATCATAGTTAGTGTACAGTGTGACTAAAAGCAAAATGAATGATCAAACCAGGAAGAATGGTGGGGGTGTAAAGTTATATGTGATGTAGTACAATATTATTTGAAGAATAGCCAAATAAAACAAAATCACCACTTTGTGATATCTGCATTCCCATGTTCTCTACAACGTTATTCACAATATCCAAGACATGGAAACAACTGAAGTATCCATCAACAGATAAAGAGATAAAGAAATTGTGTGAGAGAGAGAGAGAGAGAGAGACACACACACACACACAATTTCAGTCTTTACCATTAGTAACATATGAATGTTAAAGGACATAACACCAAGTGAAATAAACCAGAAAGAGAATGAAAACTATTTCATAGCTGTTATGATCCCACTTATATGTGACATCTAAAACATCTACATCACAAACACACAGAAACAGAATAGATCAGTGTGGTTACCAAGGAAAGCAGGAAAAGGGTAATAAGAAGATGTAAGTCAAAGGGCACAAAGTTTATAGTTACGTAGGATGAGAAAGAGAGGGAGAAGGGAGGGAAGGAAAGACAGAAAATCTGAACAGTCAACTTGACCTAATTAAAAATTATGAAGGAATAAACCCACAAACTGCAGAATACACATTATTTTCACGTGTAGAAGGAACACTTACCAATTCATTGTGCATCTCAATAAATTTTCATTAAGTCCTAGTAAATTTAAAATGACATCATAAAATGTTTGTGTTGTGACCAAAACCCAGTTAAATTAGAAATCAATTATAAAAAGAAAAGTAAAGGCCCCAAGTATTTTCAATTAAAAAAAAAAACACATTTCTAAATAACACATAGGTGAAATAAACCACAGGAAAATTATAAAATGAACTGAACTAAATTATAATAAAACACAACATATCAAAAAATTTAATGTAGCTAAACTAGTATTTAAAGGAAAGGCTATAGCCCTCAATGTTTATATTAGAAAATAGAAAGGCTTAAAATCTATAACCTAAGTTTCTATATTAAAAAGTAAAGTAAAACAAAATGCAAAATTTACAAATTTAAATAAAAGAAAACGAAAGGAAAGTATATAGTTGAGAAGAAATAATTGAAATAAAAAAACAGAAATAACAGAGAAAACCAATACAATGCCCATCCATTTTAAACTGCAGTTCCCAGACACTAATGCATGCATATAATCACTATTATACAGTGATAGTCAACATAATATAATTTATGCTAAAAATTTTGAAAACAATTTAAATGTCAGAATGAGGTTACCTGTTACAAACATCTATACAATGGAATACCATGCTTCACTTCTTTAATATGTGGCAGTTTTATAGATAGTAACGTGGCATGATCAAAAGCTGTTAAGCTAAAAAAGATGCAGAATATGTAAAGAATATTATCATGTGTAAATGGGCACTTTTTAAACAATATATGTATGTTTATTTTTTATATTTACATATGCATAATACATCCATGGAAATACATACCAGAAACAGGTAATAAATACAGTTACTTCTGGAAAGAAGAACTGTGGCTTGGATATATAAGACAGTATTACATTTCAGTGTTTTGTCCTTTAGAATCTAATATCGTATAAACACTCTATTCAAAAACTATTTTTAAATTTTATTATTGACACATAACAATTGTTGTACATGTGGGGTGTCGTGATGTTTGATATATGTAAACATTGAATAATGATCAAATTAGGGTAATCATCATATTTATCAAATATTCATCATTTCTTTGTAGTATGTGCATTTAAAAACCTTTCTTCTCACTATTTTGAAATATACTTTATTAACTAGGGTCACCCTTTTGTGTAACAGAACACTAGAACTTATTCCTCCTATGTAACTGTAACTTTGTATCCATTGACCAACCTCTCCCCATCCCCTCCTCTACATTCCCTCCCCAGGCTGTGGTAACCACTATTTTACTCTCTACTTTATGATATCAACTTTTTAAAATCATCCATATATAAGTGAGATCATGCAGTATTTGTCTTTCTATATTTGGCTTATTTCACTTAACACAATATCCTCCAGGTTCATGCATTTCCTTGCAGATGAAAAAATTTCATTCTTTTATGACCCAATAGCATTCAATTGTGTATATAAACTACATTTCATTATCTATTCATTTGTTAATGGACACTTAGGGTGATTCCATATTTTGGCAGTTTTAAATAATGTACCAGCCAAGTGCTGTAGTAAACATGGGAGTGTGAATTTTTCCAATATACTGATTTTATTTCCTTGGTGTATATCCCCAGTAATGGAACCGCTGGGTCATATGGATAGAAAATTTTTTGAGGAAGCTCCATGTTGTTTTCCATCATGGTTATACTAATTTACATTTCTATCAACAGTATGTAAGGGTTTCTTTGTCTCTACATTCTCAGTCACTTGTTACCTTTTGTCTTTTTGATAATGGCCATTCTAACTAGAGTGAGGTGGTATCACACTGTGGTTTTGATTTGCATTTCCTTGTTGATTTGTGATGTTCAGCACTTTTCATATAATTTCTCTTCATCTGTATATCTTTTTTTGAGAAATGACTATTCAGGTTATCAAAAATATTTTAAGTATAAGGAAAAAGTAATAAATATCATAAAATAAGGAGAGAAATGGGGGAAACAAAAGAAAAAAGGACTAGAGTCAGAAATTTGTTCTTATATATAAGTAGTCTCTTTTAAAGCAGCAGGTCATTGTTTATCTAGATAAAATAGCCAAGAAAAGAACTTCTGTGCCTTTTTCTCTTTGCCCTTACAGTGTGTAAGACATACCATGGCAGGAGTCCTTTGGGATAGATGGATGGATAGATAGATAGATAGATAGATAGATAGATAGACAGACACACATACACAAACATCAAAGGGGATTAAAGATTAGCTTCAGATAGACAAGCTCACAGGATTTCCCATTTACTGTTACAGTAGCCCAAACTCAGGAATCTTTCTTTGAGCTTTCAGATTCCACCCAAACTACCATGTAGCTTGATGTTCTCTCTATGATGGAGAAAAAAAGGAATGGTGCAATAATTGCTTCATGACCACGTACATATGACAGTCACAAGAGCTAGCTGTCAGAACTTGTTATTGTGGTATTTCACTTGACAAGAACCCAGGTAAAAGAAATTTTCAGAAAGTAAAGTAAAATATTTATATTTCCTTCAGATAAAATATTTGAATTCTCCAGCTTTTAGATTAAGGTTGCCCTCTATGTGTAGACCACAGATACAGTGTAATTTTATTTATAGTTCTGCAAGCAGCCAGGTTCTATTTCATCTTCCAGAATAACTTCTCCTCTCTGATTTTGTTACTCCTGAAACAACAATAAATTTTTTTCTGTGGTTTAAATATCTTTTCAATTTTAATAAGTAGAAATTTAGATTCTATTAACCTTGGAGCACCAAATTTTATAAAAGGCTACCAAAGGTCACTTCATATTTATGTTCACATGATATAAAGCACCTAAATTTGTCTTATTAAAAAGTACTCACAAAATAAGTAATCCTGTCTGATTCAATTATTCTAACAGCACCACTAATATAAAGAAATGATGTGAGGGAAGTACTGGTATTTGGAATTTAACTTTTGACTTTTGAAGATTCCTATGAAGTACTCCATTTAAAAATCTCCATTCCTGACCCACTATTTGACCCAGCTCCTCAGCCTATACCCAGAGGATTTAAAATCAGCATTCTACAGAGATACAGCCACATCAATGTTCATAGCTGCTTAATTCACAATAGCCAGACTGTGGAACCACCTAGATGTCCTTCAATTGATGAATGGATAAAGAAACTGTGGTATATATATACAATGGAATATTACTCAGCTATAAAGAATAATAAAATGATGGCATTTGCAGGCAAATGGATGAAATTGGAGAATATCATGCTAAGTGAGATAAGCCAATCTCAAAAATCCAAAAGGTGAATTATCTCACTGATAAGGGGATGATGACACATAATGGGGGGTGGGAGGGGGGCAAGAATGGAGGAAGGAGGTACTGTATAGAGGGAAAAGAGGGGTGGGAGGGGTGGGGGGGAGGAAAAAATAACAAACAACATTACCCTATGTAAATGTATGATAATGCAAATGGTATGCTGTTACTCCATGTACAAACAGAAACAACATGTATACCATTTGTTTACAATAAAAATAAATTTTAAAAAAAATCTCCATTCCTTTCTTTCTTTAGCTTCTAAATAAATTACTACACACTTCAGGTAAGGCAATAATCAGTTTCTCTATTCATGTAAAATAGTATTACAGAAGTAGGTAACAAAACAAACATGCATCCATTTGTCATTTTTGAAACCAAGACACAGGCTGCTATTCAGTTCAAAGTAGGTAAAATATCACTTGAATATGTTTACAATTTGAAAAAGAATAAATTCACATCTAGAAGCCACACCAGATTTCTAAATCAATTAAGAAAATTATTCAATTTACTTCCAGTTTCCACCAAAAATACAACAAAAAAGTAGGAAGGCTTGTTTTTCTTTCTCCTCTATATTCAGTGTCAAATCTAATGGAAAATTTCATGAAGTTAAAATGATCTTGATTTGGGAAATCTGAGGTATACGCATATTATTTACACTGTCTTTTATTGGCCATTTATCAGTCTTATCCATAAGAAGTTGCTGGTGATGGGCAAAAACCAAAAATACCTCAAAAATCAATGGTAGCAAATAATTAACTCACATATTGCTTACAAAAAATAGAAAAATCAGTGGGGCATGTGAATGATTAGGCTCACCTATACCCCTTCACTTGAAACTTTTATACCTTCCCCTCCATAAAGATTGCTCAAAAGATAAAAATAACATGAGTTCTAAAAGGTGAATGTTTTAGTGAGAACCCAGGAGAAAAATAAAAATCACCAGTACTATAAGCAGAAAGAGTTTCTTGAGAGGCTACTTGTACTAATGCAAAAAAGCTACTGCTTTAATAAAGGACATCAACCAATTCACATTCTGAAACATAATGCTCACAGTTACATAAACATGTTGTAGAAATACAAAAATGAGTATAAGCTGAAAACACTGGATTCATGAAACTAGAGAAAGAAGGAGAGAAGAGAATAAGACAGGAGAGGAACACAATGGGAACAGTAATTATGTTTATAAAGCTTAAAAGGAAGAAGAAGAGCAGCAACAGGAAATAATACATTGTGCTCATATTTTATAAGGCTGAGAATAGGCACATGTGTGTTCATTAATTTCATAATAAAGTAAATAAAGTATCATTTAAATAACCAAAAAGGTACATGCACTAGATATACAAAAATGTACAAATGATTCATGAAAAAAATTATAAGACTTCATTAAATGACAGTAAGAAAGATGTAAAAGATATAAGATATAAAAGATATAAATGAATGTTTATGGAAAGGATCCATATTTTAAAGAGAGAAATTTTCCCCCAAAATTAACTTATAAATTAAAAAGTGTCAACAGTCATTCTCTAGAATTTGACAAATGATTATAAAATGTATACAAAAAAGCAAAGAGCAAAGAATGGCCAATGAAGTCTGAGCAGATGTGCCTACCAAAAATCCTCTTCCAAATGCTAATGATCAATAAAGTCAAGATAAAGACACAGAGGTAGTAACACACAGGGATTGACAACAAGAGAAAACTTACACTACACACAGAAACCACTGCCAAATAGAGCACAATCCTAAATGAGAGAAAAAAATGTACAATAGTTCTAGAAAACAATTTATAACCACTTTTTAAATATTATAGCAGGGAAGCATTTCTAAAACAAAAGAACAAAAACTCTATTAAAAAAAAAGAAGAAGAATGTAAATTGGACCACACTAAAACTAGTAATTTGTGTTGATCACAAAGCACAATTAAAAAAAACCAAGTCACAAACTAAAAGATGTCTGAGGCATGTGTATATGCATATGATTGTTTGTGAATACACACACATTCACACTCAAAAAAGAACTCCTATCTACAAATTTAACTACCACAAATCAGTAAGAAATTACAAATAGAAAAATTAGCAGAACTCTTCAGAGAAGGATTAAAAAATGGATCATAAGCCTACAAAGGACATTCGATCCTATTCTAACTGATATAACTGCAAATTAAAACCAAAAGCTACAATTTCAGACCTATAAGATTGACAAACATTTTTAAATCCCAACAAATATAGGTGTTGTCAATGTCAAAGCTCAGTGGTGGAGGGCTCGACTAGCATGTGTGAGGCACTGTGTTCAATTCTCAGCACCACATAAAAATAAATAAGTAAAATAAAGATATATTAAAAAAAAAAGAATATTGTCAATGAAAGCAAAACCCCATATAGGGGAACAAGACAGGAAAAGAGGAACTTAAGCTGTCACTATTTGCTGATGACATGATTCTATATCTAGAGGATCCAAAGAACTCCTCCAGAAAACTTCTAGACCTCATCAATGAATTCAGCAAAATAGCAGGCATAAAATCAACACGCATAAATCTAAAGCTTTTTTTTTGGGGGGGGGGTGCTGGGGATTGAACTCAGGGCCTTGTGCTTACAAGGCAAGCACTCTACTGACTGAGCTATCTCCCCAACCCCAATCTAAAGCACTTTTATATGCAAGCGATGAAACAGCAGAAAGGGAAATGAGGAAAACAACTCCATTTGCAATAGCCTCAAAAAAAAAATAAATAAAACACTTGGGCATCAATCTAACCAAAGAGGTAAAAGATCTCTACAATGAAAACTACAAAACATTGAAGAAAGAAATTGAGGAAGACCTTAGAAGATGGAAAGATCTCCCATGTTCTTGGATAGGAAGAATTAATATTGTCAAAATGGCCATACTACCAAAAGTGCTACACAGATTCAATGCAATTCCAATTAAAATCCCAATGATGTACTTTACAGAATAGAGCAAGCAATCAGGAAATTCACCTGGAAGAATAAAAAACTCAGAATAGCTAAAGCAATCCTTAGCAGGAAGAATGAAGCAGGGGGTATCGCAATACCAGAACTTCAACTATACTACAAAGCAATAGTAACAGAAACAGCATGGTATTGGCACCAAAATAGACAGGCAGATCAATGGTACAGAATAGAGGACATGGACACAAACCCAAATAAATACAATTTTCTCGTACTAGACAAAGGGGCCAAAAATATGCAATGGAGAAAAGATAGCCTCTTCAACAAATGGTGCTGGGAAAACTGGAAATCCATATGCAACAGAATGAAACTAAACCCCTATCTCTCACCCTGCACAAAAATCAACTCACAATGGATCAAGGACCTTGAAATCAGACCAGAGACCCTGCATCTTATAGAAGAAAAAGTAGGTCCAAATCTTCAACTTGTTGGCTTAGGATCAGACTTCCTTAACAGGACTCCCATAGCACAAGAAATAAAAGCAAGAATCAATAACTGGGATAGATTCAAACTAAAAAGCTTTCTCTCAGCAAAGGAAACTATCAGCGATGCAAAGAGAGAGCCTACAGAGTGGGAGAATATCTTTGCCACTCATACTTCAGATAGAGCACTAATTTCCAGAATGTATAAAGAACTCAAAAAACTCTACACCAAGAATACAAATAATCCAATCAACAAATGGGCTAAAGAAGTGAATGGACACTTCACAGAAAAAGATCTATAAGCAATCAACAAACATATGAAAAAGTGTTCACCATCTTTAGTAATAAGAGAAATGCAAATCAAAATTACACTAAGATTCCATCTCACCCCAATTAGAATGGTGATTATCAAGAATACAAGCAACAATAGGTGTTGGAGAGGATGTGGGGAAAAAGGTACACTCATACATTGCTGGTGGGGCTGCAAATTAGTGCAGCCACTCTGGAAAGCAGTGTGGAGATTCCTTAGAAAACTTGGAATGGACCCATCATTTGACCCAGCTATCCCACTCCTCGGCCTATACCCAAAGGACTTAAAATCAGCATATTACAGAGATACAGCCACATCAATGTTCATAGCTGCTCAATTCACAATAGCCATACTGTGGAACCACCTAGATGTCCTTCAATTGATGAATGGATAAAGAAACTGTGGTATATATATACAATGGAATATTACTCAGCTATAAAGAATAATAAAATGATGGCATTTGCAGGCAAATGGATGAAATTGGAGAATATCATGCTAAGTGAGATAAGCCAATCTCAAAAATCCAAAAGGCAAATGATCTCACTGATAAGGGGATGATGACACATAATGGGGGGATGGGAGGGGGGCAAGAATGGGGGAAGGAGGAACTGTATAGAGTGAAAAGAGGGGTGGGAAGTGGGGGGAGGAAAGAATAACAAACCTCATTACCCTATGTAAATGTATGATTACACAAGTGGTATGCTGTTATTCCATGTACAAACAGAAACTACATGTATACCATTTGTTTACAATAAAAATAAATTTAAAAAAAGACCCATATAGGCATTGTAGGAAACAAATTTGGCATTTCTAATAAAGCTGAACCTGCCCACCTTCTTTGACCCGGCATGTGTGCTGCCAGGTAACACAGCTTAGCTGTATGTGTACATCAGATACACATAGAAAAACATTCTTAGCAGCATTGTTTGTACTAACAAAACACATAAAATAATTTTCCATTAATAACAATGGATAAATATCATAAGTGAAAATGAATTAAAACACAGTTGCACTCATCAACATGACTAAAACTCAAAATGTAACTGCACTGGAGAATGTAGGAGCTTGAGGGGGACAGCAAAGATTCAAGGCAACTAGGTGAAAGGTCAAAGCTGGCAAAAGGAGAAAAAAGAGGAGCCAGTTTGGAGAGAGCTTAAGTTTCCCAAAGAGGCCGAGGAAGTCCCACAAGAAGAAGATAGAAGAGACAGTGGAGCACATCTAGTCAGCAGGGTTCTGGGGAAGAGGTGGTTCACTCCACTGAGAAGTTCCATGAGAGAAGCAGACTCCTTTAGAGAACACAGAGAGGCCATGAGTGCGTGGAGAAAGAAGAGAAGGGAGAGAGGGAGAAACTTCTGACCACAAAGCTCTAAAAAAAAAAATCTTTTCAAATATCTCATCATCGGGTTTCACTAAGAGAAACAGTAAACAACCCTGGAGTACTAAATTCTTTTCCTTTTTCTTCTTATTAACTAAAGTTATCTATCAAGTGGTGTGCAAATGATGCTGCCTTCCCAAGACCCACAACCACTTCCAAAGATAGCTGAAAGCAAAGACGACACAGATAAACCACCTTGAGCCCACTGCCGTACCAGAGCTGACAACAGGATGATGTCAGAAAGAAACTCCTGCCTCTGCTGTTTGAAGAAAATGTCATGGTTGTATTTTAGGGTAGTATATGCTGAACCCTGTCACAATCTCAAAATCCATTTAAATGGGTAAATAGTTCACTTGAACAAAAAAAAAAAAAAAAAAGAAGAACCAGTAAATTGCAAAATAGGGCAGAAAAAATCTCCCAAAATAGATGTAAAAAGATGGAGGATAGAAGAGACGTCAATGAATGGATATAGAGGATAAAATACAGAGCTCTAACATAACAGGAAGCTCTAGAAGAAAAGAATGGAGAAAACTGAAGAAGTAACATTTGAACAGATAATGGCTGGATTTCTCCCCAAAATGCAGAAAATCACTAGTTGTCAGATTACAAAGGCCCATCAAATGTCATTTAAGAGTTAAAAAGAATTCATAGACCCACATTATAATGAAATAGCAGACCATTAAGGGAAATAAAGAAAAACTAAAAACTACTTTCCAAGAAACACAATAAGTACAGAGGAAAGACAATAAGATTGACAGTGGACTTCTCAATAGTAACAATAAAAAACATTACCAAAATATGGAAAGATATAAATGTGGAACTTAGAATTCTATTACATAAGAAAGGAGGGGGAAATTTCAGACATATAAAAACAGACTTTTACTGTCTACAATCTTTGTTAAAAGCAACACTAAAGATGTACTTTAGTAGGAAGAAAATAAAATCCCAGAAGGAGTAAGCAAAGCAAAAATGAGAAAAGACAATAACATAGATAATTAATGCTTGTAAAATAAGAATAAGAATTTGTATGTCTAATAATTATGTGATGAGACAGTAACATACTAGTTTAAAAGCACAAACTGAAACCAGACTGAGTTTGAATATGAACCAAAGTTATCTTTCAAACTAAGGAAATAACTCAATCAAAGAACAATTATGACATCTAAGAAAGTAATTCATATTTTTGTCTCTGTTGACCGTCAAGAGAGATTAACAACAGAGTAATGCAAGAACTGAGTTGAAAAGACAACTGTGATTTTCAAATGAGTTAAACTTTTGTTAGGAATCTTAACCAAAAGCTATTAAGAAAGAAAATTGTCCTATTGTTCAAAAAGTTTTTCATGACCACCTAGTTTGGATATTCAATCCAGGGAGTAAATATGTAATGCCTTTGCAAAACTATTTTATTCTTTTAAAATCTTGCTTGGAAAAAAATAAAAAATGTTACCAAAGACAAGCTAGACAGGTAGAGGGAAGAAAATTGTGTTGAAGACATTTGTTAAGTCCTGCTGGACCAGGAAGAGATATGAAACCCTAGGTTGGTAAGTTACTTGACAAATTTCTTTTAGTTTCATGTGATGAAATTACATATTGGGTAGGATTCAGTTTTATCTAATTCCTTTGCATTATGGCCAAAAATTATCACAATTCAATTACATTTTTAGTTCTCTAACTATTTAAATGTTATATATGCAGAGGTCTTCAGTTCTCTTTCCAATAAATAGAGTATAATTTTGGCAACTTGCAAAGAATTGCCTCTGTCTAAAATCACCTCCTTCTCATCATTTTATAAGCCCTACAATGCTTTCAGATTCCTAAAGGATGGCCACCAGGCTTGTTCTTCTACTTTCCACATAACTAGCTTAATTTCAAACACAATTGGCCTTTCTTTGGGTTGAATAGATTCCTCTAGCTTTCACTCTGGCAAGCAATACCATAAACCTTTCTTACCAGGGTCTCTCCTTCTTGGGATTCACTTCTATTTTATTGTTAATAACAATCAGTTTCTAAGAACTTTGTTATTTTACACCAGTCACACTTTAAATGTCTTTCTTTTGGATTATTTGGCGAGGTTTATTGGAGTCAGAATAAGTATTATCAACATGCATTTATTCAACAAATAAACACTGGGAACCCCAACTTACCAGGCCCTGTTCTGCTCAAAACATGTTTCTGGGGCTGGGGAGATAGCTCAGTTGGTAGAGTGCTTGCCTCCCAAGCACAAGGCCCTGGGTTCAATCCCCAGCACCGCCAAAAAAAAAAAAACATGTTTCTGTTCAAAAACCCTCTTAAAGCTTGCCACCTCACTCTGAGACAAGCCCGGATCATTCTGCTGTTCTATAAGCCTACCTTCCCTCATCTTCCACAATCTCCCTGATCTCTCCTTTACTCTGCTGCTGTTTACACTGGCCTCCTTGTTGTTCCTCTAGACAGCCTGGCATATTCCCACCCTAGGATCTTTGTGTCCACAAGTATGGCCTCATAGTGGCCAGAATTTTCCTCCCAGCCCCTAGACTTTGGCTTGACCATGCAACCTATTTTGCTCACTGGGAGTTAGTGGAGGTGATTCAACAGAGCCTTAAAATATCTTGCACTATTAAGCCTGGTCTCTTGCACTCCATCTTTTTGCCATAAAAAATAACAGAATTTGGTATTCCAGTGGTGTTAAAAAATTGGGAGATACACAGAACATATGTGAATATAAACAATAACCTGAAATCAAGTCAAGCCTGGATTACAAAAACCCTAGAACCACAGACATCAGGTGTTGTAAGCTACAGATTTTTAGGCAATTTCTTATACAACCTTATTGTGAAAATAACAAACAGAAATTGAAATCCACCAACTCTCTGATAATTCACCCCCTTTCCATGTTTTTTTTCCTTAATAGCACTTAAAGAGAATACATATTTTACATCTTTGTTTATTCCCTATCTCCCTATATAGCACATGCACACACATACTTACCCAAATAGAAGCCCCATAAAGAAAATAATTGCTGTTTTATTATTTATTTTATTATTTATTATTATTTATCCCTGCACTGAGAAAAAGATCTGCTAAGGGTTCAAAAGCATTGTTAAATGAAAAATAAGACAGCCAGAGTCCCTGCACTCATGGAACTTACATTTAATGGAGAAACCCAGAAAATCAGCAAGTATGCAAATAATTATTTTTAGATAGTTATGAGTATTATAAGCAAAATAAAGTTATGGAATAGAAATGATAAAGTGCTAGTAGGAAAGAGTGTATAGGAGATTTTTTTTTTTTTTTTTTTTTGGTGGTACTGGGGATAGAACTCAGGGCCTTGTGCTTGCGAAGCAAGCACTCTACCAGCTGAGCTATCTCCCCAGCCCTGTATAGGAGATTAAACAAAGTCGTGAGGGAGTATCACATAAGCCTAGTCCTGAATTCAGTCTTGAATACAGCTCGGGGAGACCGTTCCGGATAAAGAGAATTGAAAATGCAGTGACACTCAGGCAAGAACGAGCTTTTTCTTCAAGGACAAGAACCAGAGCTTAGAATGGTAGGGGATGATGAACAGGTAGACAAGATCTGATCACCAGGTGTCTCCCGGGGCCTCATATGGTCTTTGGATTTTAATCTAATCATAATCGGAAGACTTTAGAGAGTTTATATAGGAAATGGTTTGTTTTTTAGACCACTTTGTGTGTTACATGAGTTATAGGGGCAAGAAGGAAGGGAGGGAGATGAGGAAGGAGCTGCTGCACTTAGTAAGGGCAAGAGCCCGTGGTGGCCAGACTGATCAGAGGTATTGGCAGGGAAGGTGAGGTAACTGTAATCGCTCGTGAAAGCAGAGGTAATAGGAATGGCTGGCTGAATAGACAGATGTGTTGTACAAGAGAAGGAGTCATCTGGAGGCTGAAGAGACTCGAATCAAGGGTGGCCACTTAGTTTCTGTCTGAACAACTTACCAAATAGTAGTTTCATTAATTGAGTTGAAGGTGAGCAGTTACAGGGAAGAGACATAATGAGCTCCATTTTGTACACTTATTGATCAGCTTCTCTATACAAGGCACTATGATACACAGAAGTCACAGGTATCTGTTCTGAAGAACACTTAAGCTTTTGTCAGTCGCTAAATAGAATCAATAGTTTCACTGCTATCTAGATACTACTAGACGCAGCTCAGATCAAAACACAAACAGAATGGTCCACGGCAGATGTTGTAAGTTTTCTTCCTTTGCCCATTCTCTGCTGTTCTTATTAAACAATCTTGGATAGTTTGGTTTAGTCAGGACAAGTATGTGACCAGTTAAAAATACTTATCATATAAACCATTGATGGTTAAAAAAAAGGGGGGGGGGAGAAAAGAATACATATTTGAGTTATTTGAGTTAGCTTTTAGAGTCATTTAAGAATCTCTAGAAGGATTAAAAAAAAAAAAAAGAAAGACAACTATCCGTAGCTATTGAGGGGAAAGGGCACCAAAGTAGAAGGAGGGAGATATGTGAAAGTAAGAGTTTTACACTTGGATATTTTAAGTTTGATAATGTATTGGCTTTTCAAAAGAATTGAAAAAAATTAATTTTAAAAAAACTCACTTCACAAATTCCCTCACAGCTAGAGGTGATCAAGTGACAGTGTAGCAATGAGATATAAATGAGAAGGGCTTCTCCTTCCTGATAAACATAAAGGCAATCTCTTCTTATAAGGCTCTTATAACGGCTGCAGCTGGAGCAACCATTTGTGACTGGGAGAACTAAAGTCACACCATAAAGAAGCTGGGTCCTTGGCAACTTCCTCAAGCAGTTAACCAGCTCCAACCGCCTACCTGGACTCCATGTTTTATCAGAAGGTATTAGATTAACCCCTCTAGAGGAGATAAAGTTGTAACTGAAACAGTCTTGGAACCCAAGTTAGGCCTGCACCATGATAGAAAGGTGGCTAATGGATGGTCACAGTGGCAAGAAAATGTGACAGAAGGAACATAATGCCCCAAGGCACTTCTATGTTAATTTCTTAGAATAAGTGGTTAAAAATAAGTAACCATCATTTCCAACTCTCATAATTTACCTATTCTGATACATGTTTGGATAGCTGGGTTCCTCATATAAGCAAGGTAGAAGTTTTCACTGATTTCTTGTCTTACATAAGTCATAGGAAGATACTATATATAGTATAGGACAAAAGATCTAAGGAGAAGTAGAACACTTGGAATGGACCAACAACTTGAGCCAGTTATCCCACTCCTCAGTTTATACCCAAAGGACTTAACATCAGCATACTACAATGATGCAGCCACATCAATATTTATAGCAACTCAATTCACAATAGCTAGACTGTGGAACCAACCTAAATGGCCTTCAATAGATGAATGGATAAAGAAACTGTGATATATGTATACACACACACACACACACACACACACACATACACAATGGAATATTATTCAGTCATAAAGAAGAATAAAATTATGACATTTGCAAGTAAATGGATGGAATTGGAGAATATCATGCTAAGTGAAATAAGCCAATCCCAAAAAACCAAAGGCCAAATGAATTCTCTGATAAGTGGATGATGATACATATTGGGGTGGGGGTGAGGGAAGAATGGCGACAGGATGGATTGTGTAGAGGGGAAATGAGGAGTGAGGAGGGGGCGGGGGGAAGGAAAGATAATAGCGACAAACATCATTACCCTATGTACATGTATGATTATGCAAACAGCAAATGGTATGACTCTACTTCATGTACAACCAGAGAAATGAAAGTTGTACCCCATTTGTGTACAATTAATTGAAAAATAATAAAAAAGAAGATCTAAGGAGAAGAATTCTAATTCTTGATTATGTCTAACTATAATTTTTTAAGCCAAATGCCACCCAGAATTTGGTATAAAATCAGTTAGTTACCATTAGAATTTCATAACAAGAGTACAGAATAGCTATTTTTTAAATTACAAAGCCTTAAATTCTACTACTTTTCAACTGAAATGAGTATTTAAAGGTGATGGTCAAGAATAACCCAATCAATAAGTTGGCAAAGGAACTGAACAGGCATTTTACAGAAGAAGAGATATGAAAAATCAACATATATATGAAAAAATTTCAACATCTCTAGCAATTAGAGAAATGCATACTAAAACTACACTGAGATTTCATCTCACTCCAGTCAGAATGGCAATCCATACGAGTTAACAGCTTTCTGTGCTACCCAGGGAGGGATCCAGACGGCATTGGTCTTGATTCCCGTGGTAACTTAAAGGGAAACTGTCACAATGTCCAGAGCCCTCGTCCGGCAAATGAAGGAAGAGGATGTCCTCAAATTCCTTGCAGCAGGAACCCACTTAGGTGGCACCAACCTTGATTTCCAGATGGAACAAAAGGAAAAGTGATGGCACATACATCATAAATCTGAAGAGAACCTGGGAGAAGCTTCTGCTGGCAGCTCGTGCCACTGTTACCATCGAAAACCCTGCCGATGTCAGTGTCATATCCTCTGGGAATACTGGCCAGCGGGCTGTGCTGAAGTGTGCTGCTGCCACCGGAGCCACTCCTATTGCTGCCGCTTCACTCCTGGAACCTTCACTAACCAGACCCAGGCAGCCTTCCGGGAGCCACGTCTTCTGGTGGTTACTGATCCCAGGGCTGACCACCCGCCTCTTACAGAAGCATCTTATGTCAATCTGCCCACCACTGCTCTGTGTAACAGACTCCCCTCTGTGCTACGTGGACATTGCCATTCCATGAAACAATAAGGGAGCTCATTCTGTGGGTCTGATGTGGTGGATGCCGGCCCGAGAAGTTCTGCACACGCATGACACCATTTCCCGTGAACACCCGTGGGAGGTCACGCCTGATCTCTATTTCTACAGAGATCCTGAAGAGATTGAAAAGAGCAGGCTGCTGCTGAAAAAGCTGTGACCGAGGAGGAATTTCAGGGTGAATGGACTGCTCCAGCTCCTGAGTTACTACTACTCACCCTGGGGTTGAAGACTGGTCTGAAGGTGTGCAGGTGCCCTCTGTGCCTATCCAGCAGTTCCCTACTGAAGACTGGAGTGCCCAGCCTGCTGCTGAAGAATGGTCTGCACTCCCACTGCTCAGGCGACTGAGTGGGTAGGAACAACCACGGAGTGGACTTGAGCTGTCCTGTGGACACTTCTTAAACAAGATGGAAATGAGGTTACAGAAAATAAACACCAGTTTCTTAAAAAAAAAAAGAATACGAGTGAACGAATGTTGGCAAGGATATGGGGGGAAAGGTACACTCATACATTGCTGATGGGACTGCAAATTGGTGCAACTGCTATGGAAAGCAGTGTGGCGATTCCTCAGAAAACTTGGAATGAAACCATTTGACCCAGTTATCCCACTCCTCGGCATATACCCAAAAGACTTAAAATCAGCATACTATAGTGACATGGCCACATCAATGTTTACAGCAACTCAATTCACAATAGCTACAACTGTGGAAACAACATAAGTGCCCTTCAACAGATAAAGAAAATGTGGTACATATACACAATGGAATATTAGTCATAAAGAAGAATGAAATTATGGCATTTGAGGGTAAATGGATGGAACTGGAGACTGTCATGCTAAGTAAAATAAGCCAATCCCAAAAAAACCAAAAGCTGAATGTTCTCTCTGATATGTGGATGCTAAACATAATGGGGTAGGGGTGTGGGTAGAAGTTCACTGGATTAGACAAAGGGGAATGAAGGGAAGGGAGGGAGGATGGGAATAGGAAAGGCAGTAGAATGAACTGGACATAACTTTCCTATGTTCATATATGAATACACCACAGTGAAACTCCAAATCATGTACAACCACATGAAATGGGATCTTAATTAGAATAAGTTACACTCCATCTATGTATAATATGTCAAAATACACTCTACTGTTATATATGTCTAAAAGGAACAAATTTTTTAAAAAGAATTATGCTTACAGTAAGAATTGTTCTTACATTCATATTTGTTTACCACTTTTAATTTCTTCAATAGGATATTTTCCTAAGGCACTAATAAAAAGTAGAACATATTTGTTTTAAAGAAATCTTTTCAAATCAATTCTGCCCCAAAATGAGAGATGTCTCTGTGTTTTGCAGAATTTCTCAGGAATACAGTGCCATGTGTCTTGCATTACTATATGTAAGTCTACATGATAGACATGGTCACCCATTTCATCCTGCTAATGTATTTATAGATTATCAAACCTTAATACCAAAGAATCCTAACAATCTTTTCCCTCTACCTTTTCACAAAAGTTCCAAAACATTACCTTTTAAGCAAATATCCACATTTCCTATCAGATTCAACATCTACACTTCAGTGCTAGTTTTCCACAGTTCAAGACCAAACAAGTATCAATATCCTTAAGATTTGCAAGGGAAGAAACAATTGGATAAGGTACTCTGAATTCCAATTTCAGACACCTCCATGAGAATATATACAGAGAGCTACATATTCCTAGTTATTATTGTTTCTCTCTCCCTAGTGCTTAAGTTATTCCTGGGTAGTAAATGAAAGACACAGAAAGGTACATTAACTCTCTCAGGCCACTTGGGAACTATTTGGTGTAGAACTACTGAAAAGTACTAAACGCGACCCTAAGAGTATGGCTTGCTAGCTCAGAATCGTTCCAACACTAAGGAAAATACTTCATTGTTGTTTAACATTATCTGTTAGATGCTGTTTTTTTAAACTAGCACTATGCAAAAAGTTTAATGAGATGATTTTCAAATGGAAATAAACATCAAAGGAGTTACTAAGTCTCTGAAAATAATACAGATCAGAAAGGCAACCATGAAGCTCAAAATTTTATTACCTTGATAATGTAATCTTTTAAAATGTCTGGATATGAAATGAGACCATTTGTTTAAACTGACTGTGACGCTGTTTTAAAAACTTAAGAGTATATATATATGAATGAGACACCGTGTATAATGGAGGAGAAATGGAATAAGTAAATATTTCAGAAAGCACTGAATGCATAAATAAATGTGATTTAGAAGACACAGGCTGTGAGATCAAATATCCATCTTAAAATTTCAGTGCTTTGGTGGTTAAAACAGTAAGAGAAAAAACAATGTTGTTTTGCACTTAGAAACCTGTTTCTAATCAACTGAGCTACTCCTATGGGGTCAAATAAAAATGATTAGCTTATTAAAAGCATAGCTTTGCTATTTAATAAGCAAAAATGATTGAAAATTCTGCACCAGATCCTGATAATTTTAGTGTTTCTAGTTAAGCCTGCAAAATTGCATTCATTATTAGTGTCTAGATTCATTAACAATTCAATTTATAGATATTAATGCTTATAATGCATGCTTCGCTTGCCAAAACTTGAAGAGAAATTGTTTCAATTAGCTTTCATGGATCATGAATCCAACCGGCTGGGTATTTTTAGACAAAAGATACAAACACATCCCCAAGCAATGCTAATGCACAGCTGGGACTTGTGTATAAGGTCACTTGAGCTAACAGTTTAAAAGGAAAAACAGTAAATGAGTTTTACACAGATGAGCAAGACAGGAACAGTCTTCTATTTCCAACCAAATATTTGAAAGGCATATATGCACTTAAGAAAAATGGCAACTAAATTATTTGCTTTTGAGATTTCTAGAAGACAAAACCATGAGACAGAAATTGGCAAGCTAAACTCAAGGAGCAATATTCTGCATATAAGACAATATGAGAAAACTCAGTGAGAGGCCTTTAATTGTCCCTTTGTAGAAAAGAAAAGGTATTTCTTAGAAGTCTCAAGCTTAATAGAAATGCAAATTCTGTCACTTGCACAAGGGACATGCCCCAGTAGTAGGAGAATAAAAAACAGATTGATGTCAAATGATCCAGATGACAACCTAGATTTACAGATAATTATTAATTCTCCATTTCATGTCGGGCTACCAATTCAGTTTCTATTTACTGTCAGTGACAAAGGGTACTACTAGGTAGAAGAGCTATTCTCTGGAGGATGTCCATCTCCTCAGGACACATTTCTCTCATAAAAGTCTTCATGTAAACTGAGCAGTAGCCATTTTTGCACTTTTCATATAATATGGTCTCACATCATTTTGTATGAGATCAGATCGATGTCTCCACATGGTCTCTGCTTGTGCGTAGCTTGTTATTTACTGGAATATCAAAAGAACAAAGAGATTTCTTATGCTATAACTGAGAGATATTTCATTTGCCTTCACTGAAATGCTGACCCATGTCATAATGAAAGAACATAATTAATAATGATTCTTGATTGTTTCAAGAACTAGTTTCAATTCCCTCAAGAATCTCATGAAAGAGTCCTACACAAAAATCTAAAGCTAGTAGTATGTATCAAAGTAAGGTCTGAGAAGATACAAGAGTCTAAAAAGCAAACAAAACATTACTACAACTCTAAGAACATAAATGTCTTAATAGTACAGTTAACAGACCATGAAAAGAATAAAAACTCTTTAGGAATACTTGAGGAAGTAGGAGAACATGTAAAATACTCCTTCAAAAACTACATGGAACTTGGTATTGAAGTTTACATATTAGTCTAGGAAAAACAAATAAATGCCTTATAAAAATATTAATTATTATGTTCTTTAGATTTATAGTGGTATAACATTTCCCAAAAACAATTGGGAGTCTAATATAAATCATAATTACTTCAAAAGGCACTTAATAAAACTAAAATTATCAGGATTAAAATCTAGATTTCTGAAAAATAAGAACAAAATGAAATATGATTGCTTTCACAAGGTAATAAAAACTAATACAAGGAGAATGAACTAAAACAGGTTAGAAGAAAAATGTAAAACAACTTTAGGGAAAAAAGTGAAATTTTCCATTTTTGATATATTAATTTGAAGAACGTTCTAAATGACTAATAGAAAAAGAATGAGGTTAATAGCAATATGGTAAATGGGACTAAGTGCAAAAATTAATGCTATAACTTACTTGTTTATTAAGTAAGTATATATTTCTGCATTATATACATAATTAATGCATAATACATGTAATATCTAATGTAATACACATACATGTACATTTCTCACACAAATTCACAATGAGTAAATTATTCTTAAAAACAAAAACTACAATTTATTTTTTAAACCAAATAAGTTATTTGATAAATTATTGTCCCCAAACACACATACACACACACACACATACACACACACCCCTAAAAAGGAATGAGGAGGACCATGGTCATTGAAGAAATCATTAGCAGTACCACATTACTATTCAGGTCCATAATTCATTTTTTAGTATTAGAGTCCATAGGGGCCTGGTTTGCTTTGCCACACTGAAAATAGGGAACAGCAGGGATTCCTGTTACAAGAAGCTAGCTTCCCCCATTTTTTTTATAAGCTTCCTCCAGCTTCTAAGTGCTATGATTATTCTTTTGTCTCTCTGAGGCTAATCTATTACTTAAGGTACTTCTCCCTCCTTGCTCCTCCCATGCCTCTGTAATGAATGCAAAGGTCAGTGACCCCCTCAGGAACAGTATTTTCAGCAAGGGGTGTGATGAGGTAGTCATGGGACTCCCATTGCTGGTAACACGAGTCACAGGCTATATTCCCTTACTGAAAATTTAACCCAAAGATCTCTCAATGCTAAAATTATATTTCACGACCTATATCATCTACACAGTCCATACAATTTAGGTTATAAAACAACAAAGGCTATTTGGAGGATGACAATAAAGAATAATAAATATAACAGGGTATACAGATGATCAGAAATACAAAGTGGCATGTAGTAATATTAAAGAGCAGTTTGCACAGGTGGTCGAGTGTGGAGATCTGGGGTTAACTAGATCTCATCATTATGAGGAAGCCCATGTGGGGATGGGGACAGAGGTACTTAATGTTCCTTCACCCATAAGAGAAAATGTAAGTGCCTTTCTTATAGTAATTTCTTAGAGAAACAAATGACAACAACAACAAAAAAAAACTAATTCCATGTAATGTAACATAGGACAAGTTAAACAAATATGACAACTCCTACTTTATATTAGGTAGAGGGAAGTGAAGGAAGGGAAGGGATATGGGGGTAGGAAGGACATTAGAGTGAAACTGACCATTAGTACCTCATGTACATACATGACTTCTTGACCAGTGTGATCGTGAGATGTGTACAATCAGAAAAATGAGAAATTACACTCCATTTATGTATGAACTATCAAAATGTATAAATGCATTCTACTGTCATGTACAACTAATTAGAACAAATAAAAAATTACTAAAAAAAAATTACAACTCCATGAAGGTAGGCATATCATCTTACTCTACAATGAACCCCCATGGCCACCTTAAAATAATGTCTGCTTCATAGTATGCACTCAAATATTTGTTGAATGAACAAATTATTCCTCATAATGTGGCCTAAGTTTTTTCCCAAGTAAAGCAAAATAGTAACAGTTTTTTTCAAGGGTGTTTGTTAGGATTAAAAGAAATGAAGCAGGCCGGAGGTACACCTGTAAACCTGAGCAGGAGGATTACAAGTTGTGGCCAGCCTGGGCAACCTGACAAAAACCCTGTCTCAAAATTAAAAAAAAAAAAATTTAAAAAAAGGGATGGGTATGTAGCTCAATGGCAGAGCACTTGCCTAGCATGTATGAGGCCCTGAGTTCAAGCCCCAGTACTACCAAAAAAAAGATAAAGAAGTCAAGCAGTAACCTATGATGAAGGTGGAGAGTAAAACCAAGTAAATGGACATGTGGGAAATCCATACTATTTTTGCAATTTTTCTGTAATCTAAACTTATTCCAAAATAAAGCTAATTTTTTTAAAAAAGAAAATAAGCAACCACTTAAACCAGCATCTGATATGTGGCTAGAATGATCAAGAAATATTTGCTGACTCTCCTCTTGACATTATCCATGTACTTAAGGAATCAATTTGTTAGCTCCTAAAACTTGCAATAGTCCTAAATTATCTCCAGTGTTCTCACCCATACTATGAAAGGTCTATCACCACTACCTTCCACTTTGTTTGCTCTTCTTCTTTTTTCTCTCTTGTACTGTCCCCCTCCCCTGTACTCTTCCTGTCATGGGAGGAAGGCTTGAGGAGGTCCCTAAGGGGGTCTCCTCAACTCAGGACCAGTGGAGTTCTGGACAAACATCACAGAAAAAAAATTAAGGATGTTATGAGTGGCACAAGCAGAGGTTTATTTAGGAAAGCAAGGATTACTCAAAGGAAAAGACAGATATGGGCTATCTTGGACGAGGGTTCTAATATCTACAGAGGACAGTACCTCGGTTCTGACCTAGAGTGGAGTCAGGGCAAAATTACACAATTTCACGTCAGTTTTTCTTATGCGGTCATGGCCTTTGCATCATGCTACTTGCTGGGAGTAAGGACAAGGGCCACAGACAGATTGCTCAGGAGTTGCTTATTTTGCAGTCTAATAGTTCATGGGTATTTCTAGAATTCCAAAAGATCATAGGAGCTTCTCTTTTGAGATTGTGTATTTATTTTTCTATTTATTTGTATCTCCAAATCCCTATCTCAATCCCAAGTAGTACTGATTCAAATTTATGGGAATGTTTTGGTGGCAACTTCTATTTTATTTATGGGAAAATGTTATGCTAATGCTTTTGGAAGAGACGAGTGACTTTATTTAAAGGCTAATTCCAGTTCCCAGATGTTCTGACACCCTAAGTCTAATATTCATAAGTAGGATGGCAATCTAGTTAAAATACAAAAACATTCATCTCCTTCAAATGCAGAAAAAATGCTTATACAGACCAATTTTCCAGTTAATGACAGAATGAGTGCCAAATGCACAATAGGCCTATGAACATTTTTCATGAGATATTTATTCTTACAACTGACAGTGACATTTTTTAAAAGTTCTTTCAGAAAAAAGTATTGGTTACTCTTTCTCAAAAGCAATCTTTCTTCTTTTTTAATATCAGAAAGTTTGAATAGAAGATTTAACATTATCAGTATAATTATATCATTTGGGGAAAATATTAAAAACCATTCCAAAATAGCAAAAACCATTCCAAATAGTATAAATGGAATCATTTTCCCCATGACTTCTACTAAAAACTGGAAAATGCATTACCATTAGAAAAAAGAAAAATATTAATTTAAAAAATTATTTCCAGGGATATAAAATTTTTAAGAAACAAAACATTGACATATCCAACATATACTACTTTACCAAGAATTAAAATATATCAAAAATTACTACTCCTTTAATTTAGAATCATAGAAACAAAAGATAGTCTCTGAGATTTCCTAATACTTTCAGTTATCCATTTATAACAGAAGTATGCTCATCTGCTTCCTTACTTTCCCATTCCCAATACAGATCTTTGCTTTATGCAAATTCTTTGTAGAACTGAAAAACAAACAAAATGAGAAAATCAAATTGAAACAAGAAGCTATAAATATCTCCATTGGGAAGGGTTGTGAGTAAACATTTAAACACCAGATAGGTTGATGGGGAGTAGTCTTTTTCCAGTGGTTCTCGTTTGTGATCTGAGGACCTCTTTTGTGCTTCTGAATGCTGGATGTGGCACTGAGAGGTAACAGACAGATGTAAGCATGGGAACATGAAGTTAAGGATAATTCTACAAACTGGGCCTACGGTACTGACCCCCAAATGCTTTCTTTTAAAAAGCTATTTACCTGGCATGGTGGTAAATACCAGTGGTTCAGGAGGCCAACCTCAGCAATTTAGCCAGGCCCTAAGCAACTTAATAAGACCCTGTCTCAAAATAGCAAAAATAAATTTTAAAAAAAAAGAATGTGCTGGAGATGTGCCTCAGTCGTTAAGTGCCCCGAGTTAAACAGTGGGGAGAGAGAGAGAGAGAGAGGAAGGGAGGGGTCTGGACTAAGTCAACAGGGTGTGCTATATTCTTCAACAAACGCCTGTTATCTGTAGGAGAAATGCAGACCCAAAAGGCTCCTTTCCTGCTTCTAAGAACACAAATCACCCTGAAGAGGGAACTTTTGTGATCTTTATACAGACTAATTTCAGGATTCAAAGAGACAAAGTAATTAAAAGCAAAATCACCTAACCATAAAATCTGCAAGAGCAAGTTCCAATTAGAGTTATTTAGCATGCACAAAAATAATCCAAAGTTGCCTTGTATCTTTAAGCAAGTCATAATAGTAAATTCTTCCCTCCATTGGGTAAAATCATGCACAGTGGGCAATTGAAAGTCTGATGCAAACCAGCTGTCAGTCAAAAGTCAAGAGGTGGACCTGGGTGGAACTCTAGAAACTTTCCTGGAGTTTCAATATAACAGGAGGGCAGGAATGGGTCTCTCACACCCTTGGGAGTGTCCCCCTTTTCCCTTTTTCTATGCCTTCTAATAAACTCATGCCTGCTACTATGTGTGACTTGTCTGAAATCTTTCCAACATGGTTGCAAGAACCAGTGACTGAGGACATCTGCAACCAGTTCAGCTCCATGGACAGTCTTGCTCTCTAACAGTGGCACATGCCTTTAATCTCCACAACTCTGGAGGTTGCAGTAGGAGGATGACAAGTTGAAAGTCAGCCTGAGCAACTTTGTAAGACCTTATTTTTAAAATTTGTTTTTCTTTCCTTAAAAAATGGGCTAGAGCTATAGCTCAGTGGTAGTGTACTTGTCCAGCATGCACAAAACCCTAGGTACAGTCTACCAAGAAAAAGGTATTGAGAACTTCAAAAAGCTGGTTTATGTACTTATAACAATTAATAGTTACAATAATGGAAAATGAAACAGAAAAATTTCAAACTTTTACTTAATCACTTTAAAATAACAAATTATTAGATATTTAATAATATATTTTTATGAAAGAACTATTTTCCTTACTTCTAAATATATCCATTTTTGTTTCCATATAGAAATAAAATTTTATATCATGAGCATCAAGGAAAAGTGATGTTTCAAAAAGAAATGCCATATTTATTCTCGAGTGAGAATGAAGTATATTAAGAATATGCTAGACACCAGTTTGAGAAGCGCAGGGCCTGGGGAACAAAACAACACAGTAGAGCAGGGAAAATGCTCTCCTTGGTATCTAGCAAGATGCACTGGTCCTCACACAGAAGCTTTCCAAACCATCAGTGGTCTCTTAATTAAAACACAGCTTGCCGTTTACTCAGAGTTCTTTAACCAACTACACTGACCCTTTGGTTGGATATATTTGGTATGATATCTGTTAATTAAAAACTGGACTGGGGTTATTTTAAATTAGCCCAATCTGAAGCTAATTCATAATGTCCTTGGAGAATCTGGAGAAAAATTATGTCCTACAGACACACACAAAAAATCTTTAATCTTTTATCATCTATAGTCTCAGACCAGGTTCTAATGTATTAGAATCTGGGGTTTTATTCTCTACTGGATATTATTAAGAAATACTACAATTTTCACCTTATAGAATATACCTAGCAACTAAGCTTCCATTTTTTTTTTTACCTTGTAGAATGCAAGAAGCATAGAACTCTACATAAAAAGGCAAAATTTAATGAAAGACTGGTTTCTCTTTATTGTATTTATAGTTAGGTCAAAACTTTATGTCTGTCAAGTAAAGGAATATATACCAATCTTACATGCCTGGACTCTGCACAGCATTTGCAGAATTGTTACTTCTACATACGTTACCTGAAACTAAAAGTATGCTACTGCTCTACAGTTGGTGCTACCTCATATGACATTATATAGAGTCTTATCATGCTAGTGATTACAAAACTTGACTCATTAAATTCTCTAAAGGTGGGGGTCGTTGTAAATATGTATTTATAGGAAACTTACTTAGTGGTGCTAATGTTGTCAATCAAATACACTTCTGAGTCTAACCAGTATTGCTCATCAGTGAGTGAGTTGAGAGACACGGAATATAGCACGGGTGTCTATTATGGTTTGGATGTGAGGTGTCCCCCAAAAGCTCACATGTGAGACAATGAAGGAAGGTTCAGAGGAAAAATGATTGGGTTGTAAGAGTCTTAACCCAATCAGTGAATTAATCTCTGATGGGATTAATTGAAGTGGTAGGGTGTGGTTGGAGGAGACTGGAATTGGGGCGTGGCTTTGGGGTATATATTTTGTATCTGGAGAGTGGAGAATCTCTCGTTCTGGTAACATGAGCTGCTTCCCTCTGCCACACTGCCATGATATTCTGTCTCACCTTGAGCCCCAAGGAATGAAGCTAGCTTCTACAGACTAAGACCTCTGAAACCGTGAGCCCTCAAATAAACCTTTCCTCCTCTATAATTGTGATCATTTAGTCACAGCAGCAAAATAGCTGACTAGAACAGTATCAAAATTTAAATGGATTTTTCTTTAAAAAGAAACTTAAAAATACTTAAATATAATTTTCATGTTTTTATGTACCTGTTAAAAAGAAATTTAATTTTTAAAAAATAGGTAAACAAATATAACTGGCAACCATTGTGCTCCTTTTGGTTTCTTTACTTAATTATGTCAAGTTGGCTGTCACCACTTGTGCGATTACTGTTGTTTCTGGCTACAAAATTCTTCTCCATCACATCCTTGTTCCCCTCACTCAGATCACTCTTGCTCTCAGCAACATCATTTTACTCTTATAGTCTTCCTTAAAGATCCCTTGCCCCATCTTCAGCCTCTACCTCCCCCATTTATCCCATACTCTGGGACAAATACCACTCATCACAATCTGCAATTGTGTTATTTGTCTTTGTGCTTACGGTCAGTCTCTCCCCACTAGACTGACTTTCTTTTCATCATAAAAATTCTAAAGTCCAAAATACTTGGTACAGGGGTTTGGAGGGGTAAGCAATGGATACCAAATCCAGGTAACTTAGCAGATAGGCTACCTGGTCAGAAATGGGAAGGAACAAAGAGGCACACTAGAGAACCAGTCTGCTGTCTTGGGCCCTGGTTGTTTACACTGCTGACACCACCAAAATGCAATCTGGTGATAAAAATGATGCTGCCTCTGGAAAGCAGATGTTGGCAATCACTGTTTCTTCTGTCATAATTCCTCAAGGGGTGGGAAGAGGATGGGAATTTAGTCTTTTACAGCATCAGTTCTGATTCAAACTTGATCTGTTTGGCAGAGTTTAGGCCACGGGACTGCATCCGCCTTAAGGGGGTCAGGAAAGCAAGTGTCTTGCATGTTCAGCTTCTGCAGTGCTAGATGAGCGTGGCCTCATACAGAGGAGCTCCAATACAAAAGAGGGCTCAGCTGTTAGGTAGCCAAAATAAAGGATAAATAGCTCCACTTATAGAGGCTCTCAAAAATCTCTTCAATGAATAAATCCTAAAATATATTTTAAAAAATACTATTAGAACAAGTTTTAAATAAGTACTTATACTACAAAATTTCTAGTATTTAACTGCTATCAATTACTATTGATTCTAATTCTGATTTCCTCCTTCCAGACTTGAATGAAAAAAAAAAAAAAATCTGTGCTTCCAAGCAGCTTGAATTTCATTCACCATGATGTAGGAGACAATGCGAGGGACTTTTGAGACAATGTGGAAAAGACTTGTTGCCCAGCTGCTGGGAGAGTGTGCATTGTATAGCCATCACCTGACAAGATATTCATGGAATGGCTCCCGGCTCCTTCCCTAGGTACCCTCCTTCCTATGACTGATCACCATGGGAACCTAAAGGCTTGATCCCCTTGCCTCAACTCCACTCTACTCTATAGAGCTGATCAGGCCCTGGAGTTCCCCATGGTCCAGTCCAGTTGGCATATGTCCTTCATGTAGCTTAACTCCTCCCTCTGCTCACCCTTGCATTTGTCCTTTGCTTTCCACAGGTGTTGGCCTCAAGGATACTCCTTAATAAACACTCTACAAACTAAATTCCTTTTCAACTTCTACATCCTGGGGAACCCACCCTGGGACTGTTTCCACCAGCTGTGGTCAAAGAAAGTAAGTATTCAGAATGGGGGTTGGAACTGAAGGAAATGGGCTAGTAGTTTGGAATGAAAATTTTATGGGACATTCTCATTTTGTTATGTAGTTGATATAAAACCATTATGGCAAAGATAATTAGGTTCAACTAACGAACTGTTAAAATGAGATCACATGGAAGCTGCCATGTTCTACCTGGAAAAGATAAATTATTACCAGCACAAGACAGACAAAACTAAGTGATTACCAGGAGATTTTATTTGCTCCCTCAAGCTAAATAGTTGTTCAACATAAATAAAAATGCCACGGACAGCTTGTGAAACCACTTAGTGTTTGGTGCTTCAAAAATTTTTGCTTTATAATTCCAGTAAACATAAACCAAACAATTAAATTTGAGGGTAATACATAACTAAGCCATAAACACTCTCAAGAGTCATAATTTGTACTCTTAGTCCCACTTATTTAAGAAATCTAAAGAAAGTGATAGAACATTGAATATTCCCAACCGAAATTAAGTAGAAACTTCACCTAAAACCTTTTTCTGGATTTAATTGTAAATGTCACTACATAGACCAGGGTTATAAAATTCTTTTAATTACATTCTACCCGTTTTTTTCCAGTATCCTTTCTCTGCCCAAATCCCCAATTTTAAATAAGGAGAATATAACACTGAGGTTACTTCATAGCTACAGTGTCTATAATTATCATTTTCAGAATATAGGGAGGAAAATGGAATTGAGAAATAGCTTGCCTCCAAGGAACAGTTTAGATTGAAAAGCACTACACCAACAAAAGCAGAAATCCTGCACTCTAACTTCCTATTAACAGATTCTAGATTGTAGCCTGAAGAAAAATAAGAACCTCAGCACCCTGTGCTGAAAAACTATTTAGCCTAGAAAATAAGTTAAACCCCCTTCATGCAGAAGCAGATTTCTTGGTGGGACCTGAAGTTAGTGACAGGAAGTTACTCAGTTATTAAGACATATCCAACTATGGAAATAATGTGGAGTTCCAAAAATAGTAACAGTTCTATTATTACCATAAAATGAAAATAAATTATATTGCTTTTTGCTGTTACTAAATTTGGTTAATTATCCATGCAAAAAAAAAAAAAAAAAAAAAAAGATATTTCTGGCAACCCCAAACCAAATTATAGCTAACACTGTTGGGTTAGAAGACAGAGATTTCTACAAAAGGAAAAAAGTCCTTCTTAACTCTAATTCAAATGCTACATTTTACCAACTCAAAGGAATATAGTCTAACAACCATATTGAAACTTTTTTTTCAAAGCCAATGAGATAACTTATTTTTTTGGCTAAACAGAGAACCTGATATGAGGCACATTGACTTTGGTCTATAAAAACAGCAACATTCAAAATGCTAGAATAGGGACAAGAAGAAATTCATAAAGTACTCAATATGAAGCTACATGAGCATCACTGTATTTGGGGTTTATTCAGAAAATGAAGCACAACCAAAAATTTTCAACACAATTGTACTATTAGGAACCACGACGAAAAGAGATTTTTAAAAATGTCCAATGATGTGTTTTGTACATAACATACACTTTAAATAATTTGAAGAAAAAGAAAAAGATGTATCATTCACATAGTAAGCATAAGAAAGCTGGAGTGGCTATATTAAGGTCAGGCAAAATGGACTTCAAAACAAAAATAGTACTAGTGATGAAGAGGAACATTTAATAATCGTAAAAGAGCCCATTCATTAGGATGATTTAACAATCATAAACATATATGTTCCTAAAAAAAGAGCCACAAAATATGTAAAGGAAAAAACTGACAAAATCGGAGAAATAGATAACTAAAATACTATAACTGGAACATCATACCCCACTTTCAATAATGGATAGGATAAGCAGGAGATCAACAAAGAAACAGAAGACTTGAACAACGCTGATAACTAATAGAGCCTAACAGGTCTATACAGCACTCCTACCAACAGCAGCAGCATGTACTTTCTCAGGTGCACATAAGAGATACTGCACAATAGGACCTAAACCAGCCCATAATACAAGCCTCAAAATTTTAAATTACTGAAATCATAAAAGGGTATGGAAATTAGAAACCAATAACAGAAGGAAGTTTAGAAAATCCCACAAGTATTTGAAAAATAACATGCTCTTAAACAATTAATCAAGGAAAAAATAAAGGAAATTAGAAAATCCTTTTAGATGAATGAAAAAAAAAACAAAATTTATGTGATGCAGTTAAAGTGATGCTTATACAAAAATTTATAGCTATAATGCCCATATAACATAAGATCTCAAATCAATAAACCAAACTTCCACATTACTTCACTGGAAAAAAAAGAAGAAACTAAACCTAAAGCAAGCAGAAAAAAAAATTAAGATTTGAGTGAAAATTAGTGAAATTAATAGAAATAGAAGAAGAGTCAGAGAAAAAAAACAAAATTTGCTTCTTTGAAAAGAATAATAAAATTGTCAAACCTTTAGCTAGACTGACCAGGAAAAAAAAAAAAAGACTTAAATTACTAAAATCAGGAATGAAAGAGGAAGTATTACGATTCACCATACAGAAATAAGAAGGATTAGAAGAAAATACTAAGAACAACTGTATGCCAACAAAAGTAGATAAACTGGATAAAATGGATAAATTCCTAGAAAGTCACAACTTACTTCTTCTTGAAACTGGTTTGAGAAGAAATAGAAAATTTGAGCAAGGAATATTTTCCAATTCATTCTAACAGGTGAATATTGGAAAATGTCCCTGAGTTCAATCTCTAAAACAGGGTAACACACACACACAGTCTGATAAAACCAGGCAGGGACATCACAAAAACAAAAACAATCATGAACCAATATCTCTTATTAATATACATGCAAAAATCCTTGACAAAATGGTATGAAAATAGTAAGAAGACACAAACTACTTATTGAGACTGGCGCAAATAAAAATTAACAGCACATAAATAGGATTATACACCATGATCAAGAGAGATATAGCCTAGGAATGCAGGAACAACTCAACATTTGAAAATCAATTCATGAAATAAACCCTATCAATAGAATAAAGGGCAAAACTCACACAATCACATACATAACTAACATTTGTTTAAAAGAAAAAAACATTTGTTAAAATCCAATGCCCTTTCATGATTAAAAGAAAAAAAACTCAACAAACTAGGAATAACAGTGAACCTAACCTGAAAAGGGGGCCTCTAAGAAACACACAGCAAACATCAGGGTTAATGGTAAAACACAGAATGCATCCCCCTAAGAAAAGAAAAAGAGACAAGTTCCACTTTAACCACTCGCATTCCACACTGTACTAGAAGCTCCAGTCAGGGTGACTAAGCCAGAAAATGAACTAAAAGTCATCTAGATTGCATGCAAAGAAAAGCAAAATTATCCCTATTTGCAGACGACATGATCTTACATATCAAAAATTCTAAGGAAATCCACTAAAATCTATTATATCTAATATACTAGTTCAGCAAAGTTGTAACTTACAAGATTAGTGTGCAAAAATTAACTGTACTTCTCTAAGCTTGAACTGAATGGTCCAAAGCTTAAATTAATAAAAAGACTGCATTTATAATCACCTAAAAAGAGTAAAATACTTGAATAAATTTAACAAAAAACTTAAAACTTAAAGAAAGAAAACTACAATGCACTATAGAAAACATTAAAGAAGACGTAAATGAATGGGAAAGGCATCCCATGTTTATGGATTGGATAGTTCAGTATTAGACCACAGTACTTTTCAAAATACCAGCTCCCTACCACCACCTTATTTTTTTTTTCTTTCAGAAATTGCCAAGGTGGTCCTAAAATTCATATGGGAATGCAAAAGCCAGAAGAGACAAAACTAGCTTGATAAAGAACAAAATTGGGAGTATTCACATCTCTCAATTCCAAAACATACTATAAAACTACAGTAATAAGGATAATGTAGTCTTGGTGTAAGAACAAACACATAGATCAATAGGATAAAACTTACAGTCCATAAATAAACCTTTATATTTATGGCCAATTGACTTTTTTTTCCCCCAAAAGTGCCAAGTTAATTAAATGAGGGGAAAAGAGTCTTTTCAAAAACAGCACTAGAACACTTGCAGAAAAATTAAGTTGGATCCCTTTCTCATACCATACACAAAAATTAACTCCAAATAAATCACAGACATAGATATAAGACCTAAAGCCATAAAACTCTTAAAAGAAAATGTAAGGGTAAAAAAAAACCAAAGGTTGAAAGTTTTATCTAATATGTGGAAGCTAATCCACAATTGTAGGGGAGAAGGGGAGGGGAAAAAGAGACCTTTAGTAGATTAGATAATGGCGAATGGAAGGGGGATGGGAAAAGGAAAGGCAGTGGAATGAACCTGACATTATTTTCCCATGTACATATATGAAAACGACCCAGTACATCCACAAGAATGGGATCCTAACTAGAATTAGATATATTCCATGCTTGTAAAATTATATCAGAATGGATTCTACTGTCATGTATAACTAAAAAGAACTAATTAAAAAAAAGAAAATATAAGGGTGAATTTATGACTTTAGATTACACAATGGTTTCTTAGCTATGACATCAAAAGTACATGGAACAAAAATTATGAGATATTTGGGATTCATCAAATTTTTTAAATGTTATGCTTCAAAAGACACTATCAAGAAAGAAAAAAAGACAACTCCAAAGAAGCATAGAAAATATTTGCAAATTACATATCTGACAGAAATTTCTGTCTAGAATATATAAGGAACACTTACAATTCAATAATAAAGATAACTAATGTGATCTAAATAACTTCTTCAAAGTACCAATTTTATATTAAAGAAGATATAAAAATGCCAACATGCACATAAGAATATGCTCAACATGCTGAGCAAATCAAAAGCACCACAGTATGCTACTACACATCCATTAGTATGGACAGTATACTAAACAAAAACAAAAAACAGGGCTGGGGTTGTGGCTCAGTGGTAGAGCACTTGCCCAGTATGTGTGAGGCACTGAGTTCGATCCTCAGCACCATATATAAGTAAATAAGTAAAATAAAGGTTCAGCAATAACCCATAAAAATATTTAAAAAAAAAAAAACCAAGACAATGGGTACTGTCAAGGCTATAGGGCAATTGGAACCCTTGTATAGTGCTGGTATGGATTTAAAATGGTACAGCAGCTTTAAAAGAGGGAGAGAAAGAGAGAGAGAGAGAAAGAGAGAGAAGCCTAACAGTTCCTTAAAAGTAAACACAGTACCCATATGGCTCAGAAATTCCACCCTGAGGTATATACTTAAGAGAAACAAAAATGTATATCGACACATAAACCTTACATGAGTTTTCATAGCCATATTGTTCATAACAGCCCAAAAAGCATAAACTACCCAAATGTCCAACAAATGATGAATGATAAACAAAGTGTGATATGTTCGTATAATGAACTATACAGTCAGAAAAAGGAAGTACTGATACAGGCTACAATATAGATGAATCCTGAAAGGAAAGATACTAAATGAAAGAAACCAGTCACAAAAGAACACATGGTATGATTCTACTTATATGAAAATGCCCAGAATGAATGAATCTAGAGAAACACAAAAGCAGATGGCAGCCAGAGACGGCTAGTGGGTATGGGGCTTCTTTCTGGGCTCAAGAAATATTCTAAAATTGACTTTAATGATGGTTAGACAATTCTTTGAATATGCTAAAAAAATGAATCATACACTTTAAATAGATGAATTATATGACATGAATTATGTCTCAATAAAGCCATTAAAATAACAACATTGATAACAAGGAGGTGAGGCAAAAGGCAGGCCAGCACACCAAGGGACCAGGGAACCATGCTAAGGAGTTACAATTCTGAAGCACTGGGGAAATGCTGAAAGATTTAAACCTGTGAAGGACATGATCACGCTGTAAATAAAAGGCTGCTGGCACATCGATGCAGATAATAGATTAGGGAGAAATCATGCAAATGGTGAAAGGCAGGTCATTAGGGGATTGCTGCGGTAATCCACGGATGCCTGAAAAGCAGGTTTAGTCTGGGGAAGGGACCTGCTGAGGAAAAATAATGATGTCAGTTTTTTATACATTCCTATGACACATCTAAACACAACTGTCAGGCAGAGAGTCAGTTTTGTGAAGTCGAGGATCAAAAGAGAGGTCCGGAATACAATAGTAAGCATCAGGAGGAGGAACAGGCAGAAACTAGAATCTTGTGTAAAAGGACCATATTGCTCACAGAAAAATAAAAACATTAGAAGGAAAACCAAATAAAGACAGAATCCTGGAACAGTCCCACATACAAAGGAGAGGCACGTCCAAACTCCCAGGAAGAGTTTGAGGAGGGATTACAGAAGAAGGGAAAATCACAGAAAATGACATCCAGGAAGGAGTTTCAAAAAGGACAAAAAAGTATTTACTGATTTAGCAAAAATCACTGGGGATTTTGACAAAAATTTCAGTGGAAAAAGCAGAGGGAAAACCCAACCTACATTTGAGGAGAAACTAATGAGAGATGAGGAAGGAGAAGCAGCAGCAAGAATGAAGAAGCGTGACTTTGAGGAAGGGACAGGTAGAGGGTGGCACAGAATGGAGGGTATCTGTGTTGTTCTATTTTTTAAGTTGCGAAGTCTCAACCAGGCGTGAATATTGAGAAGAAAAAGACAATTCAGAGGTTAAAGGGCAAAAGGGATATGATGATAATGTCAGTCACTGAGGAAAGAGAAAAGCAGATGAAGCAGTTTTAGGCAGGTGAGAGAAAAGGAAGGATACACAAGAAAATTCTTCCTAAGTGAGGGGAGTGATGAGAGGGGTCAAAGGAAAAAACAGAGTTCCCTTCTGATTGCCTCTTTTCTCTTGGTGAAGCAAGAGGCTGTTAGGTCACCTCCTAAAAGCTAATGTGGAAATAGTAAGAAGGCAGTCCTGAAGCTGGTTAGGAAGGCTTGACGTAACTATCAAGAGAATGAAAGAGGCTGACTGGGAACAAAGAGAAAAACTGCCTTAAGTTACAAAGGGTGTCACTGAGGCTAACATTCAAAAATCCAGATTAAGTGGCAGTCTTGGAGATAATGTGATTTTTCTTTCTAGCCATAAGGAGTTAAAAAGAGTAGACATTAAATAAAATGGAAGAGCAGAAGAAAGAACTGAGGAGTTACTTATGTTTACAATGTATTAAGCTTTAGCATGTGTGGGCCCTGGGTTTGATCCCTAGCACACCCAAAATTTTTTTTAATTAAAAAATTCATTAAGCTGTATACTTCAAATTTGTTTACTAAATGATTTGTTAAGTTGTGTTTTAATATATTCATTAAAAACAAGAACCCTATGTCTCATTTCAGTGTTCAATCTTCCACTCTCCAATCAAAAGGCAAAAAATACCTCTGGACAACTTCTATTTAAAAACAACAGGTGAAAAAAGATTGAAAATGGAAGCAAACAAAACCTGGGAAAAGACCATCTTCCCTCAAATGCATATTTTTAATCTAGAGTGAATTATAGACCACCAAGTAGACTTGGATATCAAGCACCAGTTCCCACATGAAATTGTTATTGTTGGCTTCAGCACTTTAATCTAAAGAGGACACAAATTCTGCTCATGTTTGAATAACCCTTGCCAACAAATTGATCCCATAGCAGCAGGGCTGCAGGGAGTAGTTTCCAAGATTGAAGGGAAACATAAAGGGGAAAAATTCTGTAAATATATTTCCTCCTAGGATAGATCCATTTAAAAAGGAAAAAAAAAAAAAAAAGCTTTTTTCTCTTTCCTCCTTTTCCAAAAGCAGTCCAAAAGGGCATTAAGGAACATCTGTAATTGACATAGAAGAAAGTGATGCCAAAGAAATGTAGATTCCACAGCTGTTAACCCAAGGGACAGCTTAAACCAGGCAAATCTCTAAATAAGGTCTGAAAGGCAGATGCTCTACTAAAGGGCCACTAACTTCCAAAACCAAAAGTATGGAGCTGCCACTTAGCATGCTAATGTATGACTATCTAGAAAGCTAACTTTAGCTTTTTATACCAGTAAACCAGAAAAATCAATAATTCTTTTGCTAATTCAGATATATCCAAAATAGATTAGGCATTGTGCCTGGTCACCATCTACCATCTGAACATAAGGATTTCTGTTTTCATTTTAATATCTATCTTCTTCATCTACACAATATTACATATTGATTAACAATATCAGAGTAAAGGCTCCCAACTATATGATATCATAGGTGAATAAACTCTCGAAAACTCTAATAGAATAAAATCTACAGAAGCAGACTCCCCTGGATTCAAATCCTGATTCTCCACTTTCAATGTTGTATTGGGCAAGTTACTTCACATGAATGGGCCTCAATTTCCTCATGGAGAAAATGGAGCTATTATCTACTCAAAGTTGTGAGAATTAGACAGTTAATACATATAGACACAAAATATTCCTGTGACATTGTAAGTGTCCCATAAACCTTAGTTCCTATTAAGTCTGAAACTTAGCAATATGTAGAAAGCACATCTCTTTACTATGACTTCTAAAATGTGCATGGCACCCAGAGCTGATGTGAATAGCTGATAACTGGAAAAGGGTCTCAAACTATGGCATATTGAATTAGCTGGCCTATGTGCCAATAAACAGATAGCAAATGTTAATGACACCACCAAAAAATAGACACATACAAATGGAATGTGAAGGCTAAAGGTTCAATACATTATTTCCCTTCACTAGTGGTTCTCTTCCACATAATGTGTTTTCTAAAATAACTGCCTTTTGTGTATCATATTCTATAGACACAGTATGTGGGAGGAATAAGCACAACACTATGGAATTTGAAAAAATACAATGAAGTAAATTAAGAAGGACTAGAAAGATATGTTCTAAATTCCTAGAAAAAGTTTTAAGTAAGCTTTCAGGCCTTTTTTTCATTAGACTAATATTAAATAGAGTTCTGTCCCTTTAACTGTCAAATGGTTTCCCATTTTACAAGTAATCTTTCTCCACAGAGGAGTCTTTTAAAAGTTATAAATAAAATACCCCAAATATTTTCTTTTTCCCACAGATGAGAACATTAGAACACTGACATTTTAATCTGTTCTGTACAAGAGTGAGTTGTGTCAACACAGTGCTCCCAGCTACAATGCTGAAAAACAAGTTTAATTAAAGACAGAGAAGAAACCGTATGTGGAGCCTAAGCCATCGAGATACAAGGAAGAGTTGTCATCTCCAGATTCAGTTCTCTAAGAACAAATCTGTCAGTGTCAGAAGGAGAAGAAAAACAAAAACACAGAAAGAAAGAAAAGAAAAGAAAGAAAGAGACAAAGCAAAGCAAAAGTGTGATGCCATAAAGGAAAAACTTGGTAGTGTCAAATGTCCATGTTCAGACTGAGAACTAAAAACACTGTTTACGTGTAATTACCTCCAGAACCCAGACACTACTCCAAACACCATAAAACATCTCTGGATGTAAATAGATGCCTATTAACCACAGATACACTGAACTACAAAAGGAGAAAAAAGCCCACATCATAATTATGATTTAGCAACTGTGAATATTGCTTTTACTGGGTTTATTCCAGAGTATTGGCTCTACTTTTCTCAGACTCTAATTTGAAGGGCAAATTAGCATTACCACAACACTATCTTCCAAAATCATGCACAAATCTAACTACATTCTTGCAATACATAGCTTGCTGGCCTATGCCCTGCCATTCTGCCAAGGCACCTGATTATCAGAGAGGCAGTACAGGACAATGAAAAGAAAACAGGGCAGAAGTGACCAGGCTTTAGCTTTGGTCCTGCCAGTTTTTTAGCTGAGGAAGTCTTGGGCAAGTTACTTAATATATTTGGGATTAGTTTTTCTTATCTATAAAACAGAGATAATGCTAACTACTCAACAGCCTTATTGTAAGGCTTCAATGAGATAACATATGTAAAGTACCAGGTTCATTTGTTACCTCACATAACACATGCTACACAAATAATATTCTTCAACTTTATTTATTTATTTGTGGAACAGGGTTGTTGGTATGCTGCCTAGCCAGCATACCATGTGTCCATGAACTCACAATCCTCCTGCTTCAGTCTCCTGAGTAGCTGAGATTACATGCATATAGAACCATGCCTGGCTTCTTATTAACTTCTGATTTTTAAAATACTGATCACTTGCTAATTATACATCATCATATCCTCTACTACAGTCTACATTTCTTAGGGCTGAACTTCTTTCAATCCTATATGATAGTCTATCTCACTTCAAGGGGAATGTTTAGCAGTTAGTATTAGCATATACTGGTTTGTTCATCCATATATAACCTGTGTTTTTCACAGCACAGTGTAACAGAATGGCTGTCAGCATGCTGAGCTCATGTGTCAAAACCACCTGCATTAACAGATCGCATTTCAATCACACCACTCTTCACCACTATACAACTTTCTGTAGGTTACTTTTGTATGCCTCAGTTTCTTCATTTGTACAATGTAGATATAACAAAATACTATAATTACAGAACTGTTCTGAAGATTAAATACATCAAATATATGTAAAGCTATTAGAATGAGTATGAAGTATGAACCCCTAGAAAACATTTGCTTATGACTTGATAATGTATCTGCCCAATGACTATTATTAGTCTCTATTTGTCATAAAAGCATTAGCTATTTCTCTAAATTTGTATGTTATAAATTTGTAGGAAGACGAACCAGGGTAAATATTTTGGTCAACAGTTACAAATATGATAGGAATAACAGGAAGATGTATAAAGGAAAAATTGACAAATATAAAACTAACTGAATTAGAATATAAAGAATTCAAAATATATAATTTTTATTTTGTATGTGCCAGTTAAAAAAGCAATCCAGGCTTTACAGAGGGGAATAAACAGAACAAGCTGATGTTGTCATGAAATTGAAATACAATTCATAAAATGCCACATTTTAACTGTATTAGGGAAAGCATCATGGAGAAGACAGCATGAAGATTCAGACAGATGATGAGAAAAGAAATGTTATTCAAAACAATAGACATGAGAAGAGGTATGAAAGGAATCCAAAGAGCCCATGTGAAAGCTAGTAGACAGATATGTCTTCCTGGAACTAAGGGTTTCCGTAAGAGATAAGTTCCTTTAAGAGAATTTCTTTCCTCAGAGTTTAGAAAGCATACAATACATGCTCATTAAAATCTACATAAAAGATAGGATAAATTCTAATCAAAAAGAGTTTAAAATTCTAGATGAAGTAGAGCTTCCCAATAGGTATGCCAAGGCATATTAGTTTGCCTAAATTAAGTGACCAATATACTAAGAATCCATGAGGCTCAGCCCTTGGGATATAAGTCCTCTGGCAACAGATGGCTGGCCTATTACTTCTGTGTGCCATACAAATATAATTTTCTAAGCATACAATGCCATAAAAAGTTGTGGAACAATGATTAAATAATACAGCTATTACGCAATGGGACAAAGAAGACTGTGTAGGAGAGAAAATGATGTACCATGTCTTTGCCTAGTTTGGTGGCACTGTGGAAGACCAATCAAAGAAAGGAAAGATAAGTGGCAAAAACAGCAGTTAAGAAATTGCTGTGATAAGTTAGGAACAAAACTAAGGTCCAAAATTAGAGTGACAACAACAGGGAAAATAGGTTGTGAAAGAATAACTGCTTAGAACTCAGTTTAGTTCAGTTATAAACGTTTATAGGTGCCTAATATGCATCGGCCATTCTCTAGGCATCGGGGGTTTTAAAAAATTAAAGAAACAATTTCTAGTAATTAGGAATGTTTTAAATTGTAGAGACAGAGTTCCAGGTTTTCCTTAATACAATCTATTTTACACAATCTTAGAAGAAAGGACGTATCAAAAGGTGTTACATACTGTACCATAAACCAAAGGTAGTTCTAACCTAGCCATTAAAACTTTAAAAAATAAGCCTTTTGGTAAGAAGAAACATCAGTAGCCAGTAGGCTATGAAGAGAATTCCATGGAACAGTATGCTGAACACAATAAATGGTTCTTAACATGTTATATCTGAGCCAGGGTTAGAATGCATGCCATTGGTAAACTCCACTTTCAGCTTTTAAAAGACAATAGTAGCAGCAATGGTTTCTTAGGTGCTTACTACATATCAAATTGTGGCCATCCATATGTTATCTCATGGTAACCTCAAAACAACTCTGAAAGGGTAAGTATTATCAGTTCCACTCTTTTTCATGATAAAACAAAGCTTAGAATATTAAGGAATCTACCTAAGATACACAGCCAGTAAAGTGGCAAAGCTAGAATTCAAAGCAAGCTCTAACTCTTAAGTTCATGTTCCTATTAAATGTGTTTTAATAGATAAAACTCATTCAAGGAAAGGCTTTGAGAAAGGTTACTGAGAAAGAGAAAGGAGAACTACTGAGGCAAACATAAGGTAAGACTTACTCATGCACGGTTCTAAGAAAGAGTGCTTGCCCAAGGCTCACCAAGTGGGTCCATTCAGGAAGAGATCTTGATGTCTATATTAGTGTTCTGCTGACAAACAAATTACCACAAATTTGGTGACTTAAAACAACAAAAATCTATTCTCTTACAGTTTTATAAGTTAAAAGACTAAAAGGAGTCTCAGTGGGCTAAGATCAATGTATTAACACAGCTGCCATTCCTTTCTGAAGGGTCTTCCTTCCCTTTCCCAGCTTCTAGAGGCTATAAGCATTCCTTGGCTCGTGGCTGCTTCCTATATCTACAAAGCCCAAAATGGTTAGTCAAGTCCCCTTCATGCTGTCCTATCTCTGATTCTTCCATAGTTCCATCTAATTTCACCACAAAAGGGTTCTCCAGTTCTGAGGACCCACATGATTATATTGGGTCCACTCAAGTAATCCACCATCGGTCACCATCTCAAACTCCCTAACTTGATCACATCTACAAAGTTCTTTTTCCTACATAATAGATTTTGAAGATTAGAACATGTGCATGGGGTGGGGGGCGCATTATTCTGCCTTTCACTGTCTGCAAGCCAAGGGAGCCAGTCAGCATTTGAACCCTTATAACTAGACCTCTTGTTCTGGTTACACACATACAAGATAATGCACTGATAATATTTTGGTCTGTCCTGCAGCTTACTTATAGGAAGAGAATGTGCTGTTTAGAGGATACAGTGTCTAATCCTATGAGCAAATACGTTTCACATTATATTGAATGATTTGTTTTCTGACTTATACATTAGTGTCTTGTGAATGCTGTCAGAATGAGTCAGAATCTCTTAGTCCAAAGACTCAGACAAGATCAATATTCTGAATCTTTAAGTTAAGGATCAGAGTCAAGGGTGAGGGAGGGGGTATATTTAATAGTTCTATATCTATGATAAATACAACCTTTTGAAAATCATGTTTAAAAAGTTATATATAATTAGATATATCTAAGAATACAGCTATATGTCACTCCCTTTGATTTACAAGACTTGTATCAACAAAGAGAATAGTTACGGCTTTCTGATTGTGCCTGTATAATCAATCAAGTGGTTTGAAGCAGAATGTCCTCGGAAGGCAGCAGGGAATTTCAAATCAACAACTTTTAAACTTGGATCACAAAGATCAGTGGTTTGCTAGGCATGGGGTATTTGGGGGGGAATACAGAGTGACTGCTAAGGAATTTGAGATTCTTTTTTTGGTATAATAAAATTGTTCTAAAATTGACTGTGATAGTTACACAACTCTGTGAGTAGATAAAAATCATTGCTTTGTACATTTTAAATGAGTAAATTGCGTATGTAAATTATGTCTCAACAAAGCTGTGTAAAAATGGGTCGCAAAGACAAGTCAATGAGAGGAGAATCTGGTTAAATATTCATATTAAATGAGAAAAATCAAGGGATCTTATATAATTATGATCTTGGTGAAGATCCCTTCTTTAATGCCTACTATTTCCCACTATTTTGTTCTATTTACTTTAAATTTTTATATATTCTGTTCTTGGAAATGTCATAATTTTCTATGCCTTTCCTTTAAATTTTGTTTTTTAGTTTACTATTCAACTAATATATACAATATAAAATTCAAAAAACTTACTCCATAAATTATGAATAATATAGAATATGACTCTGATGCTAATATCCAATGCTCCTTACTAGAAAGTAAGTATAGATAAGGGAAATGATCCCATTCTGCTTTAGGAACTCCTGTTTTATTACCCTTGTTCTGTACTGTGCACGGATTCTCTATATGCCCTAAATCATTCCAGGCACCACAAGAGCTGTGTCAAATTCATGTGTTCTTGTATCAAAATTCGCATATTAAAATCAAAGAACTTGTCTCTATTTGCAAATGTGCAAAGTTCACACTTGGTAGACAACCTTCATTTGCTCTATTTTATAGTTATACCTATGATAGTGACCAGTAGTGGCTCCACATCTGTGGAATGCTATTAAATGACTTATCTCTATACTTCTTTTTACCTGTATCCTCTTTCTCAAGAGCAATAATTGCCCTCTTTTCCCAAACACTATAGCAGAGCACACGGTCAGAGGTCACAAGGCAGTTTTGCTCAAATTACAAAATCAGCCAATGTTTTACTTGAGGCTTTCTTACAACTGGTAGGATAATAATCAACTATATAGCCCCTAAAAATGTCCCCCTTGAATAATAATCAAACCATTTCAAGAGAACACTTTCCTGCAACTGATACATTAGTTAAATTTTAAAAAATACCATTATCTAAGCCTATAAAAAGAAGTTCCTTCAACCTTGAGGTAGAGCACTTCTCTCATATGAACTTAGACAAAATGGTCTAGTAACTTTTCTACATAAAAATTGTAAAAGATCACAGTCCATTCTCAGGATAACAAATACCTAATGTTATAAGCCTAATCCTTGGGTATAATTGTGCTTATATACTGGATTCTCCACTGAATCACAAGTATACCATACTCTGTTATATGCTTTCATGCAGTACACTGTATTCTCGTCATATGGAATGCCTAGTTATATATGCAGAAAGAAAATGATGGTCCAAGAAGAGAAGATAAACATACATAATCCACACTGTCAAGTACAGTTTTATGTAATTTCCCTGCTCTTAAATACAAACGCACAACTGGCCTTATAGTACAAACAATACAAATTCAGTTCCTGATGCAAAACTGTCAAATAATTTGTCTCATTCATTTTTCTAGGATTCTGCCAAAGCCTGGAAAAAAATTAATTATTGCCGTTGAAACTAGAAAACACTGAAAAGGTTACAAAATAGCTTACACTGCAATTTATAACACATTTGTAAGTTTGTCAAGATTGTGTTGTTGTCGTTGTTGTTGTTGTAATACACATAGAAACTCAAGTCCGTATTCTGGGGATCCTTTCAGACAATTGAAAGCAGAATTTTCCAAGCAGGCAGCTGTAGCTCATTAGATCTGCCATGGACCGTGAAAGCCACTTGCCAATAGTGTCGAAAGACTATTACTCATTTCAATCTCTCCAAAGAAGATAAACCTTTTTCCAACAAACATTAGCGGAAAACACTGAATTTGGGGTTTTACTGGAACAGCTCAGCACACATGGATGGAAACTCAACAGGGAAACTAAAGCCAGCTAGCAGTGGCAGATTGGTGTTCTAGATTTTTACCTTCAGAGACCAGAGCTTCCACCTAGTTTTCAAGAAGAAGGAAAACAAAACAATCATGGAGAGATAATAATGTACTTGCAGCATGTATGATAATCCTATTGCCTGACAGAACTGTCAGTCTGAATGGCAAATTCTCTCATATGATTGAGTTTTGCAATCCCAGCAGCTCACAATGGAGAAACTTAAGGGGCCAATCAAATCAGCTTTAAATGTCAGTCACTATCCAAGCAAGGTAGTTATTCAGAAAAATCAGGATTACACTCAGAAAGAGTTTAAGTCCTTATTCAGCAATCACAAAGACAACTAAGGAAACTCTATAGACATTTAGAATTCTGTAGAATTAATTTGAATATTAGTATGCCATTGCTAGCGTGCAAACGGTAAAAAATAATATAACTACCTAGGTAATATTAACTAGTCCTGCTCTTTAGGCAGTATTTAAAATTAAACAACTACATACATAATACTCAACTAAAATTTAGCTGGCTAGAGACTGATGTTCATTTCAGGTATAACACTACGAGGAATTCCAAGTTGCGAGATATGTTTGGTTTCTTGATGAAGATGCTAGCTACTCAGCAATCTCTAGGTTATGAAAATTCATTAAGCTGTATACCCACAATATATGAATTTTTTTGATCAAAGAAGTTTTGTGATCAAGGAAACATCATGTCCTCCAATCAATTGCCCCATGAATTTAATTGCTGAGAAAAGCAACAGTATCAAATTCCTATTTGATCAAGACTTCAGACTTAGTTTTCAGCTTTGCAAGGTATTGTTTAAGGATAGGCTCAGGTTAGACATCTTAGAGCAATAAAACATATATCATTATATGTGGGTGTATTACCCCAATACAGTTTTTAACAATGAGAATTATTTTTTTAATGTCTTAGAAGAGTATTTTTAAATAGCCCTGATAATCAGGTTTTATTCCTGAAAAGATTTACCAAACCACAAGTCATGCATAATATTCTTTAATAGTCACAAAATAGTTTGTGAAAAATACATGATTAAGACCAGTATTTCAATAATAGGAAACACTCATAATTTTTGATACTGATGATAGAGGCAGAACAAAACACATACCAAAACACTTATCAAAAGCATATAAGAAAGAATATAATAATAGAAAAAAGAATGAGACCCAGCTATGAATTCTAATTTTACAAGACACTGTTAAAAGATATATCTAACTTTGAGGTCATTGTTAAGAGTTTAAGAGATACAAAGTTTTAAGGCTATAATTACTGAAAATTCTATAATAACTTTTTATTTCTCTAAGGTGGAACCATTGCTTTAAGTTGAAATTCTCAGCATTAGCTTGGTTTACTGTACCCACAACTAGGAAGGGCTCTCTTCCTGTTTATGGGCCAAGTGCTATATTATGTGATATTAATGAGGCAAGAGACAAAAGTTCTTTTAAAAACAAATATTCAAATATGCAATTTTATACATAAGAATCTCAAAATTATGATAGCATATGAGGCTGAGACAAGTAGAAAGGCTACATTTTTTTAAAAAGTGCATAGTTACCCCTTATCTTTCTCCTAGGTTCTGAAATTATCCAAAAGGGCACACCCCAACTTCAACTGGATGTTCAAAGGGCACACAAAGTCATTTTCTTGGTCAGTTTGTGTTAATACAGCAACAATTTTAAATCTAATTCCATGAAAGGAGCATTTTTTACCCATTAAAATTTATATCATTCACTGTAGCTTACAATTGGATCGAAATTCTGAGAAAGAAAATTTGGTCTTAAACTTTGATTAAAATAAATTCTCAAATGCATGTCTAATATTAATGACTATGTAAGCTCAGTTTTTCCATACCTTTTTAAGTGTACTTTTAGCATATAGGTAGCATTGAGTAACGTGCCCAGAGTTCATCTCAGTTTCTCTCTCAAATTAAGCAGGGTTTCAATGGAATACACCACATAGATTTGTTAGCTGCCTATATTTCCAAATAACCAAAGGTTTAACTATTAAACCATATGAAACTACCATTTTTATAGGTCAAAACCAGTCAAACCTTGGCAATTTCATGTGACTTAATTTAAAAATGGTTTTTAGAGAGTTCCAACTTATGCTAAGAAAAAAAAAATACAAAAAAAAGTTTACCTTAAGTGAAAGTACATGAAAAAAAAAAAAGAAAAAAAGAAACCTTCCAAAGGAACAACTAAATGCTAAGGTATAAAAAGCAATAAAATAGTAGGCTTTATAAAAAGGTGGGGGAAAAAATCAGGTAGTTCAACAGGTTCCTGAAATCCTGGTAGTGATCAATAAATTGACTTCTGCTTCACCTTTTATGAAGAGGCTGTACTTAGCAAATCACTGTGTAAGCTACCTCAATAACAGCATTCCTGCTATCAAGTTTACTTGCAATGATTCCAACAAAGAAATTAATTTCTTAGATGACAAGAAAAGGTTATCTGAAATGGGGAAAACACAGGAGATTGAGCTTTCTGCTAATAAAACAGACAAATATCAGTCTAGGCACTGAATTCAGAACTGTTTAACTGTCGGCAAGATCTGAATTCCCTGTAGTACAAACAGGACCATTTATTTTACACACAGACATTCACTACACATACGTGTATGTATGTATACATACATTCATACATACATACTTGCTTTGGTTTTCCAGGCCTTTTCTAGTTTTAGCACTAAAAGTTCTATGACTCAGAAACCCAAACCTGAGCAAACTGAGTAGTCACCCTAATCTCCAGCTACTAATCCACACACATGCATGTTCATGTACATACACACACCCCAATACATCCATCCACATCCCAAATGCCAAAGAATGTTTTTCTAAAACATACAATGAATTCATTAACTCTTCAGACAATAAATGGTACTATAAAATTGTACAACAGCTATTGTTTGTCTTATTACCATATCAGTAAAATATGTAACCAGCAGTGATGAAATCTGAGAACCAGAAACTACCATTCATCACAAGTTACCATACCCACTCCCCAAAACACTCATGTTAAATCAGATTCATATTACTAAGTGTTCTCATAGGAAACCGCTTATAATTATTCCATTTTGCAAATATGAGGAAAATCTCTGAGGTATTCTGTCGATTTGAATCTCAGCTTCACCACTGAATAACATATCCTTGGGAGAAACTGTTTAACTTTATTATCTATTTCCTAGTATGTAAAATGGGTACAATAATGGTCCACACCTGACAGTGTTTATCACAAGTATTAGATGATATGATGTATATAAAATGCTTACAAAAATACATGAAATTAGTTCCAGTAAATGTTAGCTGTTATTTTTAATAGTGTTGTTATATAGTTAAGAATTTACAAGTACTTTGAAGATGGCAGGCGCCTACTCCTATCTTTGTTGGTGGAAATATCCTCTTTTGAAAATAGTTTCTTTCTTTTTGTAAACGTAGATCTCTGAAATAATTCTGACTTAAAATTAGGAGACTTGAGTAGTTTACAAGAGAGAATGTACTTATAAAAGCATTAATTACTTCTTTACATGGAATTTCTTTCCATTATTGAATTTCAATATCAGATATAAGTAAAGAATAAAAATCAGACTTCTTGTTACTAATGTTAAAAAATATACAGTATTTAATGGGCTGAAATACAAGTGATAGTTTGTCCATGTTAAAAAGAGCAAGTATAAGCAATGAATCTAAATAGAGTCAAATTAGATTTTAGAGCTTGAGGAAACCCTTAAAATCATCTAGGCCCAATCCTCTCACTTTATAAATAAGACTGTCAGGGGTAATTTATGCAACGTTATATGGCCAGAACAAGACATACCCAGATCTTCTGACTTATAGCCCAAATATCTTTATAATATGCTTCTTTCCAAAGAATAAGTGAAAATCATGAGACAAATTCTTATTTCAAAATTTCTAGTAAAAACCATGTTTGAATACCCAAAACTAATTAAGCGGAGAATGTGCAATGAGAAGGCTAAAGGAAAAATATCCAGTGTAAATAGTAGGAAATAATCAAATGGCAGCTAAGCCATTCCTTCACTATATGTCAATAAGTAAAGTACATACTCGGAGATACTGGCTCCTAGTTTGTAAAATAGGAATCCTACCTAGAACAAATAAATAAGATATAAACAAGTTAAAATAGCACAACAGTTGAGAGTCAAACTACCTATGCTTAAATGTTAACTCCACAACTTACTCACTGTTTGATTCAGTTATACAACTTTCCCTGAGTCATGGGAAGCCCTTTAGCACAGAACATGGCACAAAATAGCTATAACAAGTTTTAGTGTTATGAATATATATAAATTACCTGCCCTTAGAGAATACTGAATAATAAAAGCACAACCATCACAAAAAACAACAAAAATATCTGCTTTACAAGTAAAACTAGAAGAGATTGACAAAGTTGACATGTCAAATAAAAATCAATGCTCTTTGCCACATCTAGTACAAGAATGAAGATCATTCTCAGCAGGCTGTAGACATTCCAGAAAATGTCACCACCACTCTGAAGGAACACATAGTTATTGTGAAGGGCCTCAAAGAAACCCTATGGACGAATTTCAATCACCTCAGTGTAGGACTCAAAACTCCTTGCAAAGAAACACGTTCTTACCATGACAAATGGCAGGGAAACAGAAAGGCACTGGTTGTTTGCACTGTTTGTAATCATGCACAGAACATGATCAAGAGTATTACACTGAGAATCTGTGTATGCTTACTTCCTTATCAATGTCTTTATTCAGGAGAATGGGTTCTGGTTAAAATGCAAAATTCTTGGGTGAAAAATATATCAACAGGGTCCAGAGGAGGTAAGATATTGCTTGTTCATAACTCACACCCAGAAAGATGAGTCAATCCTTGAAGGAAATGACACTGAACTTGTTTCAAATTCAACTGCTTTGATTCAATAAGTCACAACAGTTAAAAACAAGGATATCAGGGGGTAAATGGATGATGTCTATGTCTCTGCAAAAGGAACAGTTCAGCATGCTGATAAATATGATCTAAGAACTGTCCTGTTACAGAAACAAGATCTTAGGTTGTTAGACCAATGTGTGGGATTTTAGTGATGAAACAAAAGACCTCTACTGAGCCTTCCGTGGTAGCACATGCCTATAATCCCTGCAATTTAGGAGAATAGGGCAGGAGGACCCTAACTATGAGGCCAGCCTTGGCAACTTAAAAGAGATCCTATAAGGCTGGGTAAGTAGCTTAGTGGTAGAGTGTTCGGTTCAATCCCCAGTGCCATAAAAAATAAATAATAAAAGACCTCCATTGAAAAAAAAAAAGAACAATCACTATCTATCCTAAAATATTCCCAAACCCTGTAATGTGTGAAAAGTTTATTAGACTAGAATTAAACATCAAATTCAAAAAGTATAAAATTTGAAATCTATCCAGTAAATAATTACTCCATAGTGACATATTTAGAAAAGTACAGTATTCAGGGTATTGGACTTTCAAATATTCAGTTCACAAGTTGTTGTTGTTGTTGTTGTTATTCTTTTCCTTTTTAAAGGTTTAAGTCAGAAGTTAAATAATAGCAGAAGGTTTACAAAGTATGAAATTAAACTTACAGCAATGACACTTAAATAAATCTGTAAAAGACCAGCTGTGTATAGAAGAAACCTTCATCTTTAGAAGACTGTGTCTTTGTGATATGGTTTTCATAAAGTTCTAATCAAAATATAATAAAAGAAAAAATGGTAGAAAATCACTTCTAACATATCGCCATTTAAGAGAACCAATTCCCAGGTGATTAGAAAAGATCTATCTCTGAACTGGGTGGAAAGGCGTGATTCCTAAATCCAAAGGGAAATTAAACCACAAAGTTTAAACAAAACAGCATGAAAAAATCAATATCTCACAAAATAAAAAGGAATAATTTAGTTTTCAGCTTTCTCTTTACAAAAATTCTATTTTTAGATCAGATACAGTGGCTTAAGATACTACCATGTCTTTAAATCCATTTGGTAGGGAAATACCTGTTTGGCTCTGCAACTTCTAAAGGTAAATAGGAGGCTTTGCATTTAAGTAATAATGTGGAATAGTTCAGAGTAACCTCATGCCAAAATGGCATATTTCTAAGGGATGCAAAGGTATTCAATAAAAAGCTTTTAAAGGCATATTTTTAAACTTGCAGCAGGAAAGCTTTTCTGTGTCAAGACAGTAATTCTTTTAACAGCATTGATCAAAATGTCATTCTTTTATGAGTGTACAATACCTTTTAATGGCATACAACAAGCCATTAGGGTTATACACCTCTGTATAGCAGACAGCTTACTGGAAAAAAGGGAACACTGGCCAAGATACAGTCAGTAGGCTTTATGCTTCTAATAAGGATCATTTCCCCGCTAGCAGCTTCATTCTGTAGTCCACAGCTGAAATTATCCAAAAATTAAGTGTAAGCTCTCTTTGCCTCTGAAATTTAGAAGCACTTTCACAGAGGCCTAGGCTGCAAGGTCTGACTTGTATGTCTACAGATACCATAGGATGGCCTTGAAAACAGCCCTTAACCCAGGGCCAGAAAGAAATTATTCATGAAGATTAGAAAAGAATGATGGTTTTATTTACTTTCTAGGCAAAGAAAAAAGTGAATTTTTAAAAAATGTTACAAGATGATCACTTTTCATATTTATTTATAAGGTCAAATAATAAAGGAAACTTAAAGTTGTATATTACTCTAGCACAAAATCTCTGTCACCTATAATTGATTAGGTAATCTTTCACAAAAGGAAACTATTTTAAAATCATCTTAAAACAAGTCCAAGTCATTGAATTATTCAAGTTTTAAGAAAGTTGGAGTAAATTCTGAAATTATTTAGAGAAAAAAAAATACAAGTATACAAACCCAAAAAACTTCTATCAATTTAGCAAATTTCTAAGCACTCGGGAAATGGGAAACTAAGGAATGGAATAAAAATAGAAGGTGATCTCTTCCTTCTTTTCACATTGTACATTTACTTATTTTTCACTGCTAAAAGAAATATGTCTTAAACACAAGTAAATTCCTAGAACTACAGAAATATCCCAGATAAACTGGAACCTAAATCTCTGCCTTATGAAAAATATTTAAGGGCTTCATATAGTCTAATAAAATTATGATTAATAAGTACAATCCTGCACCAAAAGTAAAATCCAACTTCACAGACAATACTAGATGAATGTCAGAACTTTATCTCTGAAAGCAAAGTTTAATGAGTAGAACAGTCTATCTTCTTTTAAAGGTAAGGGTGTGTGTATGTGTGTGTGTGTGTGTGTGTGTGTGTGCGCACATGCACGCGTGTAAAAATGGAAAGTGAAAAAGAAAAGTTCTGCAAACGGTACTCCAAATTTTATAATCAAACAAAAACTTGTTTCAGACTCTGTAGAGCACCAGAGTATCGATACCAATTCCATCACTGAAATCAATTAAAAATATAAGATAAAATACAAAATGTCTTAAAAATATCCAAGAGTTTTTAAGAACAGTAAGAAACTACCAATTCAAAATGTAAGTTAAACAGGTAACTCAGAGATAAGTAGAGAGCTAAATCTGTTTTTGCCCTGACCATATATAATCAGTCATTTTGAATAAAGCTGTAGACTTACAGATCTTATTTAGTATGAAGGATAGAAAACACAAATTAATATCACCTAAAGGTCTAATAGAGACTCCCCCCCTGTGAAGCTGGGACCTCAAAATGCTGTCCTTCCATGTGAAGGTGATTAGGAGTCTGGACTAACAGACTACAAGGAAAGTTGCTTTGGCAATGAGAAAAGCAAGGGAAAATAAAAACCACAAGAAGCTCTAACAAGTGGTCACTCAAACAGATACACAGCCCACACTCACACCACTTGAATAGGTCAAAAAGATATATATATATAAACAAAAATAAAGTGGTTCCAACTGGTAGCATTCCCAGATGTCACACTTCAGCAAACACAAATGTTTAATATTATGCAATGGGAAAGGTTTGTTTAACTCATGGTTTGGAGGTGGGAAATCAAATAACATGGTGGTGGGTATTACCTGGAGAGACTGGAGAGACAGAGCAAGTATTCTTATGAAGCTGCCTAGTACCTTCGTGGGGTTTCAATATCATGGCTCATCTAACCTAATTACCTACTCAAGGCCTCACTTACAAATAGTATTAGCATATGGTTTGGGGGATTAAGTTTCTAATACATGAAGTTTTGTTGTCAAAGTCAAGTCATATCAATATGGAAAATAGTTGTGTGAAGACATTACAGAGGTACTAAAGCAGCCACAGCCAAGGGATCAAGATTTTTAGCAAAAGAAAAGTCACAGAGAAGTAACTCAACCTTCAGTATAGATTTTCTCAAGTCATTTGCCAATGCTCAGGCAGAAGTCTGAAAGGCTAAGCAAAGCTGTTAGCACTACCAAAGACTAGGGAGGAAAATGAAGCTTGGAAAATAGTAGCAATAAACCAGAAATGTACCATAAGAATGAAACCCAGCTATACATCAACTCAACCCCTGACTGAATGAAGTTAAACTGTTTCTATCTACCAACCTGCCAGAAGCAAAAATAAACCCTCTTTGGAAAAAGCTAATATCATCTAGATCTTCAAAAATATCATATCCAAAGTCTGACATCCAGTTGACAATTTTGGGGCATGCCAGGAGAAAAACCTATACAAGGAAACAAATAAAAGAAACAAAACTACAGGAGATATAGGTATTAACATTATCATCTAGACTTTAAAATATCTTTGACAAATATGTTCAAGAAAATAGATGAGGAGTCCAGTTTCCCATAAAATCATAAATAAGTCTAAGACCTGTTAGATACAGAGTACTGGTTACCACAGGATCAAAGGAAAGAGACTTGAAATTGCAAGAAACAGAAGTATCAGTAAGGAAAATAACACTCTTGGAGGATTCTGGTTTAGAAGGGGTACTGTTCAGATGCTTGGTAGGAAGAAAATAAGATATAAAAATAAGGTCCCACGGGGGGGGGGGGGGGGATCACAATATAGGACATACCAAACCCTTCAAAAAAGTATACCATAAACTAAAGAAACTTCATTTCATTATAGTAACAAAATAGGGAGATTTCAAGAAATCTTGTAACCTTCCTCACCACTTTCTATATAAACTATTATAACCAGTCAAGAAAAATAAATTATTCAATACAAATCAGAAAACAACAGGCAACTGGAAAAAGTTACTATAATACAGAAAATTAAAAATGAAAAACTCTATAGTAGAGGATTGGTCCCAACAAAACAATACATACCCAAAAGGCAGAGAAAACTATATATCAATTTAACTATATAATGTTAAACAAATATTTACAGATATTTAAAATAAATAAATCTCTCAAACATTTAATAATTATGTACAAAAATAGCAAAATTCAGGTAGATGTGAATTGAATAGTACTATTCTCATATAAGAAATTTTTAAAAATAATCTTAGAAATAAAAAATTATAAAGTACTAAAAGCAAGAGGATTAAATGAAATTATAATAAAGGTTGCTGAACAAAGACATGAAAAATGAGTTAAGAAAATAAAACAAAATGAAGGAATATAATAAGAATCACTGAGAAAATGTTTAAAAAAGAAGGAGAGAGAGAATCCAATATACAAAAAACTGTAGAGCTTGAATAAGAAAACAAAACAAGGGCTGGGGTTGTAGCTCAGTAGTAGAGCACATACCTAGGATGTGTGAGGCATTGGGTTTTATTCTCAGCACCACATAAAAATACATGAATAAAATAAAGGTATTGTGTCCATCTACAACTTAAAATATTAAAAAAAAGAAAACAAAACAATGCAATAAAATTAATATTTAAAGCTATAATACAAAGAGGACAATGAAATAAAATATGAATCTATGTATCTAAATACCACAACTCGACAGCCATTGCAGTGCATTGAGCTCCACAGAGACAGCGCCAGGGCACGTGAGAGCTGGATGGGCACTGGGTGACTCTGTGCCTCACTGAGGAAAAACAACTAAACATGGGCAAAGGAGCCAGGGCAAGCGAGAGCTGGATGGGCACTGGGCAACTCTGTGCCTCACTGAGGAAAAACAACTAAACATGGGCAAAGGAGATCCTAAGAAGCCAAAAGGCAAAATTTCACCATATGCATTCTTTCTGCAAACTTGCAGGGAGGAGCACAAGAAGAAGCACCCAGATGCTTCAGTCAACTTTTCAGAGTTTTCTAAGAAGTGCTCAGAGAGGTGGAAGACCATGTCTGCTAAAGAGAAAGGAAAATGTGAAGACATGGCAAAAGCGGACAAGGCCCATTATGAAAGAGAAATGAAAACCTACATCCCTCCTAAAGGGGAAACAAAAAAGAAGTTCAAGGATGCCAATGCACCCAAGAGGCCTCCATCGGCCTTCTTCTTGTTCTGTTCTGAATATCGCCCAAAAATCAAAGGAGAACATCCTGGCCTATCCATTGGTGATGTTGCAAAGAAACTGGGAGAGATGTGGAACAACACTGCTGCAGATGATAAGCAGCCTTAGGAAAAGAAAAACTAAAGAAAAAATGCGAAAAGAATATTGCTGCCTACCGAGCTAAAGGAAAACCTGATACAGCAAAAAAGGGAGTTGTCAAGGCTGAAAAAAGCAAGAAAAAGAAGGAAGAGGAGGAAGATGAAGAGGATGAGAATGAAGAAGATGAAGATGAAGAAGATGATGATGATGAATAAGTTGGTTCTAGTGCATTTTTTTTCTTGTCTATAAAGCATTTAACCCCCCTGTACACAACTCACTCCTTTTAAAGAAAAAAACTGAAATGTAAGGCTGTGTAAGATTTGTTTTTAAACTGTACAGTGTCTTTTTTTGTATAGTTAACACACTACCGAATGTGTCTTTAGATAGCCCTGTCCTGGTGGTATTTTCAATAGCCACTAACCTTGCCTGGTACAGTATGGGGTTGTAAAATGGCATGGAAATTTAAAGAAGGTACTTGTTGGTGCACAGCACAAATTAGTTATATATGGGGACAGTAGTTTTACATCTCCAGTTGTCTCTGATGCAGCTTATACAAAATAATTGTTGTTCTGTTAACTGAATATATAAGGTCACCCCCCATTAGGTGCCAACATGGCGCTGGCCGAGCTTCTCTTCCTGATTTTACTCCTCATAACTTCTTCCTGCAGGCGTGAACTCGCACCCAATCGGTGCTTGACACCCTGTCCAGACCCCTAGCACCAAGGCTCACCCAATCAACCATCGCCACGTCCCCCAGCAACAAGGCTCTCCCAATCACTCTCACCCCATTTCATGCCCCAACCAATCAGCCTCTTCCCGGCCCTATGTAAGTGTGTGCATTTTTAAAATAAAATGGAACTTCTCCAGTGATTAGTTTTGGACTGTGGCTCTGTGCGCTTCTTTCAGAATACCACTCTGTAATTGCAAAAAAAAAAAAAGTTGCAGCTGTTTTGTTGATATTCTGAATGCTTCTAAGTAAATACAATTTTTATTTAAAAAAATGTATAAAATAAATACCACAACTCATCATTAGTACATACTAGTTATGATTATCTACCCACCAAGTAACACAGTAACTACTTCAACAAAGGAGAATCAAAGAGAAAGACAACAGAAAGAAACAAAACACATCAACATACCATACTTACTAAAAATAAGAGTACAGAAAATACAAAAACATATGGAACACATGAACAATACAGTATTAGTATCTTCAAATGTAAACCCTCATAAGCTTTATCAATCTGTAATTTTAAACCCTCATAATAGAAAAATTATCTTTTCAAGTGCACACAAATATATATGGTTGCTCTGATAGCCTCAAATTGGAAATCTCAGCACATTTGCATGTGCTGGAATGCTAAACAGCAAAGAAGAAGAAGAATAGATTGTTACAAAAAAAGATATCACATTTAATTTTAAATAAAACAAACTAGACACAGAGTAGCATGTACTTTTAAATTAAATTCAAAATCAAGCAAAATCAATTGATGTTGATAAGAACTATGTTGCCTCTGGGAGAACAAGGGGCAGGTAATATGTAGGAATGAACACAGGGACTCATAGGATGTTGGGAATGTTTTGTATTTTGATCTAGAGGTCTCTCTACACATATGGGAAAAAAACATAAATTTTTTTTCTTTGAAGTATACACCAAAGATTAATTAGTACAATTGGTGAGCTTTACTGAGTGTCAAACAACAAAAAGTCGTAAGAAGACACTTTACTAAAAGAAGAAATGTGAATGGTCAGAAAACAGAAGTAAATGTGTTCAAACTCATTAGTCATCAAGGAAATGCTAATGAAATCACTACCACAACCTCCACAAAACTAGCAAAAATTAAAATGACACACTATTTGTGGAAGTCCAAGCTGGTATAACCATTTGGGAGAATTGTGATGTATCTGTTATGCTAAAATATACAATTCTTTCAACAAATCTCTTATCTTCTTGTCTATTTTATTTCCGTCAGGTCCTTAGCCTAATAGCCACATTCATGGAGTCCTTTTCTAGAGATTCTAACATTTGCTGTATCTGTTATCTGTTTTTCTCTCACCAGTTTTTTCTGTTTGCTTGTTTGTTTTGTTTTGTTTGCATGTTCTTTTGTAGTACTGGGGATCCAACCCAGGGCCTCCCACATTCAAGGCAGCATCCCCACTGACCCACATCCCGCCCCTCCTCACCATTTTCTTTTCATCTCCCTTCTTAATTATAGGTATGTTGTGCCTGTTAAGGATCAGACACAGGCTTGGACAGGACAGTCTGTCCAATTCAAAGAAATTTAATAAATACAATCATAACTGAAATTCACTGTAAGATACCTTGGTCAGTTTTGAGGTTTTATCAGTGGGTATAAAGGCCATGCCCTTGATTTGATCCTTGTTAAAAGACTGACTTTTAATTGACCTTTGTCACTCAAAGCCTCTATCAATTTTATCTTTTTGAAATGGAAATTAAGAAGCAATTGTACCAAGACCATAATTCCTTTTAATTCCCCTTCATTCCTGTTTTCAAAAACAGTTTTCCTCAGTTCTTTTTTCTTGTAATGCCTTCTAAATGCAACAACCAGAAACCCTCACACACAATATCAAAACAAAACATTCAGTTTTTCCTATTGTTGATTGTAGAGCTACAAATTTACTAAGTACATGATCAGTACGTAATATAGATTTAAAAAAAAAAACAACAACTAGGTTTTCATAAAACATTTTGTCCCTTGGAAAAGTTGATTGACCTACATTTTATTAAGCCCCACATAATAATGTTGTTATTATTATAAAAAGAATAACACCAAAAGAAAGAAAATAATTCAAATATCAACCTACCACTCATTCCCCCAATTCAGATTATAAGAAAAAGGAAAAGATTATGTAAGTGTAGGAGATTTAACTACAACTACGAAATATATTTTGGACTTCGTGATCCATCCTTGGGCGAAAGCTAACTGGCAATCTCATTTTTAGATCTTAAATATAACTCAGATATAGTAGAGAGAAATGGGTAAGAATTTTAAATGATTACACTGTACTTTGCTTAAAACTCATAGATAATAAGACAAACAGATTAGAAAATTACCCAATATTTTCAGCATAGGCACTTATTATTTAAAATGTCTATCACATTGAATGAAACACCACAAAAATCAACTGCATTTACACCATCCATTTGCTATGCATGTATAATTAAACTCAATAAAATAAAATGTAAAGAAATCTCTCCACAATGTTAGCAGGTCGCCCTCAAATAGCATGACATACAGATGGCTTATTTGGCCAGGTCAACCTATCATTCACAAATCAATCCTCTTCTCTCCCTATAACACTCTATATAAGGTAACAAATAGAAAAATAAAATCTAGTAATAAAGAATCAATAGGATACCTGTTGCACATTCAAAAAATTCAAATGAGGCTTGCCGTGTCCTGAATTTCTTTCCTCCTCTACAGCCTTCTATCATGATGCTCTGCTTCACCTCATGCCCAAAGCAACAAAGTCCACTGTCTATGGACAGAGACTGATGAAACTGTGAGCCCACATAAATTTTTCCTCTAAGGAAAAAAAAAAAAAATCAAATGAAAATCTGACTCTAATCTAAAATATTATGCTGTATATAAAACATTCACAGGGTAAATAAGATGTTCCAGATAGCACAAAGTTTCAAGTAGAAAAGCATTATTACATTAACTGCTTGTTATGATTTGGATCTAAAAGTGTTCCCCAAAGAGCCCATGTGTTAGGCAATGTAGCAATGTTCAGAGGTGAAAATATTAGATTGTAAGAGCTATAACCTCACCAGGGGATTAACCCATTTGATGGATAATAATTTGAATGGACCACTGTTAATGGGTGGTAACAGTAGCCAGGCAAGGAATGGCCAGAGGAAGCAGGTCCCTGGGAACATGGCCTTGGACTATATCTGTCCCTAATCTCTTCCTCTCTGTCTGCCTTTCAGCAGCTATGAACTAAGCAGTTTTCCTCTACCATTTGCTTCTGCCAGAATGTTTCTGCCTAGGAACCTGCTGACCATGAACTGAACCTCTGAAACTATGAGCTCAAAATAAACATTTCTTCCTTTAATTTGTTCTCGTCAGGTATTTTGGTCACAGTGACGAAAAGCTGACTAACACACACCTATTTAAATAATGATTCCTCATTTGAGTTTGTTTCAGTCAGCTTTTTACTCCTGTGACCCAAAGACCTTACAAGAATAATTTCAGAGCAGAAAAAATTTATTTGGGGCTCACAGTTTCAGAGGCCTCAGTCTATACACATCTGAGTAAGTTTACTCCAGGCCTCAGATGAGGTAGAACATCATGGCAGAAGGGTGTGGAGAAGGAAAGCAGCTAAGGACATGACAATCAGTATGCAAAGAGAGATGTCTGCTCACCAGGTACAAAATATATACCCCAAAGGCATGCCCCCAGTTACCTACCTTCTCCAGGCACACCTAACCTGAGGAGGGTTACCACTCAGCTAATCCCATTCAAGTGGATTAACACACTGATTAGGTTAAGGTTCTCATAACACAGTCATTTCACCTCTAAACTTTTTTGCATTATCTTGCATATGAACTTTTGGGAGACAGCTCATATCTAAACCATAACAAAGTTCAAAAGATATAAATCTTTAGAGTTATATGCTAATGAAATCTAACTACTTATGATTTACAGAGCAAACGTTGGCTCTTCCCAACTCAGCATCTATAAAATTGTAAACTAATGTAATATACTTATCACATTCCTTGGTCAATTAACTGAGATCCTGTCCTATTCCATTAGGAAAGGATTATCTTTTAGCCTCAGAACACTAACTTAACAAATTTCATGGCATTACTCAGAAAAAAAGATAGTGGACATCACTAAAAAAAAAAAAAATCTCAGAGTAATGACCTCTAAAAACCTTCTCCTTCATAAAAGCAATGAAAACACAAACAAAAACTTTGAGAATCAACATTGTCTAAATTCTAGAAATTAACCAAAGACTTGCGGCTATTCAGAAAATGATTATTCAAGAAAAATAGGTGAATCTGAGTATGAAGAGTGAGCTTTGAGACATTTTCTTTGCCCTGTGCACATCTTCCCATCCTCAGCTCCCTGGAAGTTTTGAAAAAACAACAGCCATAATAAAGTCTGAGGCTTCAAGATGTTAGAACTCTTCCAAAGTCCCATCCCAAAGAATGGTCATTTATTAGACTCAGAAGACTACATGGAAGGCTATCTACTTGAACTGATTTGGAACACACCAGTACAAAGAGCATTTTACCTGAGAATATCTGTCAAGACCAATCAAAAACAATATTTGAACATAATTCTTAACCATAACTCTCAAGAGTTGACAATAAGAAGACAAACAATCCAATTTTAAAAATGGTAAAACATTTAAACAGACATCATCAGAGAAGATATTATAGAAATGACAAATAAACATATGAGAAGACATTCAACATTATATATCATTAGGGAATTGCAAAATAATATGAGATACTTTTATGTATACTACTATCATACAATCCAGAAATCTTGCTCATTTGCATTTAATCAAGTTAAAAACTTATATCCACACCAAAACCTACACATGGCAGCTTTATTTGTAACTGTCAAAACTTAGAAGCAACCAAGATGCTTTTCAACAGGTGAATGGATAAATTGTGGTACATCAATATAAAGGAATATTATTCAGCACTAATAAATTATGTCAAGTCATGAAAAGGTATGGAGGAAAGTTATATGTATATTACTAAGGGAAAGAAGCCAATGTAAATACTGTAAAATTACAACAATTTGACATTCTAGAAGAGGCAACACTCTAAAAACTAAAAAGATCAGAAGTTTCCAGGGATTGGAGGGAAGGAGGGATAAACAGGTGAAGCACAGAGGATTTTTAGGACAATGAAACTATTCAGTATAATGCTATAATGATGTATATATAGCATTATACATTTATCAAAGTCTACAGAATATAAACTCTCAAGAGTGAAATCTAAATTATGGACTTTGGGTGATACCCATATATCAACAGAAGTTCATCAATCATAAAAAATGTACCATTCTGGTGCTGGATATTGATAATGGGGGAGACTGCATGTGTGGGCAAGGAGTATATCAGAACTGTGTATTTCATGCTCAATTTTGCTGTGAAACTAAAGCTGCTCTAAAAATAAGTCTTTTAAAAAAATAAATAAAACTTTAAAACATGTATTACAAAAAAAAAAAAAGATGAACTACAAAAAATCATACCTCCCATACAAATTGTTGATACTTTGGTATATTTCCTTCAAATAGTAGTCATTATATTTCTTTTTATTCACAAAAGTGATATCATAGATGTATGTCTGCATCATACTCATAATCTGACAAGATAATTTTCTATGTCCGTAGTACAGGGGGGCAAGGCTAGGATTGACCCCGGGGGGGCTCACTACTACTGAGCTATATCCCCAGCCTTCCATTTTTATTTTGAGAAAGAGTCTCACTAAGTTGCTCAGGCTGGCCTCAAACTCACAATCTGGCTCCTTCAGCCTCCCAGATTGCTGGGATTACAGGTGTGTGCCACCTCACTTATATTCTTAATCTTTACAACCATTGCTCAAAAACAGCTAGACACCTTATAAAACAGATATAATTTACTTTGTAATTCATTTTATTTCATATTCATATTTATCTCATATAGCACTTGATATACATTAGGTATTTTGAACTTTTTAAATACTCAGAACAAACCCTGCAAAGTTGAAAACTGAAGTCCTAAACAAGTAAATACCAAAGGAACTCAACTATTAAGTAGTAGAGCCAGAATTTCACCCTGTTTAACTATGAAGTCCAAACTCAAACTCATAATTCTTTTTTTTTTAAATACTGGGATTGAGCCCAGGGGTACTTTATTTCTCAGTTCTATCCCCAGTCCTTTTTATTTAGAGGTAGAGTCTTGCTAAATTGCTAAGGTCACTGAGTTGCTGAGGTTGGCCTTGAATTTGTGATCATCCTGCCTCAGTCTCCTGAGTCACTGGGATTATAGGAGTGCGCCATTTCTTCTAGCCCAAATGCTTCTCTTAACCTCAATGCTGCCACTAAGTCTTCTACTTTTGAATATTTCAGGTTGCTTCTGTTTTATGCAACACTATAATAAACACTACTATGAACATCTTCACTGATAAAATACTTGTTTCAACAACAGCAGAATTACACTAGGTACAGATAGACATGATTATTTCGGTTATCAACTTTTGTTATTATCTTTCATCTTGCTATTCTTTAAAACACCTTTGTCTTTGTCTCCTTTCTCTTCTTTCTGAACCCATATCAAACTCATGACTTTAAATTTCTCTTTTATGTGGACAATGCTCCAATGTATTTCTCAAGACAAAAACACTCTCACCAGTTCTGGTCTGTCCATTCCTGACAGCTAAACAACTTCACCTTGATTTTGTTGTGGGTTTCTCAATCACTATATCCTAAACTATCTCCCATGATTTCTCACATGCCTTTGCTCTAACATTTTATTTCTATTAACAGCACCATCCTTCTAATCATCATGCTTGGAAACCTCAATATTTTTACTTTCTCCCATCTTGTTCCACAGACCACCCACCAAATATTGACTTTTCCATTGTACCCTACTAAAAACCTCAATAATTACCTGAAAGATAAATTTCAAAGACAGGCACATTGACACATTCTTGTAATCCCAGCTATCAGGAGGCTGAAGCAGAAGGATCACTTGAGTCCAGGAATTCAGGGCTAGCCAAGGCAACACAGTGAGACCTCATCTCTTAAAACAATATCTCAAACTTGAGGACTTGGAATTAATGATTGGAGAAGTTCAATCTTATTCCTCATGATTCCCCTTCAATGAGCATAAAAGTAAACTATTTGCTGCTTTTCACATAAGTTTTATGCTTTGTTCACTTCTTTTCTGCACATTCTCAATCGGTATAGAAAGAAAATATAACAATCCAAAGTACGTACACACTTTAAAAAGCATAAGGAAAAATACAACCCCAGGAAATAAGGAAGTGCTTTTAAAAACCTTTTTTAAAAAGCATGCAGTGAAAAGATTATGTCAAATGGACATGAAACAAAAGAGTTGTCTGCCAACAGCCAAAGTTGGAAAAATCTGCAACAAAATAAAGTAGTATTGGATTATAATCTGAAGTATTAAATAAATATCCATAAGTCCACATTAATATAAATGATACAGGAAGCAAATAAATGAGAGAGAACAAATCTTCCATGCAGAAAAGCTCCTAATTAGAGATATTCTGCACCTGTGGAGGTAGAGCATAACTCTCCACTCCTTAGATGTGAATAGTGTACTTTCTTCCAAAATGTATACCACACAAAAAGAGAAAGAGTAACTTTATAGTAGAAAACCTGAAATACTGCCTCAGTCAGATGATCAAAGCTAATATCAACAGTGATGAATCATGTTGATAGTCTGTACCCTTGACATGGCTCAGATGAAAACAGCACTTTGCTTCTGTGGTCCTCCTCTAACATCTATACTCTAGTCTAATCATGAGAAGAAAAAAAAAAAAATCTGAGAAGTATCACAGCCAAAAGGAAGGAACCTAAACAAACATGAATTCTGAACATAACATGGCATATCAGATGGGATTCTGGAATAAAAAAAAAAAAAGACATTAGGCAAAACAATAAGGAGCTGAATAAAATGTGGACTTCAGTTAATAAAAATGAATCAATAAAGTTGCATTAATTGTAACAAATGTACAAACTAATATATTAATAGTAAGGGAAACTGCTGTGGGCATATTAAAATTCTCTCTTTGTAATTTTCCTCTAAGTCTAAAACTATTATAAAATAAAATTTGTATAAAAAAGTAAATGGCCCAAAACATTCCACCTATTTGGCCCCACATCTTAAAAGCTTTGGGACTACATCAAATTATAGAATATGGCAAAAGTGATACTAAAACTCCAGACAATAAATGCCATGCAACCTCCACCTGGCACTTATAACTTTCATTAGTGAAATGCTCTCTCTTGCTAGTGAACCAAAAGGCAAAGAAGGGTTACTATATTGCTTTGGAAAACTGTTCCTTACTACCAGGGAAAAATGAGGTACTTATACGTAATGTTATGGTTTAGGTATGAGTTGTCTCCAAAAGTTTATGTGTGAGACAATGCAAGAAAGTTTAGGGATGAAATGACTGAGTTATGAGAGCCTTAACTCAGTGAATTAATCCCCTGATAGGAGTAAATTGGGAGGTAACAGAAGGCAGGTAGGGTGTGGCTGGAAGAGGTAGGTCACTGGGGACATGCCTCTGGGGTTTATATTTTGTCCCTGGTCAGTGGAGTCTCTCTGCTTCCTGGTGTCATGTTCCCACCTGCTTTTCTCCACCACACACTTCTACCATGATGTTCTGCCTCACCTTGAGCCCAGAGCAACAGAGTTCACCATCTATGGGCTGAAACCTCTGAAACCATGAGTCCCAAATAAACTTTTCTTCCTCTAAAATTGTTCTTATTAGGTCTTTTGGTTGCAGCAAGGGAAGAGCTGACTGAAACATATGATAAGCATAAGGAAAAATATATCTGAAGTAGCACAGAATCAAAGAACCTATGAGCACTCCCATGTTGAAAGTTAACATAAACCTATATAAGGCCAAAAAGGTGATGATTGACTCAGTAAGAAACAGCATTCTTCCACCTATGAACATGATATAGGTTCAATGTCATCTCAAAGAAGTTCTCAGAAAACTTATAGAACACTGACAACTTGATTAAAAATTTTATATATGAAGGGACAAAACTGACACTATGTCTTTAAAAAATATATAAAGCTAGAGGAGTGACACTACTAAATAGTAAGACTTACAAACTTATAGAATTGTTACATCTAATTTTGAAACAGAATGATATAAGGGATACACAAATAATCAGCAGGACAGACTAGTGAATCCAGAAACAGAGTAACACAAATAGTCTGGTTTTCAACAAAGTTATGGAGCCTCTTGAGAACTGAAGATCTGCACACAGAATATTCTCTTAGCATTATTTTTTAATCTAAAATTCTCTTTACTAGACCTTCATTTTTTTGGGGGGGGGGCGGGGAGGGGTACCAGGGATTGAACTCAGGGGCACTCAACCTCTGAACCACATCCCAGCCCTATTTTGTATTTTATTTAGAGACCAGGGGTCTCACTGAGTTGCTTAGTACCACCAGGCCTGGGTAGACCTTTATTCATAAAAAATATTTTGCTAAATATATAAAAAGCAAAACAGGATTTTTTTTACCCCAATCCTTTAAAGACACTGTTCCATTCTGGTTTCTATTTTTTATGAAAAATAAATGACAATTCCTATAAATTTTTTTCCATAATATATGCAATTTTGCTCTAAACTTTCCTTTCAAAACTTTCTCTTCATTTTGGTTTCTAGTTTGAGTATAATGTGCCTTGCTGACATTTTCTTTGTATTTACCTTGCTTTTTGTTTTTGGTTTTGTTGTTCTTTTTTGATACTGGATATTGAATCCAGGGACTAGTGCTCTACTACTGAGCTACACCCCCAGAACTTTCTATTTTTTATTTTGAGATGGGATTTCACCAAGTTAACCAGGCTGGTCTCCAACTTGCAATTCTTCTGTCTCTGCCTTCCCAGAAGCTGGAATAGCAGGTATGTACCACTGCACCAGGTTTTCCCTTACTTTTCATTGTGCTTCTTAATCTCTAATTTTATGTCTTTCAACTAATATGATCCAGTCATCTTAGCTTTATTGGGATTGCCTGAGAACTGTCTAATGCAAATCTGGTTCAGGGTCAAGTCAAGAACTGGGAAAGCTTATAAACAGAATTTATAGCTCCTCTTTTGTATCTGTCATTTCCCTACTCACTTTCCAGCTTTGGGGATACCCCAAATCTTCTCTGCTTGTGTAGGCTAGTGAGTCTACTTGAGTTTTAGCTGCCTGATATGGGACCTGCTGCCAGGGCCAGCTCACTGGGAAAATAAAAAGTAGTCATTAAAAACACAAAATTCACCCAACACCATTCTCTTTTTCTAGGTAAATATGCCTCCAATATTTCCTTGTTCTCCATTGTATTCAAGTAGTTACATTTATATTTTGTTGACAGATTATAGTTGTTGCCACAGAAGAATTTAAGAAGAATTTAAATGGGAATTTAAATGGGAAAGGTAGAATTGTTGCTGGAAGACCTGAATATACATATGTGGAAAAAATGAATCCTAATACTTCCCACACAAAACTCAACACAAAATGGATCATCAACCTAAACATAAAATCTAAAACTATAAAACAGTGGAGAAAAGTCTTTGTAACCTTAAAGTAGGCAAGAGTTTTTTGGGATACAAAATGCATAAAACTAAAAATGGACATTATCAAAATTAAAGTTTCTGCTATTGAAATGATAACATTAAGAAAACATAGAGGCAAGTTTCAGACTGAAAGTCATTCTGAACACAAATTATTGACAAAATACTTTTATACAGACCAGATCATATAAAGAACTTTCATAATTCAATAAAAAGACAGCTAAGTCAGTTTCAAAACTTGAATAACATTTTACCAGGCACATCATAAAAGATATATGAATATACAATAAACATATGAAAAGATATTCAACATCATTAGTCATTAGTAAAGTACAAATTCAAACCACAATGAGATACTAAAAGGAAAGAATAAACTAGGAAAGCTAAAATTAAAGTGATTGACAATTTCAAGTGTTAACAAGAATGTGGAGTAATCCTAGCTTTCATACATCCCTGAAGGGAATGTAAAATTATACAACTCCTTTGGAATACAGTTTTTTTATAAAGTTGGACAATCACAGTATAGTCCAACAATTCTATTTACCCAAAAATTATAAATAAATGTTCATAGCAACTTTATCGAAAACACCTCCAGAGTGGAAACAACTCAAATATCAATCAATAAATGAATAAACAGATCGTAATATAAAGATAGAGGTATATAGATATAGAATAGAATATTGACATATAATATTACTGAATATCAAAAATATTATACTTACTGGCTTTGATCCCTGGCACAGCAAAATAAATATATACAATATATTATATAAATATATGTAACAAATATGTAAATACTGAGAAAAAGAAGCCAGATACAAAATAGCCCATTCTGCGTAAGTTCACTTACATGATATTAGAAAAAAGTCAAAACTAATCTATAAAATAAAAAAACCTATTAGCAGTTGCCTACAGTTGAGAGAAAAGGACTAGAAAATGAAAATGGAACAAAGAAACTTACTGGATAACAAGAGAGGAGGGGGAAGAAAATATTGATCAAGGATTTTACAAAACTGATAAAAGATAAAAAGCCATGTATTTGATTCCCTAAAATGATAAACACTGTACATTTTTTTTTAATTAACTAGGCACACAATATTAAAATTACTGAAAACACAAGATACAGGGAAAACTAAGATGAGCCAAAGAGGCAAGTTCCCTTTAAAGGTACAAAAATAAATCATAAATAGTCATAAAAAGGGTAAATGTGAACAATTATTGACTGTATAAGTATTAATATGCCTTAGGGAATTCAAAATATCTACAGAATTAAAATACATAATAGCAAAAAACAAGAATGAATAAATGAACAATAACTGCTATAAGGTCTCTTATTTGTGAAGTGATATAAATGTAAATTAGTATTAGACTTTGATAAATCAAAGATACAAGAAATAGAGGGGCCATGAATTTTATTTTTAAAAATCAATTCTGCAAAAAGCAAAAATTGAGAGGGGGCAAAGTGAAACAGTGAAGCCTAGTGTGGTGGTGCACATTTGTGATTTTAGCTACTCAGAATGAGGCAGGAAGATCTGCGGTCAGCCTGGGAATCTTAGCAAGACCCCCACCAAAACATAATTTTTTAAAAAAAGCAATAAGGAGACAAACAGTGAGATGGTAGATATGAACACAAATATCCTTGGATCCTTGAAAATAAGATCCAAATCTTTTTAATTCCTTGATATTAGAAAGGGATCTGCTATCAATAAATATTTGAAAGCATTCAAGTACCCTCTTATTTCAGCTGTGTAATCTCTTTCTCAGGGGCCCTCCTGACTAGGTGATTACCTTTAAACTAAGACCCTACCCATTAAGAAAGATCTCCTTACGGCTTTTTCTCACACCCCACATTCCTGTGTCCTCCCTCTGATATTATTTGATATCATTCAAATATCTCCTAGAAGGCATTGATCTGACTTCTGAGTGTAGTACCACTTTGCAAAATATGCATTAATGAAACGCTTCCAGATCACCATAATTTACATTTTCGCTTGGTGTAGTGTTCCCAAAGAAAACTACAACTTCTTTAAAAGAAGTTAAATAATGACTTCATATATGCAAATCAGTACTCGCTCAAACATCCTTTTCACAACTGGTTCTTATCTGTCTACAGTTATACATTTGATAAAGCTACTCTTTTGTAAGTGAAAAAAGTTTTACCTTATTTATTCGACCCTCCCATAATCTACTACCATTTTGTTCCGTCTCATATATATTCTTATAAAAAAATATTTAAAATACTCTAAAAATAAAAAACTAACTTCTGCCTGATATGCTGACACATGCCTGTAATCTCAGTGGCTCACAAGGCTGAGGCAGGAGGATTCCAAGTTCAAGGCCAGCCTCGGCAACTCAGTGAGACCCTGTCTCAAAACAAAAAATAAAATGGGCTGGGGATGTGGCTCAGTGGTTAAGAGCCCCTGGGTTCAAACCTAGGTACTAAAAGACAAAACACACACACACACACTTACAACTTCTATGTATTTATTACACAGTTTTAAAATAAAACTTCACAAATATAATTGAAGCATTCAATGAAATCTTCCTTAACATTCTCTCCACCTCCCCATTCCCAGCTCTCCACACACACCACACAAGTTTTTCCTACAACTAATTACACCCTGTAAGTTGATGTTTATGATCTCATACATTTTTCATACTTAACTGAATTATATAATGTTCTATATATTTTACACTTTCATCCTATATTACATGTTATAGATTCCTCTGCAACCTATTTTATCTCAATGATTATGAGATTCATCATATTGATACACATAGTTCTGCCTCATTATTTAAATAGCTTCACCTTTTCATTTTGAGAATATAAAATCATTTTATAATCATTCTACTGATGGACATTTACTCCCATGATTTTCCAATTATGAAGCATGCTTTCTGAACAAACCATTACTGGATCACAATGTGTTATTTTTCCCTTTTTCAAAACACAGCTTTGCTGAAAGATAATTCATATGCCATAAATTCAGCCTTTAAAATGTACAATTCAGTAGTTTTTAGAATATTCATATAACTGTGCAACCATTGCAACTATTTCTAGAAGATTTTCATCATTCCCAAAGGAAATCCCATAATCATTAGTAGTCACTCTGTATTCTCCCTTGCCCCAGTCCCTACCAATGAGTCTACTTCCCTTCTCAATGGATTTGCATATTCTGGATATTTTATATAAGTGGACTAAGGTAATACCTGGCATTTTGTGACTGTCTTCTTTCATTTTGCACAAAGTTTTCAAGGCTCATCCGTATTGTAGCATGTACATTAATTGGGGATGATGGGTCCATGGGTGTATGCATATACCAAAATTTATCAAAGTATACATTTTAAATATATGCAACTTGGTTTATGTCAATTATATCTCAATAAAATTATGAAAGAATTAGTAGAACATTTTATTAGGTGTTTTACCAAAGATGAACAGACAGCAAATAAATGTATGGAAGGCACTCAATATGAGTCAGTAGAGAAATACAAATTAAATTATAATGAGACATAAATACACACCTACTGGAATAGTTAAAATTTAAACTACTACTAAAACCAAGAACTGATGTGAATGAATACAAAATCATCATATGCTGCTGAAGAGAATGCAAAATATAACCACCACTTTGGAAAAAGGCTTGGCAATATTTTATGAAATTAAACATATACTTACCATAGGACCTAGCAGTTTGACTCCTGGGTAGTCACCCAGCAAAAATTAAAACCATGACAACATGAAGACCTGTAGGCAAATGCTCACAGCAGTTTCATTCCTAACAGCCCAAATCTGGAAGCAACCCGAATGTGCATTAACTGGTGAATGGATAAACAAACTGTGATACCCATGTATAATGTAATACTATTCACACATAAAAATGGGTAAATTACTGATATATACAACATCATGGAAAAATCTTGAAAGAATTACACCAAGTAAAAGAAGCCAGACACAAACACATGTGTGTTTTACATGGTTCAATATACATGATAGTCTCAAAATGCAAACCCATACTGGTAGATATCAAATCAGCAGCTGCTACAGGCTGGGAATGGGTCAGAGAACTGATGACAAGAGGGTATGAGGGAACTCTAAAATTGACAGAAATACTTTGGGTTTTGATTGTGGTAGTAGTTCTTTACATTTGTTAAAACTCAAAGAACTATGTTCCTAAAAAAAATTATTTTACCATGTGTAAATTATGCCTCAATAAACTTAAGAAAAGGAAGCAGTGGGAGATGGGAGACACATTACATACTAGAGAACAAAGATAAGAATGATTCCAAATAGTTTATTTAAAATAATACAAGGGCTGGGGATATAGCTCAGTTGGTAGAGTGCTTGCCTTGCAAGCACAAGGCCCTGGGTTCAATCCCAGCACTGCAAAAAAAAAAAAAAAAAAAAAAAAAAAAAAAAGTAAAATAACACAAGCTAGAAGACAATAGTGAAGAACTAAAAAACCAAGTTAACCAAGAATTATATATCCAGTTTTAAAATAAACCTTTCAAAAATGGAAATTAAATAAAAATGTTCTTGAGTAAAAAAATCACTGATAGAATTCTTCACCAACAAGCCTGTATTACAAGCATTGCTAAAGGAAGTGCTTCAAACTAAAGGAAATGATGAAAACATGGATCTACAAAGAGAAATGAAAGTGACAGAACAGTAAAAATGTAGGCAAATAAAATTTACTCTTCTTAACTTCAGGAATACTTCCTCACAAAGAAAACACTAAGCCAAAGGGATGCATTCTATCAAAAATTTCATTTTTTAAAAAAATGCCAATCCTATACAAACTGTTTCAAGAAATAGAAGATACGACACATCTCAGACCATTTAAAGATGTCAGCAACCATTAGTCTAATTCTAAATCCAGACAATCATAATAAAAGCAAAACTAATTCCAATTTCCCTGTGAAAACCCTAAAGAATAAAGTTATAAAATCACATTAAGAGTCATGGAGAATGTTAGGGTATACTATGTTCATGGATGGGAAGACTGAATATGGTAAAGATGAATCTTTATATTTGATGCACTTCCTATCAGAACTGAAAAAGATTTCTCATGCCATTTAGCAAGTTAATCACAAAATTCATGTGGAAGATTTAAGGGCCAAGAATAACTATTACAAGAGAACAACCTGATGTGTGGGATGAAAAAGCATTTTACCTCTTGGATATTCAGTCTCATTTTAGAATACAGTAATTGAAGACTCTGTATTATATGTTCAGGGCCTGACAAAGGAGGCAGACTAGAAAGCTCAAAAACTGAGGCACACATAAGGAAAATAGATAGGACAAACTTGACTTTACCAGTTCAGCAGTAAAAGGATGTCCTAGTCCAGGGGTTGGCAAACTCTTCTGTAAACAATCAGAAAGCAAATATTTAGGCTTTGAGACCCATATAGTTTTTGTCACAAGGAATCAACTCTGACATTGTAGCACAAAAGCAGTCATAAATAATAAGTAAACAAATGGACATGACTGTGTTCCAACAGAACTTGTAAACTAAGTGGTAGACCAGATTTGGTACATGGGCCATGAGTTTTAAAATGACAGCTGAATAATGAAAAAAATTAGTTAAAGTCATTCCTCAATCATACACAAAAATAAATTTCAGGTCAACTGAAGTTCTGATGTGAAAAATAAAGCTTAAAATGGTTCCAGAGTAGACAGAAGAGTTTATAGTCAGGGCATGGTGGCAGAAATTACAATTTAAATTACTTTACTGTAAAATATCCAGAAAATTAAGGCATGTGTTAGTTAGCTTTTAGTCACTGTGACCAAAACACCTGACAAGAACAATTTAGAGGAAGAGAAGTTTATTTGGGGCTCATGGTTTTGGAGGTTTAATCCATGGTTGGCCAATCTCACATGTTTCTGGCTAGAGGTAAGGCAGAACATAATGGTGGATAGATGTGGTGCAGAAAAATTGGTTAGCTCACAGCAGTAAAGAAGCAGAGAGTGTGGGAGGGGACAAGGACAAAATATAACCCCACCTGCCCTCCGGGCTACCACCCAGTAATCACTGATCAAGTTATAATGCTCATAATCTAATCATTTCACCTTTGAACCCACCTGCATTGTCTGTCACATGAGCTTTTGAGGGACACCTCATCTCCAAACCACAACAAGATACACAAATTTTCACTCCTCATGCTGATCAAAAATTTTCCCACTTTTTATGTTAATTTAAAAACACTCTGGATACAATCAACTGACTTTTCTAATCAACTGATTTTTCTGTATGCCCCTATACCCTTATACTACTATTATCTGTGAAAAATCTTCCTATAATTTTAAGAAGTATTCAAGGACTTTTCTAATATTCTTAAACCATGGCCCAAAGTTTCAGCCTTTTCAATCCCTACGTTCTTCAGATTTACAATTCTTTAACTCAGAAATTAAATAATGGCCATTGTGTAAAAGTAAGACACCTGGCTGATTTTCCTGCTTAATTATTTATACTTTTTCATAAAATACAAATAAACTGCTAGAACTGGATTGAGGTCCTACATATAGCCCTATTTCGAAGTTGAGTCTAAAACTCCCTGGAACTGATAAAAATTTGTGTGTATGTGTTTGTGTATCATATTCTGGAGAAAAGCTCCACGGTTTTATTGGTTTTGTTTCTGGGTTTTGTTTGTTTTTTGTTTGTTTGTTTGTTTTTAAGGTTCCAAGGGGGCTGTGATCTCTCTAACCTCCAACCAAAAAGAAATTTTGTTCTAGAGGCTGTGCATAAAGCAGCTCATTTGAATTATCAAATTGGAAAAGAAATCAAGGATTATCATAGTCACAGGCAGGGGAGGGAGAGAGACACTGTTAATCTCCTGAAATGGTCGTGAATCTCAATGGAAATTAAATACATTGCAAGAGGGGATTACAACATACCTCTAAACTACAGGTCGAGGAGAGGGTTTCATCAGTGATGGCTTTTATGCTTTGGATCAATTGCCAAAGTCTGTTCTCCCAGACACACTGGCTTTACCTTGCAAAGTCTGAACAGTATTCACAACCCCAACGTGAAACATATTATCAACAGGGTCTGACCAGGAACAGAATGCTTTCCCTAGGAACTCGGCAATAACTTACATTTTTGTAGCGCTTGGTAAGGTGCTTGCCCTTGCTCGCCTTTCCCCGTGATCTTCACTACTTCCCGCTTGGAAGCAGGACAGCAGCATCCCTCGCTAAGGAACCTTCTGGACTCCATTTGTGAGATGTGCGAGGCTCACCAGGCTGCCGTCCACACTGTCAAGTGCACGCAGAAAGTTCCTGATCCTGTTGGTCATGGAGACACGGATATGCCCGTGAGAGATCGGGTGGGGCGTAAACTACCCTGGAGGCAAATGCATGCACATCGGAGCCGCAGAGGTGCTTCTGCCAAGGGAAAGCAGATCGGCGACAGCTGTGAGGAGGGGAGGTCGCGTTAGGCGAGCTTCCTTCAGGGGCCAGAGCGGGCCTGGCTCAGGGCAGTGAGGCGGGCGGGCTGAAGCGCACCTCCGCCAAGGCCCGTTTGACGTAGCCTGCAGCTCCAGCCGCCCTTTCCGTCACTCTCCCCCCGCGGTCGCTGATCCCTGAGGTCCTGGTCTCGAGCGACACGCCCACGTCCATGTAGCACCTGGCGGAGTCTGACCGCCACAAATTCAAAAGCGAGCTCCACCGCCTCGCGGTCTCGCCCATCTCCCAGAGTGACGGACAGATGAGCCAATCGCAGCCCGAAGGGCCAGAGACGTCTGAGGCAGTGGGCGTGGCTAAGGGAAGCGGGTGGGACGGTGCTGTGTTGCCCAGACAACAGCTTCCGGGCGGGCTGATTAAGGTGACTTCCGGCCAGAGGGCTAGGCACCCAGAGAGAAGCCACCCTGCTAAGTAGGCAAGGAAACCTGGTGCTGCAAGCTTTTTCGTGAGAGTAGTAAAGGAAGGGCTGTCCCAGAGGCCCGCCACCTGCCCAATTTTCTAGTCCCCTGTTCAGTTATAAGGTGCAGGTTGCTTCCCTAAGGTAAGCACGTGGTAATACATCCTCCTAAGACAGGGGTAACGGAAACTCACCACGTCAACGTAGTTGCACAACATGCTTGTATTTAAAAGTTGAAAATTTGGGCCTTTAAGCATTAAAGCTTTTTAAGCTGCACCCCTGAATCTATTCCGTAGCCTTTAAACATTGGGTGCAATTCTGAGTTTCAAAGTTCTGGGTTCTTTAGGACTCAGAAGTTCCAACTGAATCAATGTTCAAAAGACATGAAATTTTCTTTCTTCAACAGTCCCAAAGGTCCTGTGACTTAATATCCTAATCACCTGTAAATCTAAAGGCAGAGAAGAGGTTTGAGGAAACGATTCCAAGAATCAAACTAATTGAGCCCTTTCTTTAAGAAAAATTATTCTAATCTAGTTTTAACCCAGATGTTGAGCATGGCTCTTTTGGTTGATTGCATATCTCATTTGATAATGATAGCCTCACATAAGTTTTTCAAAAGAAAATAAGCATTGTTGAAATGATAAGAGAAGAAATAAAGCTTTCCATAGACAGGTTTCTGTGGCTTTAAAATAAAATCTTACAGCTTGAAAATAGCATCTTTTAACAAACCACCAAGTAATTGTTCAATTCCTGTCACCAAAACCTAAGACTTGAGCTAAACTTACCTGCTTATCAAGATTTTCTAGAGTTAAGGTTCAGGGAAGCATTTACAAAAACTTATCTGTATGTTTAGAGTCCCACCAACTCCTTATGTAAAATTTCATCTTCAAAACTCACTGCTAATGAGCACTTTTCTAGCAGTAGACAAAACATTTTGAATAGCTCCCTGAGCCTAAAGATTAGCAATTTTATTAAATAAAAATTAAGGGGTTTTAGCTCAGGAGTAGAGCCCTTGTCTAGCACATGTGAGGCACTGGGTTTGATCCTCAGCACCACATAAAAATAAATAAATAAATAAATAAATAAAGTATTGTGTTCAACTACAACTAAAACATTTTTAATTCAATACATTTGGATACAGATATGAAATATTAATGAACCAAATAATGCATTTTTAAGAAGAGGAGGAACTTAAAACACAGTCCTGCATTTTAGTAGTAGTCATATATTTGCTTTATACACTATGTACTCATCCCACTACTTGGTTGAATTCGCCCTACCCTCAAGATTCAGCACAAATTCTGAATCTTTTGTTGTTAGCCCACAAACAATTCTCTTCTCTTGTGTGTTTGTAAAATTAAAAATATACACTTTATTTGGCATTTTTGCTTCATGTCTTAAAATATTTATCATTTATGTTTATGAATATATTTTGCATATAATTTGCCTCAGTATATTCTTACCTACTTAGAATTGTATTAACCACTGTCCCTGCAGAATGATTTAAACATGGTAAACAAGTTTTGATGTAAAATGCCTAAATTTCAGTTAATTTCAGTTCACTGTATTAGTTTGCTAGGGTTACCATAACAGAATATTATAGACCGGGTGACTTAAACACAATTTATTTTTCTCACAATCCAAGAGGTTGAAAAGTACAAGGTTAAGGTGAGGAAAGGTTGGTCTGAGATTCAGATCCATACATTCAGTTCTAAATTTGGTGTCTTTCTAAGGTCTCTCAGCTTGTAAATGCCTGTCTCCTCCCTCTGTCTTCACATGGGTCGTTCCTCTGTCCAAATGTGCTCCAGTAAGGACACCAGTCTTACTGGAATTGGACCTGCCTCATTTTTACTTAATTACCTCTTTAAAGATCTTATCTCCAAATGTGGTTCCTTTCTGAGGTACTAGGGGTTAGGACTTCAACATACAAATTTTGAGGAAACACAGTGAATCCCCAACCAGTAACAGTTAAAAAGAAGAAATCTTTGGGACAAATTATCTGTCACCTTTCAGAATTCTCATCTTTAAGACTAAGGATAAAGTGTTTGCCTAGCATACTCAAGGCCCTAACTTAGTCCCCAATATGGGATTGAGGGGGTTCTCATCCTTAGAACTACAGATAAAAGAGATATGTAAATCAAATTAGTGTAAGGTAATAGAGAGTGGTAGGGCCTGTGGCAAATCACAGTACTTATCCAGACAAAAGACATTCACGTTGAATTTGTGTACAATCAACCCTTGCCTCAGGAAATAAATAAATAAATAAAATTTGGCTGGTTTGACTCACAGGGTATCAGTTTGCCATGTTATCTTATTTGCAATCATAACCTCTTATGGTAGCCATGGGCATATTAAATATGTTGTTGAATATGCAAACATATATTTACCAGACCCCACTGGTTCACAAATTACTTATTTTATCTAGTTCCTGCTATATTCAAGAAACTGCACTAACTTTCAGACTGAGATTCGGATCCATAAATTCGGCCACAAATATCCAAGTCATAAGGACATTCTCTTGTTTGAGATAATTTATTAAGTGCAATCCTAACTTATCTTCAGTTTTGTTTTGGTTTGGTTTGGTTTGGTTTGGTTTCAGTTCCCTGTAGTCAACCACAGTCCAAAAAATATTAAATGGAAATTTTCAGAAATAAATAATTGGTAAGTTTTTAATTGCACTCTGTTCTGAGTAGCATGATGAAAGTTTGTGTTCCCATCCATCCTGCCCAGGATGTGAACTATCCCTTTGGCCAGCGCTTCTACACTGTATACACCACCCACCTGTCAATCACTAATAGTCATTTCAGTTATCAGATCCACTCTCATGTATGGCAGTGCTTATGTTTAAGTAGCCTTTGTTTTAATTTAGTTCCAGAGCACAAACTTTTATTACAGTAATAGTTATACTTGTTCTACTTCATTATTATTGTTAATCTTTTACCACACTCAATTTATAAATTAAACTTTTTCACAGGAATATCTGTATAGGGGAAAACACATTATGTGTAGTTTAGTACTATCCATGCATGGTTTCAGGCATTCACTGGGGGTTTTGGAATGTAGCCCTCATGGATAAGGAGTAATTAATGTAATTACATAATTTAATTTTTTTGTATAGCTTTATGCTGTAAGTAAATGAGAATTTTTTTAAAAAATTCCTTGTCTTATATGCATTGATAAGGGCTCTTTCTTTAAGAACAAGAGTAGAGGAAATGAGACAAATAAAAAAATTATAGTGCAAGATAAAAGTGAGAAGATCAGAAAAGAATTACAGGTAAGTATTATGAGAAATTATAGGAGGAAAAAATTCCATCAAACTGAATGACTTATTGAAAGTATTTAATGAAGTTATAATTAATCTTTCCATGGCACTTGGTACCTCTTTTATAGCATTACTCAATGTGTTACATGATAGTTATTTGCAATGCTCATATCTCCTTTAAATATACTGCAAGAGATTCCTCAAAAACTAGGTCTGGAACCACCATATGACCCAGATATCCCACTCCTATTTATCCAAAAGAACAAAAATCAGCATACTATAGCAATACTTCCACTTCAGTGTTTACAGCAGCATAATTCACAATAGTCAAATTATGGAATCAATCCAAATGCCTGTCAATAGATGAATGGATCAAGAAAATGTGTTATATACACATTTGGAGTAAATGGAGTTTTACTCAGCCATAAAGAAGAATGAAATCATGGTATTTGCTAGTAAATGGATGGAAATGGAGAACATCATGCTAAATAAAATAAGCCAGACTCAGAAAATCAAGGGTTGAATGTTTTCTCTCACATGTGGAAGTTAGAACAAAATAAGGGAAAAAAGGCAGTGAGAGAAAGGGGTCAGATATCCTAAATATACAGGGAGGGTCAGTGGAGTAGAAGGAGAACAAAAGGAATGGAGGAAGGAAGCGGTAGAAATATGGAATGAATCTAACAAAATCATGTTATATGAATGTATAAATGTACCAAAGGGAATTTCACCTTTATGTATTTGTAGAAAGTACCAATCAAAAATAAACAAAGAAGTGAAAAGAAGATCAGCAGGATAGAAAAGGGAGAATAGGGGGAGGGAGGAGAGGAGGAAGGCAGGGAATGGGAATTGAAATCAAACTCCTTGTATGTATGATTTTGTCAAAATGAACCCAAATACTATGTATAATTATAATGCTGTCATAAAAAGTACACTCCAAAATACCGATAATGTCTTTATATGACTCAGTCTAGTGTTATTATAATAAGAATCATTTGGGGAACTTTTTAAAAATAAACTTTTATCAACTCTACTTCAGAAGATTCTACGTTAGTGGTCTTGGAGAAGTGTTAGGGAATCTATAGAAAAGCTTTCCCCACTTAATAATGCTGATGATCAGCCCCATTTGGAACCTACTGCCCTAGAGCACCTAATATGTAGTATGCTCTCAATAAATTCTTGTCACATTAAATGAGCAAAGCTGTGATTTAGTAAGATTAATAAGACCCTGGTGTGCAGGATGAATTAAAGTTGGAAATATCCCAGAGGCAGGAAAATCCTATTACAGACATCCAGCTAAGAGATGAAGTAGCCCTAAACCAGAGAAGAGGCAACAGGAAAGAAATGGATGGGAAACACTGAATAGGAAGAATGAGCAGAATTAGATGAAACTTGATATAATGCAGTACTTCTCAAAATACAGTGTGCCTGAGACTTTCCTAGGGAGTTATTTACAAAGCAGATTTTTGGACTCAATCTTGAAAACCTGTTCAGTTAGTCCAGTAAAGCATGTGAATCTGCATTTTTTTATGACCCTTCCTTGTGATTCTGATTTAGATTATTTAATCCATTTCCATTTAATATCTCGGCTTAAGAATACTGATCTGTTGACCATGGTGAGAAGGGAAGAGGTTAAGATTGAAAAACAATTCTGAAGATAAAATCTTGTGAGACAGGATGGTAAGCCATTCAGTAGACACTGAGAATTTGCTTTACAGAGAAAATTCACTCACTCATGAAGCTACTCAGCAAGTAAGAAATGTCATATAAGAGCATAGGAAAGAGGTAGGGATAGAGAAAAAAAACTAGAAGATTCTTGTGTAATAAAGATTTCTAAGTGATCTAATAAAAAAAGAGGGTAATAGAGAAAATTAGAGCATATTTCTCCTTTTAAGGATCTCAAAAAGGAGGTAGCACATGAAATAAAAGGTGGGAAGGAAACCTGCAGAAACAACAAAAACAACTGAAAACAATTTCAGGTATGCAATATTTACATTGTCTAAAATAGAACAATCACAACAATATGCTATAGGAATTTACAGGAATGTTGTCTCTCAAAATATCTTATTCTACTGTTCTTACCCATCTTCTTCCTGTGATGATGTAAAAAGCAAAGACCCTGAGATGAGGTGAAATAAGAATAACACAGGTGTTATGACATAGCTTTAGGCTATGAGGATTTCTTGAATGCAAGCACTATCATATTTGACAGTGGTTCTGATGTCCAGGATAACTACAAAGTGACTGACAGGTGGGTAGTATATACAGGGTAGATACACTAGACAAAGTAATGTTTCCTTTCCTATGCAGGATGGTGTGAGCTTTCCTAATGCTACTTCAGAATACTGTACGATTTAAAACTTATGAATTATTTATTTCTTGAATTTTCCATTTAACATTTTTGGACTATCATTGACATGGCTAACTGAAACTTCAGAATATGAAAACTCAAAGAATGGCTTTCCTGTATGTGTGACAACACGAATGGACTTTGAAAATATCAACCTAATTAATAAGTCATTAAAAGAACATAAATATTGTATGATTCAAATTCTGTATACTTCATAAAGACTGGAAGTAGATTCGAGGTCACCATGAACTGCACAGGAGGGAGAATGGGAAGTTATTCCTTTATAGGTATAGCTTTTCACTTTGAGGCAATGAAAAATTCTGGAAATGATGGTGAAGGGTCGTCTAATATTGTGAGTGTGCTTAATACCACTGAATCATACACCTGAAAATGGTTATAGTGCTATATTTTATGTACATTTTACCACAATAAAAATATATGTATGTATATACATATCAATAAGAAATTCAGTGCATTGTTTTTTGTAATCACTTCTCTAACCTATCCATTAATAAAATCTTTGAACTCTCTTTGTTCCAATTATTTATCTTTCCATCTAATTTGGTTTTTCCAAATCATTTTTTATTTGAGCATAAAGCATACTGACAAGACACCAGAAATATTTTCATGCCCTGGTATTTATTACAAGTTAATGAGATACTTTTCAAACACAAATAATTCTCATAAGAATTTGATGACATAGGCCTAGTTTGGGGGAGTTTAATTAGGTTTGGGTAAGTTGGGGTTCCGAAGTTAAGAGTCCAGAACATATAATATCTAAGTAATAGTAGAACTGGATTCCAGTGGAAACAGAGTAGCTGACTCTTGAGTTGCACAAGCAGTGCGATTCACATGACCAATTTAACATTATTATATATTGAAATAATAAGACTAAAAACGAAATTGTTACCTTTTTGTTAGGGTAGGATAAGCTGTGTTGCAGTAACTCTTAAATTTGTGTGATGTCACATTCTCATTGACAACTGTCTACTAAAGAAGCTTAACTGTTCTTGTATTTCACCCCAAACTAAATACCTTAAAGCTGGGAGATAGAGATTTGGTGTGATGTGGATGTAACACTGACTTTTTCATCTTAACATACTCTTACAAAATTTCTTCAGAGAGACCTATATGATGTTTCCAATAGCTTATTAAAGTTTTGATTAAGCTTATATCAGATAAAATAAGGAAAGAATTTTTTATAGATAAGGAAATTTATGAATTTGGAAAGATTTGTATTTTCACAGTATTGGCAAAAAATTAGAACTCTCAATTTTAATATTAGTAAGAATCTACTTCAATGCCAGTGTTAAATACCAATTGTGTAAATTATTAGTTGTGTGTTCTTAAGAAATTTGTTTAATTCATTTTCAGCATCTGGAATGGGGACAATAGTACCAATCAGGTGGGATTCTTGTAAGAAAAATGAGAACTATTGTTGTATACATTCTAGGTTGTCATTAATGAGAGTTATCATCACTGATTAAATATCACACACTTTTCCTACATTTATATAGTTTTGTGAATATCAGATGAGAGAGTATAAAAGCTTTTTTAAAAATTGTAAAAAGGGACTGTGTAGAGGGAAAAGAGGGGTGGGAGGGGTGGGAGGGGTGGGAGGGGTGGGGGGGAGGGGAAAAATATAATAAACATCATTACCCTATGTAAACGTAAAAAAAAAAAAAAATTGTAAAAAGGTTTATAGATATACACTTGACTACTGATATACATCTTCTCCCTTTGTCAGAATTCCTTATTTTCACTATCATATATTGTTTGATGATATATCTCCTTATGTTTCACTGTCATTATTTTGTGGGTGCTAGTCTTAGCTCCCAACCAGCATGTGTACACTCCTTGAAACTAGCTAATGTTTCATAACTCCTATTTCTTTTTTGTCTCCTGCATCTAGCATAGTACTGTGAACTTAGTCAAATACTCAGTAAACATTTGTTTACTTTTAGTAATTGGTGATTTCTAAGCAAGCCCTTAAGCATATTATAATTGCAATTAGAATTAACTGTCACTCTGAACATAAAATTGCTGCTACACTCTTGAGAATTCTCATTAGTCAAAGGTGACCTTCCCATATATTCCAACAGATGCAGACCTGACAAAGTGATTCATACCTTTCTAACCTGCAATACAGAACTTTACAATCTGCCTTGCTTTCCAAGCCACTCTACACCTAACACTATTGAAATAAGTAATACAGATTATTTAGGGTATTCCTTACCAAATACAAAACATGATTACAAAGCCTATTTGTTTTGTCAGCATAATATTTGTTCTCATGTATGGTCTAAGATAATGCTTCCTTTAAAAGAATTTTCTAAAAATCAGAGTACAATTTTCAGGAAATTAGCACAGTTCATATCCCATAATATGATGCACAATAGCTTTTTCTATAGCCTTAATGAAAAATAACATTGAGCCAATATTTCTGATCCTATATTTAGAAGACCAAAAAAACTCCACCAGAAAACTTCTAGAACTCAAACGAATTCAGCAAAGTAGCAGGTTATAAAATTAACACCCATGAATCAATTGCATTCCTATATACCAAGGATGAATCAGCTGAAAGAGAAATTAGGAAAGCAATCCTGTTCACAATAGTCTCAAAAATATTAAAATACTTGGGAATCAATCTAAAAAAGGGGGTGGAAGACCTCTACAGTGAAAACTACAGAACACTAAAGAAAGAAATTGAAGAAGACCTCAGAAGATGGAAAGTTCTCCCATGTTCTTGGATAGACAGAATTAATAATGTCAAAATGGCCACACTAACTAAAGCACTATAGAGATTTAATGCAATTCCTATTAAAATTCCAATAATATTCCTCATATAAAGAGAAAAGGCAGTCATGGAATTCATTTGGAAAAATTAGAGACTCAGAATAGCCAAAGCAATCCTTAGTGAGGAAAGTGAAGCAGGAGGCATCACAAAACCAGACTTTAAATGATACTGCAGAGTTGTTAGTTACAAAAACAGCATGGTATTGGCACCAAAACAGACATAAAGATGGATAGAATAGAATAGAAGTAACAGAGACAAACCCACATAAATTCAGTTATCTCAAACTAGACAAAGGTACCATAAACATGCACTGGAGAAAAGAGAGTCTCTTCAAAAAATGGTGCTGGGAAAACTGGAAATCCATATGTAGCAAAACGAAATTGAATCCCTATCTCTCACCTTGCACAAAACTCAAAGTTGATGAAAGACCTAGGCATTAGACCAGAGACCCTGTGCCTACTGGAAGAAAATGCGGGCCCAATTCTCCATCATGTTGACTTAGGAACCAAATTCCTCAACAAGACTCCTAAAATACAAGAAGTAAAATCAAGAATCAATAAATTGAATGGTATCAAACTAAAAAGCCTTTTCACAGCAAAGGAAACAATAAAAAATGTGAAGACAGAGCCTACAGAATGAGATAACACCTTAAAGAAGGTGTTAATTTCCAGAATATACAAAGAACTCCAAAAACAAAGAAAACCCCCAAATAATCAATCAATAAATGAGCAAAGGAACTGAACAGACACATCACAAAAGAAGAAATATTAATGGTCAACATATACATGAAAAAAATGTTCCATGTTTCTAACATTTAGAGAAATGCAAATTAAAACTACACTGAGATTTCACTTCACTCCAGGTATATTGGCAATTATCAAGAGTACAAACAATAAATGTTGGCGAGGATGTGGGGGAAAGGGTACACTCGGATCACTGGTAGCATTGCAAATTGGTGCAACAATTCTAAAAAGTGGTATGGAGATTCCCCCAAAAAACTAGGAATGAAACCACAATTTGACCCATTATACCACTCCTAAGTATATATCCAAGGGAGTTAAAATCAGCATACTACAGTGACACAGCCACATCAATGTTTACAGTAGCTCAATTCACAGTAGCTAAGCTATGGAACCAACCTAGGTGCCCTTCAACAGATCAATGGACAAAGAAAATGTGATACACACACACACACACACACACACACACACACACACAATGGAATATTGCTCAGCCATAAAGAAGAATGACTTCATGACATTTGCCAGTAAATAGATGGATCTGGTGTCCATTATCCTAAGTGAAATAAGCCAATTCCCCAAAACCAAAGGTCAAATGTTCTCTCTCCTATGTGCATGCTAACATACAACAAGGTGGGGGAGGATGTGTTCAGTGGATTAGACAAAGGGGAATGAAGGGAAGTGAGCAGGGAGAGGAATAGGAGACAATGGAATGAACGTGACATAACTTTCCTGTGTACGTATATGAATACGCCACAGTGAATCTCCACATCATGTATATCCGTAAGACTGGCATCCTAATTAGAATAAGATATACTGCATGTTTGTATAAATATGTCAAAATTAACTCTACTGCCATGAATAACTAAAAAGAACAAATTTTAAAATTTTAAAAGAAGAACTACTATAGTTTAAAAGTCTTATATTCTCAACTATGTTACTTACTTTTGGGTGAGAAATTATAATAAAACTATATAAGCAGTTTCTTAATGTGTTAAATGGGCATGATAACAATCTCATAGATTTATTTCATTAAGACTTCTAAAAAAAAAAAAAAAAAAAAAGACTTCTAAGGGGCTGGGGAGATAGCTCAGTTGGTAGAGTGCTTGCCTTGCAAGCACAAGGCCCTGGGTTCAATCCCCAGCACGGTGGGGGAAAAAAAAAAACTTCTAAGATGTCATAGTTAGCATACTACCAGGTCTAGTACATATGTAATAAAAGTAACTTCAACTTTTATTTAAAATTTTCATTCAAAATTACTTTAAAATTTGGAAAGTTTATTCTCTAAAAATTAGTTTCAGGACTGGAGGTGTAGCTCAGTGGTACAGTGCTTACCTAGCATGTATGAGGCCAGGGTTCAAGCCCCAACCCCCTTGGACACACACAAACACAAGAAGTTTCAAAGTAGGACAGCTAGCTCCCAAGTTGGTTATTTTAGCTGCTTGGTGACATCATTGGGATCCAGATCTTTTTCACTGTTCTACTCTGTTATCCTCAAAGTATTAGCCTTGCCTTCAGACCTAGGTCTTTACAAGATATCCCCTGCAGTTTATCTTCAAAGACAGTCAAAACACATCCAGCAAAAGAAAACCCCATCTCTTCATCTGTGTTTCATTTTAAGAGTGAGGAAATCTTTCCCAGAAGCCTTCAAGTATACCGTCCTTTATAACTTAATGACTGGGTCACATCTTTACCTCAAGTGATTGCTGATGAAGAGGATGGGATTATAAATTACCCAGGGGTAGTCCTACACAAATCAGATTTATCTCTGAGTTTTGGTTGTATCCCTTTTTTAAAAGGGTGGATGCCTAAACAAAATTAGTATACTAATAACAAAGGGGAAATTGGTGCCTACTACAGCTATTATTCTACATAACAGAATATTTACCATTCCTTTTTAATCTTCATAGGAAAGAAATTCAGGTATCTCTTTGCACTGTTCATCTACTTTCAATTGCTACCTATCAGTTAAATCTCTTCCATTAGTTTATTAGACAAACTAATTTCATTTTCTTCAATATTTTAAAAATCTTTCATTCTGCTGCTACTGACAGAAAGTTATTGAAGTGTCACAGCTAAAAATGGCAAATACCCCCCTATTAAGCTTACCTAAGACAGATAAAAAACACAAATGGCATGTTAATTGTAGCTACTTTCTTAAGGTGATGTTTATCTTGGGACAGAAACAAATTTGTAGCATGATTATAGGTGACTTAAAAATAAAAACCCTTTTTAAACTTAAAAAATGAGGCATTGCTCCACTTTGTTTAGACTGACATTGTTTTAGCAACACCAAAAATGATAACCAAATATGATATTACAAAATATTTGTGAAGGAATACAAAAAGAGAGTTCACCAAGATTATTTTGACCATATGTAGGAATTTATAAAAGAGAGTGGAGTGACTATTCCTATAAAAGAGAGGATAGTGTTTAGTAATATGTCTGTTCCCTGCTGCAGGGAACGTGATTTCTAGCACCAGTTGCTACTCTTCTGAGTCCATCCTCGAGTTTGTGCCAAGGTCATGGTTCCTGAATGATTCTTTCAGGCAATGACTGCATGTAACGGGTTCTAAAGCAGGTCCTCTTTTGTGAAATGCTGTACTCCTTTAATGTGATACTTGAACTCAGGGGCTCCCCATCAGTTGAACAGAAACTTCAAACTGTCCTCTGTCTGTGACTTTTCCTACCCAACTCTCCTTTAATTCCCTTCCTCCATTACAGGTAACAGACTTGCATCATGGTCTGAAAGTTATCTTGTCTTCCCTTGACCCCTAACCTTTTATAGGTATAAATCACCAAATAAATCTTTTGGATGTTTAACCTTGGCATCTGCTTTTTGGAAGATACAAACTAACACAGAAGTAGACAGAAAGTTTTAACAGAAAATGAACCAAAATGAAGACATTTTAAAAAAAGAAAAGAAAAATTGCCAGGTGCAGTGATACATGCTTATATTCCCAGTGACTCTGGAGGCTGAGACAGGAGGATCACTAGTTCAAGGCTGGCCTTGGCAACTTAGTGAGACTGTGTCTCAAAATAAAAAAATTAAAAGGACTGGGGATGTGGCTCAATGGTAGAGTACCCCAAGGTTCAATCCCCAGTACTAATAATAAATTTTTTTAAAAAGGAATAGAAAGTTTTTGTAAAATTCCAAATAGTATATGTACCTACTCCCTCCTCAAGGAAGTACAGCTTAATTCCCCCACCCTTGAGTGTAATGGGGTTTAGTAGCTTTCTTCCAATGTATAGAGCAGTATTTGCTCTTTTTTTATATAATCACCTCTGCACCTCCACCAAGCTGGTCTTTTTAGACATATTTTTCCTAATATCCTCCCTGCCCTCAGTAAAATATTAATACCACAAATATGCTCTGTATCTATTTATGTGTTACATGTAATATCCATGTTTTATATATAATACAACTTTTTTCCCTCCAAGAACCCCTTCCATAGCATTTTTACCCTTTCAATAGCATTATAATAACCCCCACTGAAAATGCATGGAATAAACCATGAAAATGGGGAAAATCTTGCTGATAGTGGAGAAACATGCCACCTTAACCAAGTGATCAAAGTTAACATCACCAATATAGGTCATGTTACTACTATATACTCCCAGTGTGATGCCTTTATTGGTATTTTGCCTTTATGGTAGTCTTTGCCTACCCGCGTGAAACCTTCGGAGTAACCCTAACTGAGAGAGACATTTTACAAAATACCAACAAGCACTCTTCAGAAGTGCCACGGTAATGGTCTTAGTCCCTTTGGGCTGCTGTAACAATGCCACGGACTGGGTGGCTTATAAACCATAAACATGAAGTTCTCACAGTGTTGGAGGCTGAGAAGTCCAAGTGGCAGATTCAGTGTCTGGTGAGGGCTTGTTTCCTGGTTCTTAGACTTCTATCTTCTTAACTTCATCTGGCCGAAGGGGTGAGGGAGCTCTATGGGGCCTCATTTATAAGAGCACTAACCCCATTCATTTATAAAGTTTCTTCCCTCATTACCTAATCCTCTTCCAGAGGCCCTACCTCCAAATACCACTAGGGATTAGATCTCAACATGAATTTGGGGAGAACTAAAATTCAGCCTATAGCAGTAATGAAAAACAAGGAGAGACTTGAGAAACTGTCACAGATCACTGAAGACCAAGACGAGACCACTAAGTACATTGTAATATCCAAGATTGGATCCTAGCACAGAACAAGACTGTAGTGGGAAAGTAAGTAAAAACTGAATAAAGTCTCCAGTTAATCATATTGTATCAATGTTAATTTCTTTATTTAGACAAATTTATCCTGGTTTTATAAGTTTTGGGAAGGGCATAAGGGAACTCTCTGATATCTCTAACTTTTCTGTGAATCTAAAATTATTCCAAAATTCCAAGTAAAAAAGGTTGTTTAAAAAATAAAGGTCATCATGTCATTTGCAATTCATCACAAAAACATAATGGTACAAATATTTTAAAATTAGTAAAAAATATGGAAAGCAAAGTAAAAATATACAGAGCTTGCTAGAATCATAAAATTAAGTAGTCTGAAAATGTTTTTTAGGTGAAATGTCAGTAAATGAAAACATATAGTAGATGTAGTATTTCTTAAATTTAGTGAAGTATTTGATGCAGTGTCTCATGACATCTGTGCACAATTAATTCAAATTGTCCTGGATATAAGCAGAGTCACATGGCTTCAAAACTGGCTGGAGAACCATAAAAAATATTGATAAACGATAAATGGCAATGTATCAAGTTGGGAAATGTGTCTAGATGCTGCAGGGATCAGTGTTATGTCTCCCATCCTATATAGCTGCCGCATTAATGATGTAGAAAATGGAGTAAAAAGCATGTTAATGAAATTCACAGATGCTATTAAATTAGGAGGTGATGCAAATAGCACAAGGGCAGCAAAGCAATATAAAGGCACCTGAAAGCTTAGAAATCTAGAGTGGACATAACCAAATGAGATTCTGCTCCTCCAAAATAGAAACTACTGCATTAGGAGAAAAACAATAAAACAAAATAGGTATTCAGAGAGAGTAAGATCTGAAAGTCATCAAACAGTGGAAAAGACCTAAGGGTGAAAATGAATAGCAAAGTAGATATGAATTTATGGTATGGTGATTTTGAAGATTATGGCTATATACACTGCATGCCACAGAGAGAATTCTGTTCTTCATACCTCTAGTTAAAGGACATTGGGAAGACAGAACTCATTTTATGTCAAGCTGGTACCTAAACACTGCCAACAAAATAGAAGTAGTAATAAAAATGATCAAGGCCCACAACACTGCAGACACGTATATTCATCTTCAGCAAATTATACTGAGCTATTTTACAAGTCTTTCCATTCTTAACTGCTGTTTTTACTTCATATCCAGTATAGGTAACCCTTCCTTCCTCAGACATAGAACTTGCACTGAGCTTCAGAGCACATTACCTACCTTTCTTTAACCTCCCTTTTCTTTCAAATTAAACTAAGAGCCAGGCACGGTGGTGCATACCTGCAATCCCAATGGATCAGGAAACTGAGGTAGGAGGATTGTGAGTTCAGAGCCATTTCAAAACAAAAAATTAAAAGGACTTGTGGATATGGCTCAGTGCTTAAGTGCCCTGAGTTCAATCTCTGCTTTAAAAAATAAATTAATTAATTTAATTAAACTTAGAAACTAATTCTTTCTAAATATTATTTTCATTTATCTTAAATTACTTATAGATTCCCTAGATTAATTGCTAAAACTCTGTTAAGCTTAATTCACATGTACATCCCAATAACACAATCCTTATTTGCAAATATAGACATATGCCCCTTCCCCACCTGCAGTTTTATAACAGAGCATAAACAAGAGTGACATCTGAGAAGTGTATTGTGATTGACATGTAAATGAATAACAACTAAAAGAAACAAACCACAGATCTGATTCCAATAGCAATGCAATATTCCAATGACCACAGTACAGAAAGGTAATCCCAAATTGTCATTACACTTTGATGTTGGTGGGAGTCATTCAGAATAACAAAGGAATCTCAAGGTGACTATCTGTACTTATTAAATACCATAAACACTTTTTAAACAGCTGTCTCAACACTTGCACACAAAGTCTATATGAATCTTCACTTTTTTATAATTTAAGAATGCTTCTTTCTTTAATTTTTGCACAGAAAAAAAAATCTCATCTCAAGGTGTGATTTTTAGACTCAGTAAGTTCCAACTAGCAACAAATACATGAGAATCAGTGAATCAGACATAAGAGTTATCTCAAACTCCTCTATGATAAGGTCATGGAGGACACATGATGAGGGAAGGAATACCTCCATGTGCTTGGGAAAAGGATATTATTAAAATAAATTTATTTTTTATTTTGAGAAACTTAGAATCCTACTTTTCATGGAGGGTTGACCCAAGTTATTTCTTTTTTAAATTTGTTTTAAAAATATTGTTTTAGTTGTCAATGGACCTTTATTTTACTTAGTTATATGTGGTGCTGAGAATAGAACCCAGTGCCTCACACATGCTAGGCAAGTGCTCTACCACTGAGCTGCAATCCCAGCCCCCAAGTCATTTCTAAAGTCCCTTTTCATGCTCTAAGAATATTTTGTTTAATCATTTGGTTACATGAATCCTTGTGCACTACAAAGCCAATTTGGTTATCTCAAAGTCTTTTAAAAAGCAAGTAGAACATCAGTCATCCACATCTTTAAATAAATATTCCCACTGTGGAGATACAGTTCTTCCAGATAAAGCAACAAATTTCATTCAATGTACAACAAACACAAGAGGAGCTGTGCTATCGCTCTGTGCTCTAGTTGCCTAGGTAGTGTGCGTGATTCACTTCCATCTATGCAGAGTCAGAAGTTTAGAGAGGCAGGAGCATGTTTACCGTAATTCTTTGCAAAAACTTTGTGAGGAAGGATGAAAGGGGCATGATGTTCCTATACTTGAAATAGCTGTTACTGTTTGGTATTTTCGTAGACATTTTTTACAGCAAACCCCACAAGGTTGCCTTCTTTTTATTCTTTGTCATAATCTGATCCTTCCTTACCCATCGGTTAGAGGTATAACTGCCATTTCTATAGTCCCTTCAACAACAGATAACAACAAACTGATCCTGCCCACTGACTTAGAGCAGAGAATCCAGTCGACTACTGCTATTAAACATTGCTCATCTATTAAAAAATTTGCTCACCTAGAACTATTTCCTAGACCATGAGCCCTTTGATACCTAGCATGCCTTCTTACTGTTAAATCATTACAGTATTATGGCCAAAATATTGAGAATCATTTTGAATATTTGTGTCTTAGAAGGGCACCTACCCTTAGGTAGCATCAATTGTCTTCTGTTTTTATCACTTCCAAAATATAAAAATAGCAACCATGACTCTTACCAACTTTCTATATTTCTACCAAACGATTTTGTGTGTGTGTGTGTGTGTGTGTGTGTGTGTGTGGTACTGGAGATTGAACCCAGAGCTTTGAGTATGCAAGCACTCTACCACTGAGTTATTCTCAGTCCTTTTTGTTTGTTTGTTTGTGTGACTTTTTTTTTTTTTTTTTGAGACAGGATCTCCCTAAATTGCCCAGGCTGTCCTTAAACTTCCTATCCTCCTACCTCAGCCTCCAGAGTAGCGGGATGACAGGTTTGCACCATAGTACCTGCCCTTTACCAAGTGATTTTTATAAGAGATCACAAAACAAAAAATAAACAAAGTGAGCTATTTGTTGCAATAGAATGATCAGGATGGGGATGTACCTCAGTGGTAGAGCATTTACCTAGTGTGTAGGAGGTCTTGGGTTCAATCCCGAGCACCACCAAAAATACAAAAGTTAATTTTGTAAAATATCAATGAAATTAAATTGTTTGTTGTTTTTGCATTTATTAACCAATTCATTTCATTTTGCTAAGTTCTAGACCTGGACTTTCCTTTAATGTTTATATCATTAGGTGGCAGATTTATATTAGTAACTGGTAGAGTGGTAGATTTCTCATATTGGTTCTTGGTCCCACCACTTGGAAACAGCATCTGTGAATATAAGTGCTATATTTACTGACTTAGGATATTTCATCCTAAGACCCAATGCATTGACCTGAGGACCCTCTCTACTATACCCCAGTCAAAATCCAACCTGGAAGAAATCTCCAGCTTTCTGCATGTGTTTCATCATCTCAAACTGAACTATCATGATCTCTTTGCATCATCCTTTTTGCTTTATCCCAGATGTCATCATCTGTGACATATTGAGTTTTATAAAGGCATGGATTGTTGAATTAATGTCCTGTAACTCTGAAACCTTTAAAGAAACTATATCGTTAAAGCATTTTATATTTGTAAACTTCAAGATATATTTTAGTTACATGTAGTATATGTTTATTTCTAACATGCTTACTACTGCCAGGGTGTAACAAGAGCTCTGGATTCTTTAAAATGTATATAAGGAGGAGAAATATTTTCCTTTTGCTACTAGAGTAATTCTAAAGACAGCAAAGTTGTTAAACTTTAGTCCTGATCACAGTTAATGAGATACACATACACACACTCTTATATGTACATATATGATTTGGGAGTTAAGGCTAACTCCATTGGTAGGACTTATTTTAGGAAATTTCCTTAGTTTTGGATATTTGGAATTCAGATATTGACTTTTTTTAAATTGAACCAGGGCCTTGAACATGCAAGGCAAGTACTCTACCATTCAGCTACTGTCCCAGCCCCTGATGTTAATTTTGGAAGAATATGTTACAGTGTTTCATTCTGAACATAATAATCATAATCATAGTATGAATAAACATTCTATATGATATAAATATAAGAAACCATACTTCACCATACCTGTAGCTCAATCAGCATGGTATTTAGCTTCCAAAAGTGAAATGAACATGGTTTGTGAGAGATAGGATGTCAACCACACTCCAAATCTCAAATAGTTAGAGATTTGTGGGGCAGGTTTTGTATCTCAGTAGTGGTAGAGTAGGTACTCAGCATTTACAAGGCCCTGGGTCAACTCCCAGCACCAAAAATTAAAAATTAAAAATGTTAAAAAATTTAGAGAATTCTAAGATCCCCTGGAACTTATTATGAATGTGGCATCCATAATATATGTATTTTTTTCTTATCAGACTTACTTATCACTGTTTTGAGAGTAATGAATTATACAGGTTTATCAGGAACCATGCTTATGACCTAAATTTGTACAATTCCACTATATGGATTTCGATTCTGAAAAGTATTATTATGGACTACTTGAAAGAGGGGGGCTATTTTCATGTTATTCATATGAAAGTTAAGGTTAGAATTATTGATTGCCTCCTTTTGTCTAGTTATTTCAGGAATTTATCATTTTAAAGATATCATTACTATTTCATTTTAATAAATGGGTAATTTATTCTGATTGTGGCTTCTCTATTATTGCCTTCCTTTTAAAAAATTATTCAATTGTGCTATTTCGCCAGAGAACTTACTAAGAACTTTTCCTTGATCTCAGATTATTGCACCTTATTTTTCATACTTTGATTTAAATGAACCAAATATTAGAAAAATTACTGAATTATCTTAGTCATGACATTGTGTTTCCATATTTTCTTGTTGCTATTCACCTATCCTAATCATGGAATGAGGCTTTTATATTCCTTTTGTATATTGCAATCCACTTTCAACACTTTCTGTGTTGAAAAGAGTAAGGGTGCTGAACTGTGGGTACGAGATGTAAAACCATTTAGATCATTTGGAAATCTGTGTCTAGGGTTTATCCTCTAATCATTTAATCATAATATTTATTCACTGAATTATTGCTACTTTACAGTGATGTTGACATACATAGAGACATTCATAATTGTATCTGTGTTATCTTTAAAAATATTGTTCCCATTATGGATTTCTGGAGCATCTGTGGGTACCGCAAATATCTCCAAATGCTGACCTAAAATGTTTCCTTTTTACTTTGCAACTCATTTTCCCCCATAGCTACTCTATCTTGCTACAAAGTTTGGGTAAGAAATTTTAAGAGTCACATCTTCCTTGTGCATAAAACCTGGACAGAGGATATGCATTCCATTAACTTGAAACACTTCTTATTTTAGATACTAATAAAAAGGAAAGCAATATGGGGTTTAGCTTCATTTCTTATGGCTTTTCTATTATCATTTCTTTTACTCTAGATAACTATTCTTTATTCCTAGCTCATTAATCATATTCTAACATATGATGTGAAGAGCTTTGAGTTCACTTTCATTTGTACTGAATTCATTGCAACTGTATGTTATCAGGTAATAAATATATGACCAAAATGAAATAGTGGGACTTTAATGTCATCTTTACAAACTCTGTTATATAAAAACCAAGCCATAATATTCTTATTTTTTTAATCTATTTGATATCACACAAAATTTGTTACATAATAATTAGATATTAAAAAATACCTGATGATACCCAAATATTCCTCTTCTCTTTCTCTTTTGAATTGTCATTATTAAGAAAACCCTAAATTTTGTGAAAATCCTATGTGGTTTATATGACATGAATTTGTTTAGTAAAAAATTAAGGTTCCTAGTAAGCAGTCACGTTTTTTCTAGTGCTTTATATTGGAGCTAGTAGTGAGTTTATAGTTTTCATGGAGTCAATTCCAGGTTATGTAACACAAGGTTTCAAATTGTGTAATTTTGAGAATGCAGAAGTATGATCTTTTTGTTTGTCTGCTTATTGCTTTTGTTTGATAATGGGTTTGGCATTGGATTCCAAGATTAATTATGGGTGGTCCACAGTTTTTTAAACATTATTGAGCCTACAACACACAAATCTACAGGTCTAAAAGATTGTTACTTGAAAAAGTCCTTCCAATCTCTTTCTTAACCCTTTAGATTTATACTTTGTTTGAAGTTTTGGCTTCACTTACTGGTTTCTTGTACAATGTTTTTGATTATCTTAGTTATTATTAGCCTTTTTATAGTAAGTTGGCAAAAGCACTAATTTCAATTTCCTCCCAAATACTCATTTGTTGTGCTTTGTAATGGTCCTATCCCACCCCTTCCTCTATGCTATTTCCTATACAATTCTTTTATCAGTCCTATTTATCTAACAGATAATCTGCTTTCCTGTATGTTAATTTGAGGTGGAATTGTTTGCCTTTTTAAAATCCCTTTTTAAAAAATACTGTTTTAGTTGTTGATGGACCTATTTTTATTTTATTCATTTATTTATATGTGATGCTGAGGATTGAACCCAGTGCCTCACACATGTGAGGCAAGTGCTCTAACAATAAGCCACCACCCCAACCTTAAAATCTCTTTGTAAGACCCTTTCATCCTTCCTGCCCTGTTTTCCCACTGTAAGCCATTTTGCAGTAGCTATTATGTTCTTCATTTTAACTATTTACTTTTCAAAACTATAATATCCCACTGGTCTAGGTGTAACTTCAACCTTCCTTTGCAATGTAAATTTGATTGATTTGTGTCTACAAACTCCCAAACTTTTCCCACCTTGAAATATGCTTTCATTTCTCTTTACAGGTTAAAAACTAAAGATTAAAGATAAGCCATGGGCAACAGATAAAAGAAAATGTATGATTATTGGGATGGCAGAAATGGGACATTGTTATGATTTCATCCTGGAGCTACTTGGACAACTTGGTTCAACGAAACAGTTACTCAGTGTCTCACTTAGGCTGGTACTTATATCTACAGGTGCCTTTTATCATAACTCCTGCTCTTAAAGCTATGTTGCTTCGTCTTAGAGGCTCATTGTATTTCTACATAAGCACATCTCGACTCTTAAAGATTGTGTAAAAGGAGGAAGGAATGGAGGCATGCTAGCCGAGACAGGTAGTTCAGATCTGAAAAATAGAGATATTAAAAATGTTTCACTACCTTTCTGGAACATGTCCATGATCTCATTCCAAGTGGTTTTACTGAAGCAAAAATACTTAGGTTTTCATCTCTTTATTGCTTAAGGCTAACTCTGCAGACTTGATAATACATTTTTAGTAGTCCCTTCTTGAATCACAGCAGATTCTACTCCATAGTCACCAAGCAATATGCCCAACTTGTTAGTCATTCAAATATCCTCCTATTATATAATTTACTATAAGTGGGCTGTACCATTTAACAATTTTTATTAATTTTACTCTACAAATTTACTCTCATGGCCATAATGTTTCAAATATGAAAGTTTCCATTTACAAAAATAAAAAGTATTTAACCAGGTGTTTTAAGTCATTGATAAATCAGGTTTTATTCCAGAGCAAGAATTCTGGAATAAATTTTGAGATTGAATAAAAACATATTCTACAGTTCTGTTTTATGTAATTACCCTATCACAGACAGAGAGGAGAGAGTGGCAGAGAGCAATAGCAGCTCTTAAAAGAATAAATGATAGAAAGTCAAGTCTGAAGACGAAATCAAGAACAGTAATTACTATCAGAGTTAATCTAAAACCTGTATATAAAACTGAAGAGAATTGATACATTAGAAGTATGCTTTATGGTTGGATTAGTTCAGTTGGAGGGTACATAGTGCTTGTGTTAAGCATAAAGGAGGTAGTAAAGGAAAGCTCAGAGAAAATGGTAAATTATGGTTCAGCATTTTAAATTATGTCTGTAGATCCTATTACATTAAAGTGAAATTAAAAAAAAAAAAGGTTGCAGAACAACTCATAAGAACTCCTATATCTAGCTGCTCACCGGTCCCTAAAGAAAAGAGGGAGAGGCAATAAAAGATGAGTGGGCGTGTCCCATTCATCACCACCTCACCCTCATAGGCAGATACTGTTTAGCACTGTGGCAAAGCTAATATTTGGTGCAAATTAACCTATGCTCCCTGATTTTAGATCTTTCACTATCATTTCAAAATAACTCAGTCTTTTTTCCTCTTGTTTTTCTAAGGAAAATGCTATCTGCTTCATTTTATTTTAGGTGATTTTTCAAAATGTAAGGATAACTTTTGGTTCTTGCACCAGAGTTAATATTGGATTTATTGTATAACTTTTGAAAGGCAATAACTGCTCCACTCTAGTCCTTATAAAGGTAAATGTCACAATATCTCTAAACAGTCCTTCTTCCATTCTTAGTTGTTTTGTTTTGTTTGTTTTGCTTTGTTTTAAGCTGGGGAGAAAAGAAATTTACAGAATGGTTGAGTTCAGAATTTACAGAACTCAGAATAAAGAATGGCAGAGCTCAGAATTTACAGAGTTTAGAATAAAGTGAGTATGTGTGCGGGTGTGTGGATATGTATGTGGGTGTGGGTGTGGATGTGGGTGTGCTTTGGACCAGAGACTGAAAAATAGGCAGAAAATCTCAGATAATGAGTCAGAGTGTCAAAGTTGAATAAAAAATCCCTTGGGTTCCAGCACAAGGATTCTGGAAAAGCATTTCCTATATTTCAAGCACAGGAGTTTTTAAAAGGGTGTGTCATCCTGTCTGTCCCCAAATAGCAAAATCTATCTCCAGATTAAAGAGAATAGAATGAATAGAGGGAATATGCAGTAATGAAATATGTAGGCCAATGCAATAAATCAAGTCATTCATTAAATGTATTAGAAAGTGCTAGTGTTGATAGGACACTTTCTGAGCCTTAAGTTTTCTTTCTGCTTTTACCTAATTCATTTACATAAAAAAGGACATTTCTAAAAGAAGATTCTGGCTTCCAAATCCTGACAATTTGGTAGCTTTGTTAACCTTAAGAATGCTATTAAGTTTTCTGGATAAACTATTTTAAAACATCCTTTTGAATACATAACCACATTAACAAAAAAAAAAAAAAAAAAAAAAAAAAAAAGGAAAATTATTTCCCAGGAGTCTAAAAGAAAGATGATAAAGAATCTGAGTAAGTATGAGCTAATACAGTAGCTGCCCAAAGGGAGCTGCCAGTGTCAGTACTTCAGGGTCTCTAGTCTTAAATGCCACATAGTCCTGGGATCTATAAAGGCACAGACCATAACAAATACTCTCATATATAAAACTGAAATCCTGTGAAGAGAATACCCTAACTTAAAGGAGGAACTGTAACTGGTAAACATTCCTCCAATGGGAACTCAGAGCTCAAGTCACACACACACACACACACACACACCAAACAAACAAAACCCTGAAGGTGATACTGGATAAGGTGGGTGGGGAGAGGGGTTGGGGAAGACAGAGAAAAAAGGAATCTAGTTTCCTCTAGGTAGCCATAGCCACAAGCCTGCCCTCATTCTGGTTTGGAAGTCAAATTTACCTTGCTTGCATAGTTTAAACATTTCTAAACTGAGTAATTCAGTCTTGTCTGAAAAGATCCCTGCAGACTTACAACATGAAAAAACAAAAGTTTTAGAAAGATACCCACAAACACAAATTCCCACCAATGGAAACATACTAACAGTGAGCTCATAACCAAAAATTGGAAAAAAACATAGAGAAAGCAACCCATACTAAGAGTCACCAGGCTCTTACAAAACAGCAGTATTATATGCCCAAGAATTTCCACTAATAGCATTATCAGAGAGTATAAAATCACTCTTCTAGAAAAAGACATAAAAGAAGGAATGGAAAACATGAGAAAAGCCAATATCAAATATTCAGGCAGATTTGAAGGGGGAGCAAAGGAACTCACAGATATAAAAAAATTCAAATTAAATGATTCATTTTTTTAAATACAAAAAGATTCTGAAATTTCCCAAAGGACAAGAAATGCTTCCTTCTGCATTGAATAGTAAGATTCTTCACATACCTTTTCTTGGCTCAAACCACATGTCATTTTGCCAGTGACTTCTGGATCTTAACATGTGACTCCTGTAACCTCTGAGAGCTAACTTATTGAGTTCTAGCAAATCCCAAGCCAGCGTGCCATGCGTTAGTTACACTGAATAGCCTCTTCAAAATCAACCACACCACACCAATGTTGATCCTGTTAGATTTAGACAAATTAAAAATCTAATACACAGTTTTGCTGTCAGGTCCCAAAGGTCAAAGGTCAACATAGTATATTGCAATAAGGCTATAGGTTACTCATGCCGCAATATTTTATCATAATAAACCAAATGGGGATGAAACACCCAGCAGTAGCCCATAAATCTATTAGCAGTGAACTGTCAATGTCCCATATACCAGGGTAATTTGTTAATTCGGAGCTGAGTCGCTTTTTTCACTAGACCTTGTAAACTCCTTTCTGAAACATCAATAAAGCATCTGCTTTGACTTGTTAATCAAATGACTTTATTCAGTCCAAAGCAATTTTTTCCTAATAAAAACAGAGTATTTATCTCCATGGCTATAAAAGAGGAGTGTTTTCAACTGTTCACTTATAGTTAAGAAGCACATTTAGTTTGGATTGATTTCCAATGCTTTGGTCATATCTTGTCACTTTCCATTTCTTACACACGGCATCTCAGTTTAGCCATTTAGGAAGGGAAAAACAGTCAAATTCTAGATGCAGTTTGGGAACAGTGCACAAAATCTGAGGAAGAAGTTCAAGAGAAGAAAGAACTCACCCAAATCAACTACAAACGGTTCTTATTAAGATTTCCGTGTTGGGTAGATTCCCTGTTGCTCCGGATAGTGTTCACACTAGCCGCTGTTTCTCCCTCAGTTGAGATTTCAGATGTTTGCTTTTTATTCCATATTGCTCTGAGTCACAGGACAGAAAATGTTTATCTATAATAGAAACTTTTATCCTCTCTTAAGCTTTATTGTGTTAGTGTAAAATAAAGTCAGCCTCGGTGAGATGGGATCATAGCATGTGAAGCTCTGCAAGGCTGCTCTAGAAAATTGGCCCCCTTTTCCCCAACCCACCAAACTGAGATAAAATGAGTATTTTGGAGGTATCTGTGGGGATAGTCTCATTGCTCTGTGAATGAGCATCTTGAGGAATCGTCACGCTTCCTGCACCCTCTGTCCTTGGAGCTTACTGCCAGCTGGCAAATGGAGCACAGCCTATGACCTTTGACCTTGAATCAGCTCTTCTTGGACTGTTAGAAAAATGATGTCTGGGGAGAGGTCTAGGCATTTGAGTTATTACTGGATTCCTCCCTCTTAAAAAACAAAGAAGAAATACATTGGTATCCTTAATGAGCATAGGGGCCTCAAATACAGCAGGAAGCATAGTGCATTCTGGGAATTATTTCTCAGGGCGCACAGTTTCCTTTCCCAAATATTTGAACAAAGGAAAAAATATGCAGCTAACAAAAAGTGTAATACAAATGCCTAAAGTGTTTTGCAGACGTGTTTAAATACATCACTTGGAGAAACTACCATTTAGATTTTTTTTTTAATGTTGGAAATGACACAAGACAGAGAAGGTAGACCAAATTGTCCAATTCTTCTCCAATCGTCCAATTCTTGGCTATCTTTTCACTTTTACAGAGAGAAGCAAAGGAAAACTTTCTAAGCCCTTAATTTGAATCTTAAGTTGTTTTATAAGCCTAAGGGGAGGGGGGACATGAGAAACATCTGAGATTTTTATATTTATAGAAGCGGTTTCTAACCTGGTAAGTTTTTCACAAAATTTTACTTTTATTGATTTTAACTTTATTCTGGTGAGATTGTTCTGTTTATATTTTCATAAGATGTTGAGCCAAATAAAGACTAATTTCCCAGGCATGAAAATTTACCAAATTAAAAATTAATTATTTTCACCTAATGAATAACAATTATTCCATTTCTTCACACCAGCATTATGTCTTCTCACCTAACTCACACCATAATTTGAAGAGATGACCAACCATGAACTCTGCTAATGAGTTTAGTGTTCTCTACACTTCAGGTTATTTTTATGAAAACAAGTAGAGCTTATTACTAGAAATCTTAGGGGAAAAAATAGTTCAGATAGATGTTGAGTAATACAGTCTGTGTGAGAAGAAATGATGAACAGATTCCTGGATTTTACATTGTTTTGTTTGTCTTTTTGCCGTGCTAGAACTCGAAGCCAGGTAAGCGCTTTTCCACTGACTTATACCACCAGCTTGTGATTCCCTGATTTTAATTGGACTGGAATGGAAGTATCAGAAAGTATGAGAAAATTCTATACATAATTTTAAATGTGTGTGTGAAACAACGTATTTTTTTAAGCCCACATTTTCACATTCAAACTCAGTTTCATAGCTGCCCAATATAAAGGTTTAAATTTTTAGGGGCAGAAAGTCAAACATGATACAAATATAATAGGAATTCAGAATCAAATAGTTAATTGATACAGTTCAGACCAAAGTCTTTTGGCCTGAATAATTTAAATTATTTGTCAATAAGGTTCTAAATTCCCTGGTTAGTTGTTTCTTTTCTAAATTGGCTAATTTGCCATTGTTTGGCTTTGTCTTTCCCCAGCTACATGTAGTTTGGATTTGGTTTTTGTAAAAAGTTTAATGGAAAGTTTTACAAAGCAGGTCAGTTATGAGGCAGGGACAAAAAAACACATTTGGTTTTAACAAAGACTAATATCATGACTCAAAAATCCCATGAGGACAAGTCAAAACATTTGAAGGTCATCTTTTCACCAGAGACAAAGATCCTAAAAGAAAGAATAGAGCTCTGAGAAACTTCCCAGTTAGGTTGGGTTAAAAGATCAAGGACTGAGCCAGGTGCTGTGGCACATGCCTGTGATCCCAGTAATTCAGGAGGCTGAGTATCACAAGTCCTCAGATACTTTAGTGAGATCCTATCTCAAAATAAAAAGTTAAAAAGGACTGGGGATATAGCTAAGTGGTAAAGCACCCCTGGGTTCATTCCCTGGTACAAAAAAAGAAGCAAGATTGTGCAAAACATTTATGAAGATGGCCAAGCTACTAATAGGTAGAGATAAATAACAGGGAAGTAAAAAACTGATTAAAATGTTCCTACCTGGCAAAGCAATAATCATATGAAAGCCAGCATATCAGTGAAAGGACAGAATTATGTACTTCTGTTTCTTCCAGCACGACTATGCAAGAAATTGTGCTGCACTTTGAAGATCATATGAAAAGGAAATTGGAGTAAATTAATAAGAATATTGATTGACATTAAAGGGTTAAAAGGAACTAATTTCTCAGTCAAGTTTAATAGACGTTTGTATGGCTTGGCTAAGCAAAAATTAAATAAGGACTGGGTATAAACATTTTAAATGTCAAGGAGAAATAGATGCTGTCTAAGACACCACAGGAAATTATGTAAGAGAATAAATTCGTTTCTTATATCTTCCTAAAGTTGAAAATTTGAACTCACCATTAGAAAATTTTAACTATGATTTATTAGATTAAGTTGATATATTTGTGTAATTTTTCAGTCTTATCATTTATCTTGATCTTAAAATACTTTGATCTGACAATTCACTAAATAAGAATCCCAAATTAGTACAGAAAAGACAATTTCCATTATTGGATAGTATCCTATTATGACATACCTCAATTATATTAATGAGATAAAATATTCTTCATTTGGTTCTTTCCATTTCATGTTTTACACATATAGACATAGGTCTCCTCACATTTTAAGTTAGCAGTTTATAGTTAAATAAAAATCATAAATATGTATGGAAAAAAATTTTAGTGTGGGAAATTTGCCAGTGTATTTACTTATCCATTTCAGAAAGATTACTTTGAAACTATATAGATTTGTTTCACTTTTGTCTTTCTTTTCACCTAATCACATTTCAAAGATGAAATTTGTACTTGGAACTTTTGTTTAAAATATTCAATATTTCTCTGGGCATGGTCTCTCACACCTATAATCAGCTACAACAAAGGTTGAAACAAGAGGATTGCAAGTTCAAGGCCAGCCTCAGCAACTTAGTGAGATCCAATCTCAAAATAAACCATAAAAAAAGGGCTGGGAATGTAGTTCAGGGATAAACAGTCCCTGTGTTCAATTTCTTGTAAGGCCAAAAAAAAAGGCAAATATTCCCATTAATTCATCAATTTCATCAGTAAAGGATGTTAATTTGTGACAAAGTGGTCAACTATTATTATATAAATAAGGATATCTTTCCAGTTATTTTTAAATACATATGGGTACTCAACAAACTGGGACTCTGGTTTAAAATGCAATTCTGACCTAGCTAGATTGTAGAGGAAATCCAGGAATCTGCATTTTAACCAGCATGATAGAAGTTTCTTATATAAATGATCACTTAATGAAAATTTACTTTGACAGTTAAATATGCTTTTTAAAAATAAGGTATAGGGTTTGACTTCTAGTAATAATGATAGATTAAGTAATTTGGACCATCTCTCTTACTGAAAAACAATTAGAAGTTCTGGATAAACCTTTAGTAAAAATCTGCTTGTTGTCATATCAATGCTGATAAGGCCAACTTGGGGGACATTCAAAAGATGTGAGTCTGGCATTTAGAGGTGCTTTACTCCTGGTTGTCTACCAATTCCTGTAGATCCAAGTATCTCCATTTAAAACAAAGATTGCTAAAAGGTTAAAAAGCTGAATCATGAAGCCTAGGGGATGGATGTATTGCCATTCCAGGGCCACCAAGACGGCCCTATTAAATCTAAGAGGAAGGAGAAAGCCCAAATAGACCAGCCCAGTCAGGAACTGTAAACCAGCTTTAGCTTATTTGAAATCCTAATCTGAAGTAGATGCTAGATAGTTGCTAGTATACTTGCCCTCTCCAGAAATGAACAAATTATTTTGGAAGAAGGTAAAGTTATCCTAAGCCACCAATTGCCTCATTACAATGTTTCTGTTTTTTTTTTTTTTTTTAATAAACACTTAGTGGTACTCAATCAAAACAAAAGTCACAAGAAAAGGTAAGACCACTTGACAGGAAACCAAGAGAAACAATATGTAGTAGAAACAGACTCACATGGATGATTCAGATAATGTAGTATTTCAAACACAGAATTTTTAAAAATATTTTTTAGTTGTGAATGGACCTTTATTTATTTATTTACTTATATGTGGGGCTGAGGATCAAATCCAGGGTCTCACACACGCCAGGCAAATGCTCTACCACTGAGCCACAACCCCAGCCCTTCAGACACAGATTTTTAAATGACTATGCTTAATGCAGACTTCCCTATATATTTTGGACATAATCCCTTATTAAATATGTGATTTGCAGATACTTTCTCCCATTCTGTGGGGATCCTTTTACTCTACTGATAGTGTTCTCTGATGCCAGAAGTTTTTAGTTTTCATGAGGTCTTTAATTTTCATGAGGTAATTTGTCTATTTTTTCTTTTGTTGCCTGAGCTTTTCATGTCATATTCGAGAAATCATTGTCAAATCCAGGGAAGTGAAGATTTTGCCTATGTTTTCTTATAAGTTTTTACAGTCTTAGCTCTTATAGTTAGGTCTTTGATCCATTTGGAGCTAACTTTTGTATAGGATATTGGGTTAGGTGTCTAAGTTTGTTCTTTTTGCATGTAGGTATCTAGATTCCCCACACTATTTTTTTTTAAATCTGTCTTTTCCACCATTGAATGGTCCTAGTACCCCTTAATAAAATCATTTGACCATATGTGAGGACTTATTTCTAGGTTCTCTGTTCTAGTTCATTGGTTTTATGTGTGTCTCTCTTTATGACTGTACTGCCTTGCTTTGATTACTGTAGCTTTGTAGTAAGTTTTGAAATCCAGAAGTAGAATCTTACAATTTTGTTCTTTTCCACAATTAAAAAAAATTTTTTTTTATGGTGCTGGAGATTGAACATACGAGGCAATTGCTTTATCATAGGGCTAGATCTCCAGACCTTTTTCATTTTATAGACAAGGTCTTGCTAAGTTGTCTAGGTTGGCCTTGAACTTGCAATCCTCCCGCCTCAGCCTCATGAGTAGCTGGGACTACAGGCAGGTGCCACCATACCCAGCTTCTTCTTTTGTCTTTTTCATAATAGTCATTCTAATAAATATGAGGTGATAGCTCATGGTGGTTTTAATTTGCATTTCCTAGATGATGAGTGATAATGAACATTTTTAATACATCTGTTGGTCATTTGTATGTCTTCCTCAAGAAGTTTCTGTTTAGATCCTTGTTCCATTTTTTGATGGGGTGTTTTTTACTATTGAGTTCCTTATATACATTAGGATATTAGCCCCTAGATGTGTGGTTTGCATTTATTTCCTCTCAAGTCATGGATCATCTCTTCATTGTTTTCTTTAAAGAAGTCTTTTAGTTTGATGCAGTCTCATTTGTTTATTTCTACTTCTGTTGGTCTGTACTTTTGGGATTATATTCAAGAAATTTTTGCACAGACCAATGTTGAAGAACATTTCTCTCAAGTTTTTCTTATAGAAATTTTACAGTTTAAAGTCTTATGTTTAAGAATCTAGTACATTTTGAATTGATTTTTGAGAAAATGGTCTATTTTCATTCTTCTGCTTGTGGCTATCCAGTTTTTCCAACACCATTTATTGAAGAGACTGTTCTTTCTCCATTGTGTTTTTGACACCTTTGTCAAAAATCAGTAGACCTTAAGTGTGTCCAGTGTTACTGAGATTTCTATCCTAGTCCATTGACTAATGCCCTATTTTATGCCAGCACCATACTGTTTTGATTACCGTAGCTTGAATAAATTTGAACTGAGATAATGTGATGCTTCCACCTCTGTCCTTTTCACTCAAGATTGCTTCGGGTATTTGAGGGCTTTGTGGTTCATATGATTGAAAGGATTTTTTTCTATTTCTGTGAAAATTAACATTGGAATTCTGATAGGGATTATAATGAATCTGGAGAGTATGGACATATTATCAGTATTAATTCTTCCAGTTCATAAACATGGGGTACTTTTCCTTTTATTTGTGTCATCTATAATTTCATTCATCAGTGTTTTATATTTTGGGTATGCAGATTTTTCAGCTCCTTGGTGAAACTTCCTTCTAAGTATTTTGCTGTTGTTGTTGATACTGTTGTACCTGAGATTGTTTCATAATTTCTTTTTCTTGTTGTTCATTGTTAATATAAAGAACCACTACTGATTTTTATGTGTTGATTTTTGTGCCTGCAACTTAACTGAATTAATCGATCCGTTCTAACAGTTTTTTGGTGGAATTTTTTTAAAATATTTTTTTAGATGGAGATGGACATAACTTTATTTTTTCATTGTGGTGCTGAGGATCAAACCTAGTGCCTCACATGTGCTCGGCAAGCACTGTACCACTGAGCCACAACTTCAGCCATGGTGGAACCTTTAAGGGTTTTTTATACATAAGATCTTGTCATCAGTAAGCAGAGATAATTTCAGCTCTCTTTCCTATTTGAATGCCTTTTATTTCCTTTTCTATTTCCTGTATAAATTGCTCTGGCTAGAACTTCTGATACTGTGTTGTAAAGAAGTGATGAGATTAGGCATCCTTGTTTTGTTTCTGATCTTAATAGGAAAAGCTCTCCACTTTGCACCAATGAGTGTGATTTAGCTGTGTGGGCTTTTCACATATGACTTTTATTGTGTTGAGATAATTTTCTTTTATTCTTAGTGTTTTGAATGTTTTTATTAAGAAAGGATGTTAAATTTTGTCAGATGCTTTTTAAGCATCTATTGAAATGCTCATATTTTCTTTTATTTTTGCATTGATTAATTTTATATTTTGAACATTCTTACATTCCAGGGACAAATCTCACCTGATCGTGGTGAATACTCCTTTTAATATGCTGTTGCATTGGGTTTGCTAGTATTTCGTTGGGGATATTTGCATCTGTGTTCACTATGGATCTTGACCTGTATTTTCTTTTATTGAAGTGTCCTTGTCTGGTTTTGGTTTCAAGGTAATGCTGGCCTCATAAAAGGAGTAAGAAACTTAATCTCCCTTCTCTTAAATTTTTTTTGGAAGAGTTTGAGAAGTACTGGCATTAGTTCTTTTAAAAATGTTTGGTAGAATTCCAATGTGAAGTCATTTGTCGTATATTTTTATTCGATGGGAAATTTTCTATTACTGATTCGATTGCCTTATTCATTATTGCTCTTTTCTAGTTTTCTATTTGTTTTGTTATTGTTGTTCTTGTTGCAGTACTGAGGACTGAATTCAGGGGTGCTCTACCACTGAGCTACATACCTAGCCCTTTCTTTTTTTTTTTTTTTTTTTTTAATTTTGAGATGCTCTCACTAAGTTACTGAAACTGGCCTCAAACTTGTGATCCTCCTACTTCAGCCTCCTGAGTCACATAGTGTGTGGCACCATGCCTGGTCTGATTTTCTATTTCCTTTTGACTCTGTCTTAGTAGGTTGAATGCTTCTAGAATTTTTAAAAAAATTCTTCTAGGGAATCTAATTTTTTATTATAATTGTTCATACTAAGTATTCTCATATGGTTCTTTATATTTCTGTGATATCACAGTTGAAATAGCTCCTCTTTTGTTTCTGATTTTGTTTGAGTTTTCCTTTTTTCTTAGTCTGGCTAAAAGTTTGTCAATCTTGCATATCTTTTCAAGGAAACAAATTTAGTTACATTGATTTTTTTCTGTTTTCTTTTCAGTTCCTATTTCATTTATCTCTGCTCTTGTTTTTTTATTTATTTTTATTGTAAACAAATGGGATACATGTTGTTTCTGTTTGTACATGAAATAGAGGCATACCATTTGTGTAATCATACATTTACATAGGGTAATGGTGTTTGATTCACTCTCTTATTTTTTCCTTCCCCCCCTCCCACCCCTTTTTTCTCTCTATACAGTCCCTTCTTCCTCCATTCTTGCCCCCCTCCCATCCCCCATTATGTGTCATCATTCGCTTATCAGAGAGATCATTTGTCCTTTGGTTTTTTGAGATTGGCTTATCTCACTTAGCATGGTATTCTCCAATTCCATCCATTTGCCTGCAAATGCCATAATTTTATTATTCTTTATGGCTGAGTAATATTCCATTGTATACATATACCACAGTTTCTTTATCCATTTATCAATTGAAGGGCATCTAGGTTGGTTCCACAATCTGGCTATTGTGAATTGAGCAGCTATGAACATTGATGTGGCTGTATCTCTGTAGTATGCTGATTTTAAGTCCTTTGGGTATAGGCCAAGGAGTGGGATAGCTGGGTCAAATGGTGGGTCCATTCCAAGCTTTCTGAGGAATCTCCACGCTGCTTTCCAGAGTGGCTGCACTAATTTGCAGCCCCACCAGCAATGTATGAGTGTACCTTTTCCCCACATCCTCTCCAACACCTATTGTTGCTTGTGTTCTTGATAATCGCCATTCTAATTGGGGTGAGATGTAATCTTAGGATAGTTTTGATTTGCATTTCTCTTATTACTAGAGATGTTGAACATTTTTTCATATATCTGTTGATTGCTTGTAGATCTTCTTCTGTGAAGTGTCTGTTCATTTCCTTAGTCCATTTGTTGATTGGATTATTTATATTCTTGGATAGAGTTTTTTGAGTTCTTTATAGATTCTGGAAATTAGTGCTCTATCTGAAGTATGAGTGGCAAAGATTTTCTCCCACTCTGTAGGCTCTCTCTTTGCATCGCTGATAGTTTCCTTTGCTGAGAGAAAGCTTTTTAGTTTGAATGTATCCCAGTTATTGATTCTTGCTTTTATTTCTTGTGTTATGGGAGTCCTGTTAAGGAAGTCTGATCCTAAGTCGACATGTTGAAGATTTAGACCTACATTTTCTTCTTTAAGATGAAGGGTCTCTGGTCTGATTCTGAGGTCCTTGATCCATTTTGAGTTGAGTTTTGTGCAGGATAAGAGATAGGGATTTAGTTTCATTCTGCTGCATATGGATTTCCAGTTTTCCCAGCACCATTTGTTGAAGAGGCTATCTTTTCTCCATTGCATATTTTTGGCACCTTTGTATAGTATGAGAAACTTGTATTTATTTGGGTTTGTGTCCATGTCCTCTATTCTGTACCATTGATCTACCTGTCTATTTTGGTACCAATACCATGCTGTTTTTGTTACTACTGCTTTGTAATATAGTTGAAGTTCTGGTATTGCGATACCCCCTGCCTCACTCTTCCTGCTAAGGATTGCTTTAGCTATTCCTGGTTTCTTATTCTTCCAGATGAATTTCATGATTGCTTGCTCTATTTCTGTAAGGTACATCATTGGGATTTTAATTGGAATTGCATTGAATCTGTATGGCACTTTTTGTAGTATGGCCATTTTGACAATATTAATTCTGCCTATCCAAGAACATGGGAAATCTTTCCATCTTCTAAGGTCTTCCTCAATTTCTTTCTTCAATGTTTTGTAGTTTTCATTGTAGAGATCTTTTACCTCTTTGGTTAGATTGATGCCCAAGTATTTTATTTTTTTCGAGGCTATTGCAAATAGAGATGTTTTGCTCATTTCCCTCTCAGATGTTTCATTGCTTGTGTATAAAAATGCTTAGATTTATGCATGTTGATTTTATAGCCTGCTATTTTGCTGAATTCATTGATGAGGTCTAGAAGTTTTCTGGAGGAGTTTTTGGATCCTCTAAATATAGAATCATGTCATCAGCAAATAGTGACAGCTTAAGTTCCTCTGTTCCTATTTGTATCCCTTTAATTTCTTTAGTCTGCCTAATTGCTCTGGCTACAGTTTCAAGGACAATGTTGAATAGAAGTGAAAGAGGACATCCCTGTCTTGTTCCCATTTTTAAAGGGAATGGTTTCAGTTTTTCTCCATTAAGAATGATGTTGGCCATGGGCTTAGCATAAATAGCCTTTACAATGTGAGGTATGTCCCTACTATCCCTATTTTTTTCTAGTGTTTTGAGCATGAAGGGGTGTTGTATTTTGTCGAACACTTTTTCTGCGTCAATTGAAATAACCATATAATTCTTATCCTTAAGTCTATTGACATGATGGATTATGTTTATTGATTTACGGATGTTAAACCATCCTTGCATTCCAGGGATGAACTCCACTTGATCGTGGTGCACGATGTTCTTAATATGTTTTTGGATGCGGTTTGCCAATATTTTGTTAAGGATCTTTGCATCTATATTCACCAAGGATATTGGTCTACAATTTTCTTTCCTTGATGTGTCTTTTCCTGGTTTGGGTGTGAGGGTGATATTAGCTTCATAGAATGAGTTTGGTAGGGTACCCTCCTTTTCTATTTCCTGGAATACTTTGAGAAGTATTGGAATGAGTTCTTCTTTGAAGGTCTTGTAGAACTTGACTGAGAATCCATCTGGTCCTGGGCTTTTCTTGGATGGTAGGTTTTTAATGGCTTCTTCTATTTCATTGTTTGATATTGATCTGTTTAAATTGTGTATGTTCAGTTTGGGAGGAGCATATGTCTCTAGAAATTTGTCAATATCTTCAGTAGTTTCTATTGTGTTGGAATACAGATATTCAAAGTAGCTTCTCATTATGTTCTGTATCTCAGTGGTGTCTGTCGTGATATTTCCTTTTTCATCACGAATTTTAGTAATTTGAGTTTTCTCTCTCCTACTCTTTGTTAGTGTGGCTAAGGGTTTGTCTATTTTGTTTACTTTTTCAAAGAACCAAGTTTTTGTTTTGTCAATTTTTTGAATTGTTTCTTTTTTTTCAATTTCATTGATTTCAGCTCTGATTTTAATTATTTCCTGTCTTCTACTACTTTTTCTGTTATTCTGTTCTTCTTTTTCTAGGACTTTGAGCTGTAATGTTAGGTCATTTAGTTGTTGACTTTTCATTCTTTTCTTGAATGCGTTGAATGCAATGAATTTTCCTCTTAGTACTGCTTTCATAGTGTCCCAGAGATTTTGATATGTTGTATCATTGTTCTCATTGACCTCTAAGAATTTTTTCATCTCCTCCCTGATGTTTTCTGTTATCCATGTTTCATTCAATAGCATATTATTTAGTCTCCAGGTGTTGGAGTAATTTCTGTTTTTTATTTTGTCATTGATTTCTACTCTCAGTCCATTATGATCTGATAGAACACAAGGCAGTATCTCTATTTTTTTGCATTTCCTAAGGGCTGCTTTGTGGCATAACATATGGTATATTTTTGAGAAGGTTCCATGTGCTGCTGAGAAGAAAGTGAATTTGCTCATTGATGGATGGAATATTCTATATATGTCTATTAAGTCTAGGTTATTGATTGTGTTATTGAATTCTATGGTTTCTTTGTTTGGTTTTTGTTTGGAAGATCTATCTAGTGGTGACAGCAGTGTGTTAAAGTCACCCAGAATTATTGTGTTGTGGTCTATTTGATTCCTGAAATTGAGAAGGATTTGTTTGATGTTCAGGGATGCACCGTTGTTTGGAGCATAAATATTTACTATCATTATGTCCTGATTTATGGTTCCCTTAAGCAGTATGAAATGTCCTTCTTTATCCCTTCTGACTAACTTTGGCTTGAAGTCCACTTTATCTGATATAAGAATGGAAACCCCCACTTTTTAACTGAGTCCTTGTACGTGGTAGGTTTTTTCCCATCCTTTCACCTTTAATCTGTGGATGTCTTTTTCTATGAGATGAGTCTCTTACAGGCAGCATATTGTTGGGTCTTTCTTTTTAATTCATTCTGCCAGTGTATGTCTTTTGATTGATGAGTTTAGGCCATTAACATTCAGGGTTATTATTGAGATATGACTTGTATTCCCAGTCATTTGGGCTTATTTTTGGTTTTTAACTTGGCTTGGTTTCTCCTATAAGTGATTTTTCTCTAAGGTAGTTCCTCCCTTTGCTGACCTCCATTGTTGTTTTTCATTTCTTCCTCATGGAATATTTTGTTGAAAACATTCTGTAGCACAGGCTTTCTATTTGTAAATTCTTTTAACTTTTGTTTATCATGGAAGGATTTTATTTCATCTTCAAATCTGAAGGTTAGTTTTGCTGGGTATAGGATTCTTGGTTGGCAACCATGTTCTTTCAGAGCTTGAAATATGTTGTTCCAGGCCCTTCTAGCTTTTAGAGTCTGGGTTGAGAAGTTGGCTACTATCCGTATTGGTCTCCCCCTATATGTAATCTGATGCTTTTCTCTTGCGACCTTCAAAATCCTATCTTTATTTTGAATGTTAAGCATTTTCATTATAATGTACTTTGGTGTGGATCTGTTGTAATTTTATGCATTTGGTGTTCTGTAAGCCTCTTGTATTTGATTTTCCATTTCATTCTTCAGGTTTGGGAAATTTTCTGATATTATTTCATTGAATAGGTTGTTCATTCCTTTGGTTTGTATCTCTGTGCCTTCCTCAATCCCAGTAATTCTTAAATTTGGTCTTTTCATGATGTCCCATAGTTCTTGGAGATTCTGTTCATGATTTCTTACCAACTTTTCTGTTTGGGCAACTTTATTTTCAAGATTAAATATTTTGTCTTGATTGTCTGAGGTTCTGTCTTCCAAGTGGTCTAGTCTTTTGGTGATGCTATCCATTGAGTTTTCTATTTGGTTTATTGTTTCCTTCATTTCAAGGATCTCCATTTGTTTTTTTTTTTTTTTTTGTTGTTGTTGTTGTTTTTTGTTTTTGTTTGTTTTGAGAATCATTGTTGAAATGATCTTTTGCTTCCTGCAGTTGCTCTTTCAACTGCTTATTGGTATTATCATTCATGCTTGCATTTGGTCTCTTATCTCATCCTTTGCTTCACGAATCATCTTAATCCTGTATAATCTGAAGTCCTTTTCTGACATTTCTTCTAATATACTGTCATTGGATTCTATTAATATAGAATCTAGATTTGTTTGGATCATTTTCTTCCCTTGTTTTTTCATGTTGTTCATGTATCTTCCCCTCTAGCAGTGCAGATCTGGGGTATTGCAGATTCCCCCCTATAGGCTTATAGTGGCCCTATAGGTTTCCAAAACCTTTTCTTTAAGGGGAGATCAATATTAGCAGTGCCTAATTCAGACACTATGCAATCCTAGACCAAATAGCCCCTATGAGGACATTAACAATATTGTCATAATAAACAGAATGAGTTCAAATATTATCTTCAGTATAACAAACAGATTTGCAATAAGGCCTACAGTTTCTAATGGAGGACAAAGGGGATGCAGAGGGATGTAGGATGTAGCTGTTAATGGGATAAGAAAAGAATAAACAGAAGTTCTAGATAATAGAAAGGGTGAGAGCGTAATGAAAAGAAATTGGATGTTAGCATGCAAAAAGGGAGAAAGAGACTCTGAGGGAACAGGTAAACAAAAGGAAAAGAGAGCAAGAAAAGTAAAGAAATAAAAACTTAAAATTTTTCAATAAGGAGAAAAAAAAATCTACAGTACAACAGTCATATAGTATTCAAACCTTCCAGTCTTCAGTAGCCTGATGCATGAGAGGTACCTCACAAAGAGCTTCAAGTTTCCAGCAGGCATCTCAGGATGGTATTTGCCCCACCTAAAGATTGGAGCTATGACTTCCAGGATTATCCAAGATGGCTGCTCTGGCTTCAAAATGTGTTGGCAAATGGGGAGCTGGAGCTCAGGGTGTGGCCGTGGTCAGCAGGAGGTCCTGGAGGTCTGGTGTGTTTGGTGTGGTTGTGGGATCCTGCAGGCCAGTTGCAATCAGTCAGTCTGGGTCCCGGTGATAGGGCACAGTCAGTTGGTCTGGGGGTCCTGGTGGCAGGGAGCAGTCAGTTGATGTGAGGGCCTGAGAGGCAGGGAGTGATCAGTCGGGCTGAGGGATCCTGGAGACAGGGCTCAGTCAGTCCGGCCAGTGGTCCTACAGGGCCTGGCTGTTGTCTCAAAATGGCGGCAGCCACGTGTAACCAAACCTGCAGGTACAGTGACAGTGAACTTCCAGGCAACAGCAGGCAGCTGGTTCTCCACTGGCAGTTGGCAATCAGTTTGCTGTTGTTGGACGATTGGGAGGTGAACCTCATGCGGTGGGTGATGGATAGGTGTAAGGCAGGCAATGGACAGGCGAGAGGCAGGCAAATGGCAGATGATAGGTGCCTGACAGTGAGCAATCTGCATTCAAAAAAGACATCGATATGCTGGCAGACCGCAGGTGATCACAGTAGACAAATGGGGTAAACAGCAGGAGATCTATAAGCAGCAAAACTGCCTCACCAAGAAACAGATATCCTCTGCTTGAAACCAGAGTTACGGAGCCACAAGGAATGCAGTCTCCCTCTAGTCCACCATCTTGGATCTCCTCTGCTCTTGTTTTTATTATTTCTTTGGTCTACTGATTTGGGATTTAGTTTGTTCTTCTTTTTCTAGTTCCTTGAGGTATAGTGTTGTTTCTCAGAAATCTTTCTTCTTTTTTTGATGTAGGGCATTTATTGTTATAGATTTCCTTCTTAGAACTGCTTTTCCTATCCATATAAATTTTAATATGTTTTGATATATTTTGGTATATTTGGCATATTGGTATATTTACTATGTATTTTGGTACATTTTCATCTATTTCTTATTCAATTTCTTGTTTTACATGTTGATTCTTCCAGAGCATATTATTTAATTCCTATGTACTTTTAAAATTTTTGAAAATTCCTAATTTTATCCCATTATGGTGAGAAAAGATATTTGAAATGAATTCAGTCATCTTAAATTTGCGAAGACTTGTTTTATGACTTAACATATGTTCTATCTTGGAGAATGTCTGTGTGTGCTGGAGAAAAATGTGTATTTTCTGCTGTTGTGTCGAATGCTCTATGCATATATCTCTTAAAGTCATTTGGTCCAAAATGTTACTCAAGTCATCTGATTCCCTATTGATTTTCTGTATGGGTGATCTATTTACTGCTAGAAGTGGGGGTATTGAAGTCCCCTAATCTTGTGTTGAAGTCTATCTCACTCTTAATATTTGCTGTATATATTTAGGTGCTCCAGTGTTGAGAGTATATTTATTTGAAATTGTGAGATCCTCTTGATGAATTGACTCCATTATCATAATAAAATGACCTTCTCTGTCTCCTTTTCAAGGTTGTCCCTGCTCCTTCCAGGGTTATGGAACCCATAGACTCAAGCATGCTAGGCACTCACTCTACCACTGGCCTACATTCCCAGCCCTCTTTTTAAAGTTTTTGACTTACAGTTTATTTTGTCTTGTATAAGTATAGTTACCTCTGATCTCTTTTAGTTACTATTTATGAAAAATATTTTTCTGTCTTTTCACTTTCAACCTCTTTGTGGCATTGGATCTAAAGTGAGTCTCTTGGCAAGTTTACAGTTGGATCATGTTCTTTAAATCATTCTGATGATCTTTATCTTTTGATTGAAACTTTAATCCATTTATATTTAAAGTAATTATGGATAAGGAGGGACCCTTTCAGTCTGCCATTTGTTTTCTCTATGCCTTACAGATTTTTGTCCTTCATTTCCTGCAATACTATCATCTTTTCTGTCGAAAAATATTTTTAATTCCCATGTGTATATTCTATGACTCTTTTCTCCATGATTACTGAGGGGCTTACATTTAACATCTTAGTGTTCTAATATTTTCATTTAAATTTATAGTAGCATAACTTCCATAGCATAAAAAATAATTCTTGTATACAGCTCCTTCTCTACCTCTTTCACAAAAAATGTACCAAAAAGTTACATCTTCATATATTATATGTCCAGAAATATAGATTAATAATTTTTAATGCTTTAGTTTCTTAAATAATGTAGCAAATAAAAAGTGGAGGTACCAATTAAAGTTATTAGCTTATAATTACTGTATATTTATTTGTGCCAAGGTATTTATTTCCTCATGTTACTCTCTATTGCTTTTTATTTCAATCTGAAGGACTCTCTTTACCATTTCTTAAAGGACAGGTCTAGCAGTAACAAATTCCTTCAAGTTTTCTTAATCCAAGAATATCTTAATTTCACTTGAAATTTGTTGCATATCTGTAATCCCAGCAGCTTGGGAGTCTGAGGTAGGAGGATCACAAATTCAAAACTGGCCTCAGCAACTTGGCAAGACCCTGTCTAGAAGAAGAAGAAGAAGAAGAAGAAGAAGAAGAAGAAGAAGAAGAAGAAGAAGAAGAAGAAGAAGAAGAAGAAGAAGAAGAAGAAGAAGAAGAAGAAGAAGAAGAAGAAGAAGAAGAAGAAGAAGAAGAAGAAGAAGAAGAAGAAGAAGAAGAAAGAGAAGGAGAAGGAGAAGGAGAAGGAGAAGGAGAAGGGAAGAGGAGAAATTTTAATTTGCTCATAATCTTGTTGAAGAACACTTAATATGTGCTGAGTATCTTCTCTTGCTACTTTACAGATCCTTTCTTTGGCTTTGGCTTATCATTGTTCAGTGTAATGTGTCTCAGTGTGGGCTTCTTTGATTTCATCTTACTCAGAGTTAGTTGAGCTTCATGGATGTTTATTTTCACAACTTTCATCAAATTTGAGCAGTTTAGCCATTATACTGAAATGATCTCTCTGCTCCTCCCTTGCAAAGATCTCTTCTTTTAAGTTCCCACAGTACATATGTTGATCTGCTTTATTCACTTAGGTTGTTTTTACTTTTTTTTTAATCTTTTTTTTTTCTATTCCTTAAATGGATAATTTCACTTGTCTTCAAGTTCACTGATTTTACTACATGCTCAAAGCTGTTTTCAAGTACCTTTGGTGAGTTTCTCATTTCAGTTATTATACTTTTCAGATCAAAATTTTCTTTTTACTTTTTATATGTGTTATATTTCTATAGATATTTCTACTTCGTTCCTACTACATTTTTTACTTTCTTTACATCTTCCTTTAGGACAATGAGTGTCTTCAAGACAGTTTTTAAAATCCTTTGTAAGTCTGCTACCTAGTCTTTGTCAGGGACAATTTTGTTGATTTGTTTATTTTTCTGCAAATGGGCTGTTCTTTTTCTTTGTATGTGTTGTGATGCTATTGTTGCTCTTGATACTTGTCCCAAACCTGAATTTAACTGTGGGAATAATGTTCTTCCTCTTCCCCTTGGTTTGACTTTTTTATTATTTTTATTTATTTTTCATTAACTGTCTGTCACAGTTTGAGCTCTCCTCAAGTTTTTTCGGAGCCTGTACCTTTCCCTGGGTCTGTGCCATGACTTTCTAAATCACCCTTATATGTAGTTGCTATTCAGTGTCCTTGTTCTTAAATATCTGACTCCAAAAAAGGAAACAGAGATGACTTTAGGAGGACAAAATGTGTTGACCCTTTAAACCCTCTAGAAGTTGGCTTCAGCTGGAGTAAATAGGACTCGCAGCGATGGCTGTTTGCCTCTTAATCTTCCCCTCCACCATCAGGACTTGCTATCAGTGATCAGAGCATATGCACCTGATGTTTGTAGGGCAGGGCCCATTTTGTTCACCTTGGCTCTCATACTTTTGCACAAGTTGTTCCAGGGATGTGCAGATAGCTGCTTGCCCTGGGGTTGGGGAATAGGGCCCTTGGAGGTGGGTGGCTGACTGAAATTAATCACTATTTACTGTCCAGAGCTTCCCCTGGAAGTTGTAAGCCCTAAAGTAGTCTCCAGAGTTCCCACACAGTTACCTTAGACAGATTCCACCAATGCAATCATTATCCAGGTGGTAAGATGGAGTCCTATCTTCCCAGAATCCTCTGCCCCCCAAGTAGTTCAGACCTCAAGTTATCACTGTTTCTTTTAGTCCAGGCTGGTGATGCTTCTATTAATTCTCTCTTATATATTGTCTGGTTTTTCATATATTTGATTCCAGTTCATTCTGTGTGGCATAAGTCACACTCGCAGTTCCTTTTTTATTTATTTTTATCTATCTTATTTATTTATTTATTTTTGTGTGTGACCAGGGATTGAACCCAGGGCCTTGTGCATTTCAGACAAGAGATCTACCACTGAGCTACATGCCCCACCCACCGTTCACTTTCAGACATGCCATTCACCCCTAAACTTAAACGACAGGTTCTTGGAGTGTATTACACTTGTGTGGGGTGATACCTCTCTTTTTTTTTTCTAGAAGATGTCCCTTTTTTGCCAAGTAAGAAAGAACAGAGAGGCCCCATGTGTTTTGCCATCACGTGAGTTATCATTTTTCCAACTCTTCTAACTATTTCCTTGCTATTTTTCAAACTTCCTATTTTAGTTTTGAACTACCTGCTTTCTGATTCCAACTTTGCTATGACATTACATATTTTAGGTTTTTGCTACTTGCATACCCTGCTCCAAGGGACAATCTTCTTTACCTGTTAGCTCTTGCTGTTATAATGCTCCTAATTCAATGTCTTAAAACAAAAGTAATTTATAATTTCTCATGCATCTTGGAATGAACAGATCTAGCCTTAGTTTCACTCTTAACTAGAATTTAAGTCCAGGTTTACCTTTCTTCCTTAGACCACCAATCTAACCAGGGCCTATTCTTCTCATGGTGATGGTAAAAGCATGGAAAAGTTCAGTTGAACAAGCATAATTCAAGACTCTGTTTGCAGCCTCGCTACTACCATAAACAAAATGAGATTTTGACTGAATCGAGTCAAAACCCGGGGAGTATTTTGCCTTTAATGGAAGGAAGAGCAGTCATATAGCAAAGGACACAGATGCAAGAAAAGGTGAAGAAGTGGAGCCAATAATTCAATGCACTAAATTATTCAAACCTTAACCAGAACAAACATGGAAAAACTATATTAAATCATATAAAAATTTCATCAAAATATGTTATTAGGGATAAATAGTGACATTTGTTGATAAAATATTAATTTACCTGGAAGCTACAATATTTCTGAATTTGTATATACCTAATAACATAGCCTCAAAATATATACAGTAAAAAAGTTTACAAGAAAGAGAAATATGTAAATTAATAATCACAGTGGGAGGTTTTAATGTACTATTCTCAATATCTTTTAGAACAAGAAGACAAACCTTTAGAGGGAAGTTTTGAACACAGTTAACAAACCTGGCTGTGTATAGTGGTGCACAGCTATACCACTGATGCGGGAGGCCAGTGCAGGAGGAGCACAAGTTGGAGGCCAGCCTGGGCAACTCAGCGAGACCCTGTCTCAAAATAAAAAATTAAAAGGACTTGGATATAGTTCAGTGGTAAAAAGACTCTAATTTCCATCTCTGGTACCAAAAAACCAAACAACCACCACCAAAAAAAAACCCTTAATTTATTTTATGTATTAAAAACTTCAGAATTTGTATTACAACTGCATAATATTCCTTTATTTATATATAAATATTTATGTATGTATTTATTTAGTACCAGGGATTGAACCAGGGGTGTTTAACCACTCAGCTATATCCCCTGTCCTCTTTTTTTTCTTTCTTATTTTGGTACCTGGGATTGAACTCAGGTGCATTCAATCACTGAGCCACATCCCCAGCCCTATTTTGTATTTTATTTAGAGAGAGGGTCTCTCTGAGTTGCTTAGCACCTCACTTTTGCTGAGGCTGGCTTTGAACTCCAGATCCTCCTGCCTCAGCCTTCCAAGTCACTGGGATTATAGGCCTGTGCCACCACACCCAGCTTCCCCTGTCATTTTCATTTTTTTTATTTTGAGACAGGGTGTTGCTAAGTTGTTTAGGGCCTCCCTAAATCACTGAGGCTGGCCTCAAATTTGTAATCCTCTTGCCTCAGCCTCCTGAGTCACTGGAATTACAAGTGTGTGTCATCGTGCTCAATCAATACTCTATTTTTAAGTGCCCACAGAACGTTTTAAAAATTGGGATATTGCCTAACACAGTGGTGCCACCTGCAGACCTGGTAACTCAGGAGACTTGAGTACTTCAAGTTTGAGGTCAGTCCTGGCAATTTAGTAAGACCCTGTCTCAAAACAAAAAAGTGACAATGGTCTGGGGATATGGTTTATGGGTAGAGTACCTCTGGCGTAAATCCCTAAGACTGTGAATAAATGAATAAATAAACAAACAAACAAACAAACAAAGGACTCTTGCCTTAGGCATTTCAGGTTGCTATACCACAGTATCAGTATCACAGACTATATTGCTTATGAAGAACAGATCAGTCAGGTATTGTGGTGTATAATTCCCAGTGACTCAGGAAGCTGAGGCAGGAGGATCACACGTTTGAGGCCAACCTTGGTAACTTAGTGAGGCCTTGTCTTAAAACGAAAAATGAAAGGGACTGGGGATGCAGCCCAGTGGTAGAGGGCCCCTGGTTTTAAACCCCAGTACCAAAAACAGAAAGAAAACAAGCCAGAAGTTTATTTCTCACTGTTATGTTAGTTGGAAGTCTGTCAAGGTTGTCAAGGTGCCACCAGGATCGGGTTCTGGTGAGAGCTGTCTTCCAGCTTACATATCACCGGCTTCTCATTTATCCTAACACGGTAGAAAGAGAGAGCTAGAGAGCACTCCAGGGTCTCTTTAATAAGGATTTAGCAATCCACCCATAGGGCTCCACCTATATGACTTCACTGCCTCCCAAAGGGTCTCACTGCCTAATTCCATGAAGATTTCAGCATGTGAACTTGGGGGGGACACAGATATTCAACCCATAACAACTATATTCTATTCATAAAGAGGATATCAGTAAACTTGAAAGAATTAAAATTATTTATAGTACATTCTTAGATTACTCCAGACTGAGACTAGAAAATAATAACATAAAGGTAATTAGAAAAGCCCCATATATTAAAGATATATTTAATATATCCCATTCCCCAAGGAAAAATACCACAATGGGAAGGTAGGAAAAAAATTAAATGAAAATGATAAATACGACACATCCAAACTTGTGGAAGGTTCAGCTTCAGCAAGCTTAGAAGGAAAATCTTGGCTTTAGATGTATGTATTACAAATGAGGAGAAGGTGAGAACTCAGTGATGTAAGTAACTATCTCGAGAAGACAGGGAAAAAAAGAACAAACTAAAATAAAACAACAACAGAAGGAAGAAAACACTAAAGAATAGAAATTAATGAAATAATAAACAATATAGGACATGAACAAAGCCAAACGCTGGTTCTTTGAAACGGTCAAATGGCTACTTATTTCCAGGGAAGACTCGTGATGAAGAGGAGGAATAAAAGTAAGGTTTAACCAAATTCAGGCATTAAAAAGGGTTCTGTAATTACCTGCGATGCTTTCTTTAAATATTGATGCCCTTGACCCCTCATATGATCCATTAGATCAGAATAGCTAGTTGTGTCCCTGCATTTTTAAAATGCCCCTATTGATTCTAATATGAAGCACAGTTGAGAGATACTGATATAGAAAATGATAGCATTTGATATTCTTCTAGTCTTTTTTTATAAAATTCTCTAATTTTTATATTATAGATTTTTTAAAAATATATTTTTAGTTGTAGATGAGCACAATACCTTTATTTTGTTTATTCATTTTTATGTGGTGCTGAGGATCAAACCCAGGGCCTTGGATGTGCTAGTCAGGTACTCAACCACTGAGCCACAACCCCAGCCCTAAATAGGCTCTTACTACATATGGAATTCTGAGACCTTTCAATTTACCTAAATATTATAAACATTCTTTCTATACCAATAAATATACTTCTGCCACTACATTTAAAAATTATTTTTAGTTGTAGATGGACATAATACCTTTATTTGTTTTTAGGTGGTGCTGAGGATCGAACCCAGTGCCTCATACGTGGGAGGCAAGCACTCCACCACTGAGCTACAGCCCCAGCCCCACCACTACGTTTTTAATAGTTGCATAATATATGGCTATATTGTCATTTATGTAACTAATATACTACTGTTGGACACTTACATTTTCAATAATTTCATTAATGCTAACAGAATATCCTTATAAAATTATTTTTGTACATCTATAAAAAGCAGCCATTAAAAATCATTTATTATAGTGGCATAATGCAACTAATATGTGACAGTTGGTAACTGAATTTTGTTTCTTAGATACTTGCCTAGAAATTATTTAGGTCATTAAGGCTGAAAGAGATATGTTTATCAGTTTTGCTAACCACATTCTCCCTAACAGAGCGCCTGATGTATAGAAGGCACACGAAAGTATTTGTTAAATACATGTATAAATTTAGTTCTTCAAAACTCATCTCAGTTACTAGACTATGTGGACCAGTCACATTCAAAAGAAAGATAGTGTCATCTTGGGAGCAAACCCAGGATCAGAAGCCAAACTTGGAATCTTTTTTAAAACTAAAACCCTTTACTTTGAAGTAATACAGAAGAGTCAGAATAATTATTGAGGGGTATGCTCAGCTAGATATGCATCTATCATTTATTTAATATTTGATGTACATTATCTCATTTAATCTTTCCAATTCCCTTATATAGTGTCTCCTATTATTATTTCCATTTGGCCTGTGGGGTTCAGAGAAATGAAGTAACATGTTAAAGGTTACAGAATTAGCAAAAGGCCAAACCAAAAGTTGAACTCTGGAGCCGGGGTTGTGGCTCAGTGGTAGAGTGCTTGCCTAGCATGTGTGAGGCACTGGGTTCCATTCTCAGCATGGCATATAAATAAATAAATAAAGGCCCATCAACAAGTAAAAAGTATATTTAAAAAATTTAACTCTGTCAGGAAGGGAAAAAGTACTCTCTTTAACCACTTTCCTTCCTAGGTATGTTGGCTTTCTGCTGCACTGGAGCAGAATCACTTTTGATTTTTCAATAAAAATAATTCTTACAACATTAATACATGATTATGGGGAAATATTAGGACATTCAAATAAGCAGAAGAATACCCCTAATTTGGTCATCCTCGAATAATTATTTTTCTTTGAGGAAGAAGTACTTTTACCAACCTGGAAAAAGTACTTCATACCTCTCAAATTATTATAGTCCCTGTCATTCATTTTCATTCATTGTGAATACTGTCACATTGAAATTTGGGTATTTGACATACAACATATATCTTTTGACTTACCACTGGTTATTTTTTCTGTAGCATGCCTTCATCCACTCATATTTTAATCATAAATGTTTATTCAACTCCTACTTTGTTCCATACATTCTGCTTCCTTTTGAGAATATAATGGTGATCAAAACAGCCCTGCTCTCTGCCCTCCTGGAGTTCTCAGTGAATTTGAAGAGTATGACATGAAGGAAAAAATGACACGAATAAATATAAATCTGCCACTGTGATCAATGTTACGAGAGAGAGAGAGAGAGATGTAAGTTTGGAACAGGAGGATTTGACTGAGACAGGAAAGGCTTTCCTAGGGAAGTCATAAGTGAGCTGATGTTTGAAAGATTGGGGAAGTAGGGAGGGAGGAGACTTCCGGGGGGAGGTGACAATATCTACAAAGCCCTGAGAAAAGAAAGATGATGTGGGGCAGGGGATCTGGTGGAGCACATGCTTATGCGTGAGGCCCTGGGATCAATCCCCAGCATTGAATTAAAAGAAAAAAAAAAGACCTGGGGTCCGAGAGAAAGAAGGCTGGCATGACCAGGGTAGAGACAAGTAGCTGCACTTGGTGGTACTAGATGAGTCCAGAGAGGAAGGTAGAGGCCAAACCAGGCAAAGACCCTGGGCGGGCGCTTAACTGGGCTACTCAAAGAGCGGCAAGAACTCCAGCCTGCCTAAGTAGCACAAGCAAGGAGAAAAAGAGTAGAAAATGAGGTTAGAAATCGAACGGCCTGTTCATACTGGCCAGTAGCACTTTCTACAGTGCTTGGAATGTTCTTTGTGGATTTTAAATTGTATTTAATTTTAAGAAACTTAAATGTACATATAAACAGCACAGGCTAGTGTCTGTCCTATTTGGACAGGAGTTACAACCTTGTGGACTTTGGCTTTACTCTGAAGTACATTTTAATCACCAGAGGCTTACAGCCAAACTGATATTTTGTTTTACTTTTAAGCAAAGTAACCATGTCTCCTGCTTTAGTAGAATAAAGGAGAAGTAAAAGATGTATAAGAACCAGAAGAAATGCATTTCCTCGACTCTCATTTTAAAAAATTTTAAAAATGTGTTCTAATTAGTTATACATGACAGTAGAATGCACTTTGGTACATCATATATAAATGGAGTATAATTTTTGCCTCTCCTTTTTAATTGATATCCCGAAATGTACTCTACAAGGTGAAATGAAGGTGGTTAGAACACAAACTTTTTCTTTCCTGTCTCAGTTTAAATGTCTCTTCCTCCTTAAAGGACAAGGCAGGTCCTCCCACTTAACATTTTCACAGAGCCCTGCTCTTTCCCTTCATGTCCTTTGTTTTGTGTTAACTTGGGTATTTGTATCACTATTTAATATCTTATTCTTATTTGCAATGCCCAACCACATGTAAGATTATTATATTATTGGGTGCAGGACTGTGTCTGTCTTATTCACACAGAAGCCACAGTAATGGAATCATACTAGGCCGTTAATGAATGTTAACTAAATGAATAATGAAATTTTTACCAGAATCCTAGACCAGAGTCCTGACTCTAGGGTCCAACACATCAGGTCTGGCAGCTCGTCCAAAAAGTTAAATGTACAAAGTAATGGTGATGGGCTGGGGTTACAGCTCAGTGTTACAGCACTTGCCTAGCATGTGTGAGGCACAGGGTTTGATTCTCAGCACGACATATAAATAAATGAACTAAAGGTCCATTGACAACTAAAAACAATTTTTTTTTTAAAGTAATAGTGATAAGCAGGAAAGGAACTCTAACGTCTACACTGGATAGACAGGAGAGCCCCGTCTTCCAGGGGCTGAAGATGACTTGCGGGTTCTATAGAAAGGGGAATGCAGGTGAGATTTGGGGGTTTGCACAGCAGGAGGGTTTGCACAACTGAGGAACCCAGTGATCTTGATCAGGTGTGGTCTGTCCATCATCATCTCAGGGTTGGTCAGGCAGGGCTTTGGCCTGGAGATGACGTGACTCTTCACAAAATGTTTAATGATCAGACTTGTTATTCCTGGAATCCAAGATAACTCAGAGCAAAGGAGACAGGTCAATTGGAGACAGAGATGCTATTTTAAACCTGCTTTTAGTTACTCACGGGACATTTGTAGGCAAAAGTGAAGATTCAAATCCTTGTTACAAAATGAACGACCATATAGTAGTTTCTACTCTTCATCCATCTGCTTATGTATTTATATTCATTGTCACCCACTCACCTCTGGTCATACAGGGTTAGGAATTCCCTTCAACCATCTATCCATTCAGTTACTTAAAATAAGCATAAGTCTCTTTGCTAAGCTTAATCCATTGAGCAGTCTTTATTAAAAGAACTTGCCCCACCCAATTAAAAAAAAAAGCATTTAATCACCTTAAAGTGAGAATCAAAAGAACTGATGAAAAGGTAGCTTGCTGGCCTCTGTAGCTTAAGAACAGAGCTACCCTTCAGTGACAGCCCTGTTGTCCCTTATGACCTTGCATCTTTCACATAAGTCATAAGATTCTAGCTTATTTTAAGAGAATTGCCCATTTGGAGACAGAATTACGATGGTATGTGACAAATGGCAGTTTTCTTACAGTCATGGTCGGTGATTTCAGGAAGTATGTACCTTGATGCTGGATTTTCCTTTGGAATTCATTCTCTCCAAGAACCCTCAGTTGTGGTTCTGCAGTGCATGACAGAGAGGCTGTCAGTCACTGTGGACTCACAGCGAGACTTTTTTCTTCACTATTAGGGAGTCAGAGGACTGTCTGAACATCTCAGTGCAATTTCTGAAATAGGAACTTACAGAAACTTATCATGGAGGTTTTTTTCTACAAGGAAACATGTAGTGAGGGTCGAGATGGAAGTGGGTGTCCAGTGACCTGGGTTTCCACCTTAACTTGCCCCCAACTCAACCATGCCCCCTTCAGCAATATACTTCAATGTTCTGTGCTTCAACCTACATCTGCACAGAGCCTTTCCTATTCCTTACCCCTTTCAGCAATAGTAGAAACGGTAAAATGATTCACCTTTGTGAAGCTCACTAAAATCCTTCTACAAAACAAATTCTGTGCAAAGACTGACCCTGTGAGCAGGATTGCTGGTGTTTGAAGCCAGGTAAAAACAGTACTACCCATTCAAGTCACCACCACAGGGCGCCTCCTGAAAGTAGGTTGACTCCTCTGTGTCATCGCTTGGATTCTTATTGCTGTATCTTCTCTTTTCTTGCCAAAAGAAAAAGCCTTGAGCCTGGAAGAAGGAATAGAGTGTTTTCCCAGGAAACTGGCGCTGCAGTGAATTGCATGTTGATTTGTTCTTTAAACAGGTCTGGCAATGACCTTGGAATACTAAGGTTTCATATTTTTTACTAGGTATTTCTACTTCTGTTTCATCATTCTTGATGAAGAAATGAAACGGTATAAAGGAAAGAGCTACAGGTTATTCTGAAAATACACAACATTTCTTAGGAGAGTAGTCTTAGAAGGAGCTCCGACGACAGCACTGAGAGCCACAGCGGCCCAGTGAGTAAAATGTGGCCCTTTTGAGTCCCAGCAGGCTGTTCATTTCTATTCCCATCGCTGCTCCTAGGATTTCTTATCTCTTGCCCTAGCAAATCATAATACACACACACACCCATCCCTGTCCAGTGCACCCAGTAGGAGGGAGGGGGCAGAGAAGACAAAGTCATTTATATAATGTGTCTCCCTGCTGAGCCCCTAATGGCCAAAGCTTTTGTTCTGCATTCAGTGGCTGCTTGTGATGGGCAGGAAGCTCTGGTCTCCCTTTGTTCCCTGGCCTTATTCAGCAATTTAGATCCATCATAAAAATCAAATATGCATGTTGTGATCGCCTTGTGTACAACAGCTTCAATTTTCACCTTTCTTTAATTTGAACTCCACAGGGGAAGAAAGAGAAGGAAGGGAGAAAGGGAAAAGGGGGGTAAGAAAAAAAAAACAACTGCTTTGTATTTTTATTTTTGCTTAGTATACTGTGAAAATAGGCAGTAATGAACAAAAAAAAATTTTTTTTTTTTTAATTTCAAAGATGAATCCCATTCAAAATAAGACATACCACCAAACTGGACCAGGAGCATGGAGCATCCCTTCTGAAAATACTCTCCAACTGTCTCAGTCAACTCAGGCTCCCAAAGTTGATGCATTTGATGGAAAAAGAAAAAAATATGAGGGTTGGGCTGTAGCTCAGAGGCAGATTGCCTGCCTAGCACATGTGAGGCACTGGGTTTGATCCTTAGCGACACATAAAAATAAAACAAAGGCATACTGTCCATCTACAACAACACAAAATTTAAAAAATATATATGAGAGCATTATAAAGGGGTAGAAAGGGAAAGACTCTTTAGAACTCGAGAGGTCATCCTTTACAGAGAGGTATGTGTATACCACTTCCAATTACAGTCAAAAAGAATGCTTTATGATTGGCAATTGTCATGCATTTCTTTTGTAAAAGAAGTGGTTTGAGGAAAAGGTTCATAGAAGAAATGAAGGATTACACTTAAGGACATATTTTTTTCTCCAAATAAAAGTGAACACATTGACAAAGATGTTTTTGTCCACTTATTGATTTGCACACTATATTTAAAATTTTCCCAGAACTTCAAAGGATGTGTTCCCTGGAGTTCAAATAAATTTGCATCAGCAGCTTTGGTATTGATTATTCAGAAAAATACAGAAACCCTTTATCTACTCCATTATTAGACACGAGCGGTGACTTTATAGAAGGGTTTATGCCCTAATATAAACAATATGGCCAATATTTATTTGATTTATTAAAAAATGAAAGATCTGAAGAACTGTGCCTCTTTATGCCTGGTTTCACTTACAAATATAGATTTTGAAGGCTCAAGCTGAACTTGAAACCAACCAGCTTGAAGATCCTTTGCCTGTTCTTATAAATGGAGCTCTTCCAGAGTAATTCCAGGGAGATTTGCCGTGGTCAACATTAGACATACACCGAACATACAGTGAGATGTGTGCAACTGAAAGAGTAAGTTTCAGGATCACTCACGGTTGAAAAGCCTTTGATTGTTTGGAGTGGAGCTTCTTCTGGAAGATGTACCAATGAGTCTGGGATCAAAATCAATTTCACAAGTTTGATCCAGTTATAATATGGAAATCCACCAGATTCTGCTTGACTAATTAGAGACGGGTGAAGAGGGTTTTCCTTCCCCAACATTATTGATTTTTCTTTCAAACTCCCCAGTTTCACAGAGAAAATCTCTGGCATTTATAAAAGTGTTCAATTTAGTACAGTTCACTGATGCATGTAATCTTTGCTAAGTGTATCCCATTTTCTCCCAATTTGTTTTTTCAGGCTTGCTTGTGTTCTGGATATATTTTAGGTTTACTTTAGATTTTAAGTGAAATCAAAGATGCACCCAGTACATCTGAGTACTGAGTGGATAAATTTAAGATTTGGAAGGGTTTTTTTTTTTTTTTTTTTTAATTTGCCATTTTTCCTTTTTCTTCCATTGGAAATACAGGAAATTAGCCATGTCTACAAAAAAGTAGTATTTTAGAAAATGGATTCCTCACAATTTAAGCCTACATATGAGTCAAGAGATTTGTTTATGCCTTGAATCTATCTGTCCTGGAAAAAGTGGTAAAATTAAGATGGATAAAAGCAACTGGGTATTTACAACATTGGATAAAATCTGTGATTGTATACCATAACTCAGGCAAAAGCTATGGCTGTGTGCCATCTCAGCCCTGTCTCCCTGGCCCATCTTTTAACATTGCTCCATATCTCTTAGGATATTGCTGACAGATATCATACCCTGTAACTTCTCATTAAAGTCGGGGCCATATGCTGGCATTTCATGTTTTCAACTTCCCTCAAGTGAGGAAAGATGTTAGACAGATGTATTAAATGATAAACATCTCATATTGGAGAATGAAACCTTTTCTCTTTGAATTTAAGATAATATACCATACAAGGGTATACATTTAATTTAACATTTTCCTCTACCCTATCATTTTAGTTCTCTCTTCCCAAGAAATAAGTTGTGGAAGACCAGATAAAACATTGCTAAGGCTACCTCGTTTACCTTTCAGATCATTCTAACTGCTGTTATTATTCACACCTATTCTTTAAACATAAATGGTAGATTTTCTTTTCCCTCAGGATTAGAGTCCTTCAGAATGTCTTTCTTGTTTCTCAGGATTGAATACATGCTCAGTTAATGCTAAGCCTCAATTACTGAGTCATTTCCTCTGCACACGATCATGTAGATGTTAAGAGTGCAGCCTCTAGAATCAGACGATCTCAGTTCAAACTCTGGCTCCATCCTTAACCAACTCTGTGACCTTGGGCAACTTACCCCTTAGTGTTTTCATTTGCAAAATGAGCATATGAAGATAAGTACTAATTTCCAGCACCGTGTGCATTAAATGAGATTATATGGTGTGCTATCAAAGATTGGTTTCCTAGGGAAGCAGACTCTGAGGTAGGGGTTAGATGCAGGGTTTATTAGGAATGCTTTTGGAATCAGCACCTGTCAGCAGTGTCCTCTCAACAGACCTCAGCCAATGCCACAGGCAGGTCTTTTGGTTTTTGGTTTGTTTGTTTTTTTTTTTTTTTCTGCTGAGAACTGACAACTGAACACAGTCTTCTTTTAGCACTCCCATGAGCTAGGGAAAAAAGTTCGTTATTCTTGTAGGGGGATCTGTGTGGCACATTACAGAGTCCACAAAACTGCTTGGTAAGTGCTCAGTAAATAATAGCTACACAGTAGTGCCAATGAATATTTACCCGTAGAACCATTCTCAGTTTTCAGTATTCCAAACAATTGCTTCTGGCATGTGTTTTAATTACAAGAGGAATATAGTGCCATGGTAAGAGCGTGGCTCTGAAACTGGATTTCCTGGATTTTTATCCTAATTCCTCAAATAGTAACTGATGACTCCATGTACATTAGTCTCTCTGGGCTTTTGTTTCCTCATCTGTGAAATGGAAATAATAATCGTATCCTTTCTCACAGGGTTGCTATGAGTATTAACTATGTTAATACTTAGACTTTGAAAAGTCCTGGCACATAATAAGCACTCTACAAGTGCTAGTGGCTTGTCATTATTATTATGTATTATTATTTTTCTCTCCCTCAGTTAAACATGTAATTGAAAAGTATATGGGAACCAGATATTTCTGGGTTTAAATCTCAGTTCTGTCACTAACCAGCCTTGGTGATCAGGAGCATGTTATTTAATCTATGGTCCTCGGTGTTCTCATCTGCCAAATATAAATGATGATGTCTTCTTTATAGAAAGCACCAAATATATGAAGGTATTTGGAACCAATGTTTCAGTTTCCTTCTCTAAAATGCAGGAATAATCTGCTCCCTAAGATGTTCTGAGGATCCTGTGAGTCCACAGTGAAACACACTTACATGGGTTCCAGACACAAAGTACACATTCAGTGAATTTTAGCCAATAGGATGATGATGCAGATGACTGCAGAGCATGCCACATCATCTCACACCAATCATTTTTGAAGGGCATTATAAATCTATTTTTTTTTAATTTTTCCTTCTTAGCCTCTATTTCTCACTTTACCCACCAGATACACCTTTATCCTTGTATCTCTTTCCTCTTCCCTCACTTGCTTGTAAAAATTTTGGGTGGGTCACCATTAAGCCACATCCTCAAAGATCCCTAAAAACAAAAAACAAAAAACTCTACTTTGTTTTAATTCTGGAGACAAACAAGGCTGATGAATGATTAAACATTATCTTTAAGGACAGAAAGGCTCTCGCTGCAGAAAGAGTGGTTGCCAGTTCCCATCTTCAGGAGAATTCTCAAATAGACTTCCAAGTTAGACTTTTTCCCTTAAAAATATGAGGGGGACTAGATGATCATATTTCATTAAATACTCTAAACTTTTATATTTAGCACGTAATATAGTAAGCATGTAGTAAGTACTCAGTAGATAATAGTTAAATTCATTAAAAATCTGTTATCATTTCTCAAAGCAATTCTGTTGGAATGCTATATACCATCCAAAATAGTTCTGAAATTGCCTGCACAGCCTGTGGTCCAGTCTTTTGAATATACTCATCTTTTTATATCAATTAACATGTCCTGAGTGCTTACAGTATATATATTTGTTAAAATCATGATTATACCCATCAGTAGTTCATTTATTTTTTGAGTTTTAGCAATTGCCTGCCAATCTACCTTGTGTTGGTAAGAAAGGAGAAAGAAAAATGTAAGAAAGTGCTCCACTCTTAACAAGAGCTACAGTTTAGAAAGGTACACACAAATCAACATAGTACATAAGTACATAAGTACAATGTTATAATAGAAGTACACAGTGGAATAGACAAGGAATTTGAGTGAGCTTCATGAAAAAAGTCGTATTCCAGATGGATCTTGATGGATAGGGCTAGGAAAATATGGAAGAAAGGTTTGGCAGGCAGAGAGAAAATTGTAAGCAAAACAAAAAAAGCACAAAACACCTGGTTCTATGAGGGAATGGCGAGCTGTAAATGAGGTGGGAAAAGAGACAGGGAGATGGAACTCTGGAGCCAGAGTGTTTGTGTACTAATTATAAAACTGAAACACACAGGTGCTTTGACAAGTGGCTTACACTCTGTCTCGGCTCTCTCTATGGCAGAATAGGGACCGCATTTGTATCTACTCCCACAGGGTTGGTAAGAGGAAGAGTATACTTAATGCATCCAAAACAACGCCTGGCACAAAGGAAGCACTGCGTATAAATGTTAGAGATGAGAGTGGAGAATCTTTCCTGTTGTATTGGATCACTGAAGGTTTTTCAGCAAGAAGGCAGAGAGACAGGAGCTACCCTTTGAGAAGGAGATCCTGGTAGTACCGAATACAACTGATCATCAGAGAGACACCAGTTAAAAGGGAGATCCTGTGAAGGAGATGGGATGGCTTGGACTGGGAGCATGAAAAGGAGAGTGTCGAGGTAAAAGATGCCAGGTTCCGAGAATGAGCACATACTAATTTTCTGAGTTTTTGAGTTGAGTTTGTTTTTTAAATCATGAGAGTCATTGGTAAATAAGTTTAGTGAACAAGATGGGAGGATTAAAAGTGTAAATAAATAAACATGCCAAAGAGATGGATTTAAAAAGTAATAAGACAAGTCAGGAATGGTGGTACATACCCACGATCCCAGTGACTCAGGAAGCTGAGTCAGGTGGATCAAAAGTTCAAGTCCAGCCTTAGCACCTTAGCAAGACCTTGTCTCAAAATATGTAAGGGTTAGAATGGAGCTCAGTGGTAGAGCACACATGGATTCAATCCCCAGTACTAAAAAGACAAAAGTAATGAGACAAATTTTGTTCTATAACTTCCTAAACCAGTTCTAAAGACAATCTAAAAGAAATGTGCCAAAAAATTTTAAAACATGTATCCTTATTAGTGGAATAAATGTAGAACTTCCCCAAGTTCTTACTGTGTGTGTGTGCATGTATTATTGGACATTAAGTATGCTAGCTAGGAGCTCTACCCCTGAGCTACACTCCCAGTCCATTTAAAAAAACTTTTTTCAAGGCAGGATCTCCTACATTACCTGGACTGGCTTTGAAAGTGTGATCCTCCTTCCTCAGTCTCCCAAGTAGCTGGAATTACAGGCTTAAATCATTGAGCCACAGCTATTTTAATGAAAAAACTTAATAAAGTTGAAAAGTAAGTCATTAACATATAATAATAATTTCTCAAATGCATACTCATAAAATGGAGATAAAACACATAGAAAGATAAAGAACCAGTGTTTGGACTTTCATTCATTTTACTTACCACGTCCTGCTAATGTTTATACCTTTCGGATACTGCCATATCTTGTCAATTTTCTTTCTATTACTGTTTGCTTTTATTTTCAATATTTAAAAAATCTGCCTTGTTAAAAAAAGAAAAAGAAAATTTTTAAAAAGGGGAAAAAAGAGCAAAAGTCAGAAATTGTTAACTTTAGGTACTTCGAAAGCCAGGGAGGGGATTTCATTTACATTTGGGTAATCTTGAAGGCTTTGCATAACTTTACAAGGATGTATTTTACACTACCATTTTCTATATTCTATTGCAATTTCCTGATACCATTATTGAGTTTATTAATAGTCTCCTTACTATACGATTTACCCGTGTGCAGTGCACTAAGTACTGCCCTCTGTACTAATCCGATCAGCTTTCTCTTATCACCTTGCACCTGCTCTGGCAGGGTGATAAAAACTAAAAGCCTGCCCCATAAGAATTTCATATGATACATTGAACATTGTATTTTATCCCCTTTCCAGACAAATGAACCATATTGCAAGTTTTAAAGGTGAAATTGCTAGAAATGTTTCCAAGATATTCATGCTGTTGAAATCTCAAAACTATCAATTGATGAATATATAATAGAACATTTGCATAATAATACCATTAAAAGACAATGATTAGCAATTTGCAATCAGTTAGGAAGGACTCTTATGACTGGAGGGACTGTCTTTTCCACCAGAGAGGTCCAAGGAACTAGATGACCTGTTTTTACTTCTTATAAGGAAAGAAGTTTTGAAACAATGTGTAATGTCCTAAAAATGAAACAGAAGTCCTTGATGAATGAGAACAGAAATTTGAATGAAGATCAATAAGAACTCTATTCTGCCTCTTGTCGAACAGGAAAGACTCAATAGGAAAAACCTCAATCATCAGTTCAAGGAGGAAAAAAAAAAAAAGAAAGAAAAAGAAAAAAAAGTGAGAAAAAAATAAAAAAAATGCCAAGACTCCCATTAGAGATATTCAAAGGAACTGGGATCTCTTCCTCAAGTCTGACATAGGATTTCTTAATGATGTTTGTTAACCTGAGCCTCATTCTGCAAATGACAACGAACAAAAAGTAATTTCAGCAATAATTCAGTGCTTTTGGAACATAAGTACTTCTCAGTTTAGAGTTAATAGCGTGCTACTTGTCTTCTACCAAACTCAGATGTGGCCCTGCGGTAGGAGATTGAGTCGGGGAAGAGAGATACATTCAGCTTGCTAATTCTGCAGCAGACCTCAGGACAGTGAAACTGGAATGAGATAAAACTCGGGAGGGGCATGTTCCTAATTCCTGGATAAATCAGCAAAGAAAACATAAACATGGAAAATTCAAAACTAACTCTGGATTATACACAAAAAAGTTACCTGCTTTGACCAGCTGTTTTTCATTTGATAACTTATGGGGTTCTTTTTTCTAGCTATTTAGAGCAGTATAACTTGTATTAGTCAGAAAAGAAGTAGTAAAAAAACCCTCAAGTGTTTATAGGGACATTTCTGGAAAATAAAAACAGAAACTTCATTGTCTATTGAAAATGACAATAAAAACTTCAAAATGCATGGAAATAACATATTTTTTGCTCTTCTTCATTCTGCAGAGTCCTTCTTACGAAGATCTTGAAAGGGACTTGTACTCTATGTGCACACAACTATGCCATGAATTTAAACTGAGCTGAGGGGCTTCATGCAAAGAAGTACTTGGTGTGTGTGGAGATGGGGATCAATCCCAAGGCCTTGCTCACGCCAAGCAAGTTGCTCTGCCGCTGACCTACATCCCCAGCACCCAGAGAGACTCTTGATAGCAAATAAAATTCTCTGGTTTTCAGATAACAGTTGATATGCAGATAAATAACAGTGGGATATTGATTATTGGATGTATGCAAATATTTTCTGAATTGTGAAGTATTATCAAATGTATCAGCTTTAAGATTGCCCCATTTCCATTCACTCCACAATGTTTACTAAGTGCTTACTATGTGTCAATTACTCCTCTTAAGTATTAGAGATATGATAATGAATAAAACCTTATATTCATATGAATATATTAAATTTACACATAAATTAAATACATGAATAAAAATATTCAAAAATCAAACATTAAAACAAAACAAAAACAAGTTAGATGCGGTGGTGCTTGCCTGTAATTCAAGCTATTTGGGCAACTGAGACAGGAGGATTATAAGTTTCAGGTCAGCCTGGGAAACTTAGTGAGAACCTGTCTATAAAATTTTAAAAGGGCTGGGGTGCAGTTTAGAGATAGAGCACCTCTGGGTTCAATCCCCAGTACAAACAAAACAAAAAAACCCTCAGATCGTGATGAGTACTGTGAAGAGAGCAAAAAGCAGAATATTTAGATGAAGGAAGGGGTGAGTCGTGGGCAGGGAGGAGAGATGTTTTACATAGGTTGTCAGGAACGATGAGCCTGAAAAATGGAGATCAGAATTAAGAGATGAGTTGAGAAGCCAGTCGTGAATTCCAGGTGGAGGAGCCCAGCAGTGTGAAGACCCCAGGCCAGGAGCAAGCATGGCACATTCAAGGAACGACAAGACCAGGACATGAAGTCAGCAATGCTCACTGAGATTTATAATCTTATTGTCCCAGAGTGGCAAATAAATGAAGGTAAGAAACACTCAAATCCCTTTATTTAAAATTTTTCTCTTTTTTACCTGTTCTTTTGTTTTTTCTTTTTCTTTCACATGAATCCCTCCAAAATAAAGAGATGAGATAAAACATTTTAAAGAACAGGATGATCTTGCCTGTTTTTCCTTTTCCTTGGGTCTCTCCCTGTGAGCACTGTCCCTCTGTTCCTCCTCTTTATTCAGAAATAGCCTCTCCAATTTTTATTCCCTTCTTGACAAAATTTACAAAGAGGTAGATTATTTCTTTCATGCCTTCTCATAATCATATCAGAGGAAATAGAAGAAAGAAAAATGCTGAAGAAATAGCTATTTCACTAGATATTGTGAAGTAAATTCTGCCTTTGTAATGATAGATCCAAGTCACTGTGTTCCATCGGGTGTGCGCCACTGACCCTGTGGAATCAGGCAGGTAACTTAACTTCTCTTGAGCCTCAGTTTCTTCTGTAATGTATGGTGGTTCTACTGCTTATCTGGTATGATAGGGGAGAAGAGGCACATGAAGTGTCTAACACAGGCCCGGGCACACAGAATCGTGTTCGTTGAAGTGCTTCCTCTTCTGTTATCATGAAGACCTTCATTCTTTCCAGTCACCTTTTGGTAAACCTTCATTGTGCACTTTTTCAAGCAGTCCCAATAAACTTTTATGCTGGCGCTCCCCACCAGCTCACACCACCGATCAAATATATTCTCCCCAGTGTCCAACTCAGAGACACTGTATATTATGAGACTATCTTTTGGTAACAAAAATGCCTGAAGTCCGCTATCTATTAAAAACCTAGTATTAATCAGGCTCCTGTCAAGGTCCTGACAAAGCCTATACTGTGCTCTACCGAGGATTCCAGAGCATAGGTGAAAACACATGAGTACATAGCCCTTGATCTCCTGAGCTGCATTTGGCAAGTCTCCAGGCGTTCGTTTCCCTCTAATTAATGACATTCCTGACATACGGGGATCATATAGCACAGAATGTGTCTACACTCTGCCTGTAAAAACCCTCTTTGTTCTCCACCTGCACAAAAAAGATAGGCAACCTCTGCTTTTCATTTCTCTATTGTGTCATTTTGAGTGTAATTGCTCTCCCAGCTTCCTTCTCCCCTTGCCGTCTTTTTCTTGACCTTCTTCCTTCCCTCCTTCTTTCTCTCTTTTCCCTTTTTCTCTTTCCCCTCTCTCTCTCTCTCTCTCTAGTAAAAACAGAAGGGAAATATTTTGGGGGTTTGGTCTGAGAGGAGGAAACTAATATCTATCAACTGAACTGATTCTAGAAGTTTCCTTGAAATTCAAGAATGATTTGCTTCAGTAATGTTCACATTATCACTGTCTCTGAGAACACCGTGACCATTTTCACCGCTGTGCTTTAGCTCCTGTTATCTTCCCTGCCTACAATGCCTTTTCCTCTTCTCTTCTCCATCTAGTCAGCACAAATTTCACCTCTTATTAACTGTCTTACTCTGTTTTGTGGTGCTATCACAATACCACAGTCTGGATTATTTAAAAATAATACAAGTGGATTTGACTCCAAGAGTGAGGGACAGCATCTGATGAGAGACTTCATGCTCAACCATCCTGTGGTAGAAGGGAAGGCTGGCAAAGAGGGAGAGAGAGAGGAAGGGAGTGGAACTCTTCCTTTGATGAGGAACTCGCTTCAGCCATAACTAACCCCCTGCTAGGAAAACAGTGTTGACCTTTACATAAGAAGGAACCTCATCCCCTCTTAAAGATCCCGTCTCTCAACACTGCTGCATTGGAATTGAGTTTGCAGCATGTGAACTTTGGGGAACACATTCAAATTGTAGCACTCTCTGCCTTGTTTGATTCCCCCCCAGCAATACTTATGCTTTTGTATACTTTCTGCTGTTCACATTATTGATCCTACTACATAAGTTTAAAAGCTGTTTCCTCAATTGGATTTTTAGTTTCTTCAGAGCAGCGATCATGCCATATCCATTTTTGGTATCTCACTAGTTCCATCTCTCCTAATTCCAACCATAATTGTGCTTTTTGAACACCTAAAATTCCTTCAGCTTTGGGGATAAGGACATTTCAGCAAAGTTCTAGAACTTCTGAGCTAAAGCAAAGACAGCTATATATTTTATAACATTATAGACATTGCACAGGACAAAACTAAGCTGTTACTGTAAGAAACCTATGTATAATAATGGATCCAGGCTAATTTGAATTGCCTCAGTTCAAGCATTAATTCATGATGAATTTCTAGATGAATTTTAAAATGTCTCAGTCTGAGCAGCCAAGGAAAATCTGGGGAACAGGAAGTCAGTCAATTAAAATAAAAATCCTTAAAGAAAAATTAGGCTTTTCGTTTCTCCTATTATGTACATTCTGTTCATTCAGATTCTTGTTTATATCAGATTCTTGTTTACATCACTACCAGAAGAAAAGAAATGAATGCCCATCATATTCTTTCTCTCTCTCTCAATAAATTTAGTGACTTGGTTAGAGAAATCAGGAAACTTTCAGAACTAAGAGGAAATCTAGAGACTGCGATTTTTCATTTATCCACTTCTTTATAGCATCAGTTAAAGACAAACCATAAAAACAGATTAATGTATAAAAGAAAGATCACTATATTTCCTCAGAAGAAAATACTTCTTCCTTCTGAAAGGTTTTAAAAAATGGGAGATCTAAAAATAAAGAGGATGAGAGCTAATGAGTTGTATAATACAAACTTATCATTGAAATCCTGAATAAACAGGCCATTCAAAAGAGGAAGATAGGCATACTCAGTGTGTCTATCCTTAGTAACTGCATTTTGCGATGTATAAGTTTAAAAAGGAAGAAGAGAAGACAGTGCTGAGTGAGAAGTCATGTGTACCTGGATATGCTCTATTAAAAGTGGCGCTTGATTGCTCAGTAATTGCAGAGCTAGGCTCTTGGGGAGGCCTTTGTCATCCCTCCTTGGCTGACACCAGACGATAGTGTAGCTCTGTGATAAGAAACAGAGGACCAGTGTCTCCATGGTAACTAGCTGAACTCTATATATTACACCTCATTACAAATGAGGATAGTTTAAAAAATATATATATATACACATATATAGTGAATATGTGTGTATATATGAAAATAAATATGTATTCTGTCTTCTATCTAGAAAAAGAATAGAGCAAAATGAAATAAAAATGCAATTGCATTGAAAGGATAAGGTTGATAGGTCGTTTCCCCCATTGGTGCAGGTAAATATTTCATTTTTCAGTTCCTCTGATGGTTTTATTCTGAACCCACCCAGCTGTAGCTTGAAAGATTAATGACAGGCAGCAAAAGGACTTGAGAAGAGGCAGTGAATGAATAGAAACCAGCACCAGAAAAGAAAGAACACTGCTTGGCCTTTGGGACAAATAAATAAGGATTTACTAAGTCTGCTAGTTTCATTCCCATAACAGGAAAATCTGGAACCCATTACAATGGAAACCTAGAGACTTCTATAATGGAATGATTCTGAAGAGTTCCAAACCTGCACAGTCCAGTGACAAGAAAAAAAGAAAGAAAGAAAGAAAGAAAATCAGTGATTTCCTTTCTAATTTTCTCTTCTGTAGATATTGATTTTACTTTAACACAGCTACCTTTACCATGTGTCTCCTCACATAAGAGCGTTCCACCGATGTGTAGGTCTTTATAAGGTTAAACACATTTCCTGAAAACTTAGCCTGCCTGTGTCATGCATTTTAAAGAAAAAGACAAAATTAAAGAAGTCATCAGTGAGTTAACTATTAACTCTAGGAATTAAAACTTTTTATTCAAGGCACAGAATGCACATATTTGCTCAGAGAACAAAGACCCAAGGGCATTTTGTAAGTGTTATTTTATCTTTGATGTATTAGTCCATCTGTTCTTAGATAAATGACTTTAAGCTCTAAAGCAAGGGCCCTTGGTAGCCCAGCAGGGATTTCTGCTGATTCCTAAGGTTGGTTCCTTCCCTACATATGTCTTTTTCTCAACCAGTCTAATTTCTGAACAAGTATTTGGGTCATTGCTAGAAAGGACATAAATGTATTTTAAAAACAAAAATACCTATTTCACCTAATCTAAGTAACATAATGTTCTACCTTTCAGGTTCTTCTTACTGATTTCTTGCTCTTCTACGTGGCCTGCGAAAACTCTATTAATCTTCAATGGTAAGTGCATTACCCACAAAGTGGGGGTAGGTAAATAGATACATATCCAAAAAAGAATGAAAACATATGTCTACACTAAAACTTTTACACAAATGTACATAGCAGCATTACTCATGATAACCAAAAGGTCAAAAGAACCCAGATGTCCATCAACTGATAAATGGATACAAATGTGATATATCCTTAGAATAGAATACTACTAGGCAATAAAAAGAAATGAAGTCCTGACATACACTACAACATGGCTGAACTTGGAAAACATGCAAAATGAAGGAAGTCTGGTATAAAAGTCAACTTATGGAATAATTACCTTTATAGAAAATTTCAAAAATGGGTAAATGCATAGAATCAAAAAGTAGAGGAGTGGATGCACAGAGTTTGTGAGGTTGGGGAGCTGGGGCGACTGCTAAAGGGTACAGGGTTTTTTGGGGGATGGGAAAAAAGTTCTGATATTGATTTGCTGATGGCTGTAAAACTGTGAATATATTAAAAACATTTTAAGAGGGTGAATTGCATAGCATAACTTTATCTCGAAGCTATTACAAAAATAAATAAAGGATGTAGGTGGGGAGGAAAATAATGATCTATTAACTAGGTTGATCTATTAACTATGTCCTGATTGCCCAGAATTGTCTCAGTGTTTGACAGTGGACCAAAGAATTATTAATACCCTGCTTTGACTTTTAAAATGTCTCTTATGGATGATAAACCATATGGTCACTGTTATGATTTGGATCTGGAATGTGCCCCAAAAGTTCCTGTGTTGAATGAATGCTGCAATGTTCAGAGATGGGCTTTTGGAAAGTGATTGGATCTTGAGGGCTTTAACCTCATGGGTGGGTTCATACATTGATGGGCTGATGACATTATTGGGAGGTGGTGGAACTCTCAGAGGGGAGACTGAGTTGGAGGAAGTGGGTCACTGGAAGTGTGATCTCTAAGGGTATATCTTGTCCCCAGCACCTTCCTTGTTCTCCCTTTCTTTGCTTCCCAGCTACCTTAGAGTGAACATCCTTCCTTGGACACACCCTCCTACCTTGATGTTCTGCCTCACCTCAGGCCCACAGCAATGAGGTCAGCCAACCATGGACTGGAACCTCTGAAACGTGAGTCAAAATAAACCTTTCCTCTTCTAAGTTGTTTTTCTCAGGTATTTTATCCCATCGATGAAAAGATAACATAGTCCCTGTACATAAAACCAGAGGTGTTAAGACCTTCCACAGTGTATCTTAAAATTACCTGATCAAAATATCATATAGAATTCTTTAAAAAATAAAGATGTCTATATCCCTCCCATGGATTCTAATTCAGTGGGTCAGAGGTAGAAACTCTTGTTTGTGTTTTTAACAATTATCCTGGTGATTCTCATGAATTGTTGACATTCATTATTCTACTTATAAAATGAGGTGACAAAATTATCTTTGGGGTCAAACAGAATTCCACAAGGTATGAGAATGTTATTTCAGAAAATTTGTCAGTTATGGAAGGTTAGAAGTGAATTCTGACTATGAGGAAGATCAAGAGAAAATAGAATTAATATAAGCATGGTGATGGTTCTAAGAAAAATTCTTCTCTCCTTTCCTATCTAGATCAGAAAACAGATCTACCATCTATTATTCAGTAATGATGAATGAGGACTAACACCAAGAATGGTCCAGTTGGAAACTTCTCCAGAGTGGCCAAAGGTAGAGAGATGGATCCTGGGGAGGCCCTGGCTGCTGCTGTCTTACCTATGGATCTTATATCCACTGTCTTAACTCAGACATTTCTGTTCAGTTCCATTCGACAGCCCCCAACTCAGAATTTTATTGTTGTGAACACTTATACCTAGTTTTGGAGATAAAAAGCAGGACCTTGAAGTAAGGCAGAGAAACAGAAAAAAAATGCAAGAAACTTCAGCCTCAGGGAATTTTTTTTTTTAATTAGAAAAGAAACTAATAAAACTGGGTCAGAGTTTTAAAATAAATATGTGCAGTAGTTTGGTTCATAACAAATATGAACCAAATCTTGACAAAAATAATCTGTCATAAGCATACTGTACACATAATATGCAGATTATTAAGTATTTGAAATTATCTGTGACTTATGTGAATACAACTTAACTTCTGTTTGAGGATGCTAAGTCTTCACTGTTTGTTCACATGGAAGAACTTTTGACACTTTCAAACTCTAAAAAAGAACTGCACATTCCCACATGTGTAGAATCGTCATAAATTTTTTTTAAGGAGGAGGAAAAAGTCATTACTAACCTGTTCTCTCATTTGGCCAGATTGCTTTAATTCGTATCCTTTTTTACTTCTTTAATCAATCAAGAAAAAGCTCTCCTGCAGATTCAGAGCTCAGAAGTGTACTCCTCCTTGCTCCTGTCCGTGCTCAAGCCTCTTGATCTCTGGGGAAAAGGTTGACATCTGGGGAGATTCCTTTGTTTCACTTTGTTCCAACAAACTGTTTGAAATATTCAGGCTTTTTACTGAAATTTGAGTCCTTTTTTTTTTTCTCTCTCTCTCTCTTAGGTACTGCCTAAAATGTTCCAGTGTTTTGAAAAGGATTCCTAATTAGTTGAGGGACCTCCAGGATGAGTATTATTATTAAATAACACAAATTAAACTTCTATGATTTCCAAGCTGCTACTTTTTAATGAAACATTCCATGCATGCCTTTTAGGCTCCTACAGCATATTAGCAAGATCTATTAACTCGGCAGATCAATGTAGCGATATTAACTATCACAGGGATATTCAGATGGCCAGCTTTGGTGCTTCTGCATGATGAGCTGCCCTGGCCATTGACTGGCAGTGTAAGTGACAACTCAGCATTGCCCAAAAGACAACTGGGAAAGGTTTTAAACAGTTTAACCATGACGATTATCAATTTTAGTCTAGTGATACAGTTTTACTAGATCCTGGCAAGCATCAGGGATGAAAAGCATTTTCTAGAGGAAGAAGCTATGGTGAATTCCAGGTAGCTATTTCAGATGAGATCTTTAAGTAATGAAAGAGCAGCAAGACTCACAAACACGAGGTGTGGCAGGGTTCGAAGATGATGGACAGATGACATCAGAAACAAAATCAATACTAAGCCAGATCATGGCCCTGAATTTTGATTATAGTCAGAAAGTGGGACCTTCTGAACAATGAAGATTTTAACCAAGAAAAACATTAGGAAGGCAAATCCGTTTTTAAAATAATTCTGATGTATTTTTGGAATGATTTTATTAAACTTAAAATCAGAAAATAACAATAAACGAAATCGTTTTGTTTCTCTTGGTTCTGATTCAGTATTTCAGTTCTAGCCTTCTGTTAAGGTTCAGTCAACCCCAACAGTGAACACAGGTTAAGCTACCATAACGTCTTCTATTTTAAATAAATGCAAATCACATTGAACTAGAGAAAGGCATAAAGTTCATTTACGCCATTGGTGTGTTTGTAGAAGACCTGGGTGAGTGGAAGAGCCAGGGTGACAATAAAGGACCAAGGCTCTGACGTAAGATAGACATTATTTCATCTAGTTTCTTTCTATGTGGCTTTAGGTAGGCCTGTGACTTAATCTAAAAGACCTTTGACAGGACTATGGTTAACTTTAGTAGCTATTACGAGTATTCTAGAGTGATCGTACCATTTTACATTCCCACTATCTTTTTTGGGGGAAAGGGGAAGGGTTGGGCAGGAGGTACTGGGGATTGAACCCCAGGGATGACTAGACAAGTGCCCTCTACCACTGAGCTATATCTCCAGTCCTTTTTCTAATTTTTATTTTGAGGTAGGATCTTACTAAGTTACCCAGACTGCCTCAAACTTGGATCTTCCTGCCTCAGCCTTTCAAGTAGCTAGGATTATTAGCTTGTACCACCACACCCCTCAGTTATCAGTTTTTAGCAATACAGTGTCTCCATGGTCTAGTGAGTGTGGGTTGGCTTCTCACTGTAATTTTATTTTGTATTGCCCTGATAACAGATCTTTTGTAACCCCTTTTCATATGCTTCTTAGATTCTTGGATATCATATTCTGTAAAGTGCCTTTTCCAATTTCTTGTCCACTTTTTTAAAAAATTAGGTTTTTGAGGCTTTTTTGTTTGTTTGTTTCTCTTTGCTGACTGTAGTTTTAAAAATATATATCATAGGACATAAGTCATTTTTTGGATAAATGTATTACTTTCTTCTCCTACTCTTAGGTTTGCCATTTCACTCTCTTAATGGTATCTTTTAATGAACAGAGGCTCTTAATTTAAATGTAGTCAAAGTTTATCAGTATTTTTCATTTATATTTAGTGCTTTTATGTTTAAAAAGCCTCTGTCTCTCCTAGTTTTTTTTTTTAATACTTCATTTTGATGTTTAAATCTTGAGAACTTGTTTTAGCAGGAGCTATGAGGTAGGTATCCAATTTATTTATTTATTTAAAAAAAATTTTTTAGTTGTAGATGGACACAATACCTTTATTTTACTTATTTATTTTTATATGGTGCTGAGGATCGAATTCAGTGTCTCACATTTGTGAGATAAGCACTCTACCACTGAGCTACAGCCTAGCATTTTTTCCAAATGCTCTTTTAGTTACCCAAAAACATTTTTAAAATAATATGTAAAATGCTACCTTTTGTGGGATGTAACTCAGGTTTAGAGTGCATGTTTAGCATGCAGGAGGCCCTGGGTTTCATCCCCAGCACCATACACACACACACACACACACACACACACAATGCCTTTAAGAGACTTCCAGTCATAATAACTCTGTAACTTAGCAATGCTCAATAAAATATTAAAACACCGAAAGAGTGGTAATCTTAGAAACAAGTAAATATATCCGTGGATCAAATACAGAGCAAAAAAGAAAAACAATGATTGGAGCTGAAGCAAATGAACTTTTTTGGGGGGACTTAAAAATGGGTAGTAATATTTGCTAGGAGTTTAAACTCCTGTGAGATAAGGAATAAAGTTCTCCATGTGAATACGGGGTATAAATACTGATTAGTGAGTGAAACCCAGGACTGTGGGAAGGGATTTTGTTTCATAGAAGAAGGCTGGGAGAAAAGTGTCTAGTCACTGCATTGAGCTGGTTGACTTTCAGAAGACTTCAGGATACATTTAAGGAAGATATATATTTTTATAACCAAAACCAAATTGAGCTGCCTATTAGCCGTATGACAGCATCAGGCTTATCCCTAATATTAACTTGGGACAGGAAACCCGACGTGCCATAATAATGCCTCATTCTGGATTGGGGGATCAGGATTAAGGTTAAGATAAACAAAATTACCTGACCAGAGACTGAGTTGAATACTGGAGGAAGAGAGTGGCGAAAACTAAAAGACAGCAAAGCAGGCCTAGATGCCGTGTCTATGGACCAGGTAGGTGTTCCTTAAGCCCTACATCTGAAATAGTTATCAGTTTCTGTGACAAAAAAAAAATTGTAATCAACTTCCCATCTAATGACCGATTGTCACATTAGAGGCTCAGAATTGACATCTGTTGATGGCAAGTTGGACATTCAAAGACAAGAGTTTGCTAGATCGTCCTGCAGCCGAGTCCATGTATAGCCTCCATCTCTGCCTCTTTGGTCACTTCATTCACGGGCCATCCTGCTGGAATGGCTAGTGTGGGAAATTGGCTCCCATTGACTCAAGTCATGTGTTTACTTGATCATTTAATGCTTCTTCCATGAGAGACACTTACTGGTGGGCTTCTCTGATACAAAGATCTTCACACCTCCTGCCTGTTCTCACAGACCTAGCCAAGTGCCTCTACCCCAGAACTTCTTGTTTACATACATTTCAATCTTCTACATCCCTGACCAGTGCTCCAGGACACTTGTCATTGCCCATGAGTCCATAAGTATTACCACAAGCTACCTCTCTTTCCACAGAAAGTAGATGAGCTTTGCCTGAAGCTCTGCCCCCGAGGAAAATTTTCTCTCTCCTCTTTCAAGGACATCTCTGAATGAGGCAGTGATGTAGCTCCCATTCAGTTTTGGCTTGAATCTTGTCTATCCATTATCTCAAAACTCAGGTTCTATTCATCTCTTGCACATGGTTGTACATAGGCATATTGTATGTGGGGTATTGCACACAGTCAAGGTGCAAGCTGAAGGAAGGGCTCTGGTAAACTGTGGTGGATAATATGGGGGTCTGCTCATGCAGCTTACATGTGCCCTCTGGTCTTGCTCATGATCATCTTACAGGTAGCATTTCTGTGTGGTAATGGATCACTGGTACACTAATGTCAGTTTATGACCTAGATTTCAGCAGTTCTGAACTTAGGTGTTGCGTGGTCGAATGTTCTACCCCAATACTTTGTCAGAAGCCATTTTTGCAAAGTCATGTAATTCTGGACTGCAGAAGTCCTGTCTTTGCTTCAGGCTACCAGGTTCCACATTGGGAATCTTCCTCTAGAGCTTGCTGCTGAACATTTTACAACTCCACAGGGTCTTCTGGAATGTACAAGTCATGTGGCAGGCCACTTGCAACACAGCCTCTTACTGAGCTCCTTTCTGCTGCTGACTCCACTCAAAATTGCCAACCTCCTATATTACCTGACATGTGGGCCAGGACAGTATGGCCTCCATGACTTCAAAAGGCCTAGTAGGCATGTGACTCCTCTTCTCACCAAAGACCTCGTTTTTATCTTCCCTAAGTTCATCAGCTACTCCCCCTGTAACGCTGCTAAATAATAGTGGTGAAAAGCAAACACTGAAAACTTCTTCAGTGTAGGGGATGCACCCTAATGGCGGCTGCACCCTCGTGACAACCTCTTCCTCATACGTGGCACTGCCTGATCCACCAACGGTTTACCCGGACTTCTTTGTACTGCTACTCTCCCCCGGAAACTGAAAAATGTGTTCATACCCAGAAACTCCCTGATTGGCCTGCTCATCTCCACCCGCTACTGTGGTTATACACAGCTTTTATGTAGTAGGTTATACACAGCTTTTATGTAGTACGATAGTTGTACTATCACTGAGTTACATCCCAGCCTGTTTCCATTTTATTTTGAGACAGAAGTTGGAGAAGAGCCGTGAACTTGGAGTCCTTCTGCATCAGCCTCAGAAGTGTCTGGGATTACAGGTGTGTACCAATGAACTTTGATATTTTTATGGTAATTAGTCTATTTAGATTTGTTCTCTTCTCTGGAGGTATGTTTCCATGGTTCACATTTCCCTAACAATATATCCATTTTAATAATGGTTCAAATACATAGACTTGAGTAATCTATTAGCATTTATTTTTTTATTTTTCTCTGAATTCATTCTTTCCCCACTCTGTTTTTTATTTATTTTCTACCCATTTTCTCAAGTAGACTACTTATTGGTTAAATGGTTTGTTAGTGCCTTCCAATTTCTTGAATTGAAAACTCAAGTTTTTATTCTTATGTGAAAAACTTATAAATTAACACAAATATTTAAGGTTATGTATTTTCCTGTGAGCACTGTCGAATAACTTATAAATTAACATATATATTTAAGGTTATACATTTTCCCATGAGCACTGTGATTATACTTTTGAGTGTGATATGTGCTTCTCTTGTCATTTCTTGCTTTTTATATACAAATTGTGTAATTCTGATTTTGATATCCTCTTGTCTCAGTCGTTAAGAAAATTGTTCTGAAAATATTACCAAGGTGTTTTTCCCCATTTGATTAGAAGATTTTATCAGTACTAGTTCTTTGTGGAATTTATTGATTTTTTTTTTAGGAACTATTATACAGAGTTGACTTTTGTGAATGCCGTAAGGGTCTTTAAAAGGCAACATATTATGTATATAAATATTGTTTAAGTATATATATTAGATTCATATTAAAACAAATACTTAAGGTTGTTAAATCTTCATTGTGGGCATGCTAGTTCTATTGTTGTATAACAAATTACTCTCACACTGAGCAACATCAAACAATAAATATTCATTATTTCATAGTTTCTTTGGATCGGGAATCCAGACTCAGGTTAGTGATATCTTTGGGGTTGGAATCTCTCACAAAGCTGCAATTAAGTTGTCAGTTATGAATGCAATCATCTTAAGGCTCACGTGGGGAAAATATGCTTCTAAGCTTACTCACCTGGCTGTTGGAGAGCCAAAGGTCCTTACTATAGATTCACAAGAGACATGGATTCCTTGCCACGTGGCCTAAGGACAGTTTACAATGGGACAGTCAGTATCCCTAGAGGTAAGTGAGGGAAAAGTCAAGAAAGAATAGCAAGTTGGAAATCAGAATCCTTTTGAAACTTAATCTGAGGACTGATACCTCATCACTTTTGTCATATTCTTCTAGTTAGATAAGAGTCACCAGGTCCTGCCCACACTCAAAGGGAAAGGACTGTAAGAGGGTATAAATACGAGAAAGCGGGGATCACTGGAGACCATTTCAGAGTCTGCCCTTGATGATTCAGGTCCTTTACACATGCAAAGAGCACTCATCCCTCACCCTGGCTCCCAAAGTTACCTTCCATTACAGCATCAACTTACAGTTCATCATCACATCACCTAAATCATCCAGGCGAAGATGGGACTTCTCAGCTGTTGTTCCTTAAGCACAACTCCCATCACCTATTAGTTCCTCTTGGTCTAGAAAACACTTCCTCACCCTTGGGCGCCTTACAAGAGTGACAGGCATAGGATAACAATTTTAGATATTTTTGTTAAAAAAGGAGCAATGGGAAGCTCAGAGGAGTCACTGTCCATTGTAATTCTGAAATTCAGTGTTTCCAGTGTTGGAAGTTCAATTAGATCTCAAGACCTACGAATGCTTCTCCATGGCTTTTGGCTCTGCAATCTAGGTCCCTGGTTTCACCCTGAGTCACATTTTCTTTTTCAAGAAAGGTAATACATGCTACAGTTGAGAAGTTGCTCAGCCTGTTTTTCCTGTCAACAGAATTGGGGGGAGGGTGCAATGGCCTCTTTTAGTTTTATGCTACCCTTTTCATTCCGATCTCCTGTCACTTCAAACTGGCAGAGTTCTTACAAAAACATTGTGGGCTTCCTGTGAATCTCATTATGGTTCACTCCATTACACAAAAGTCAAGACAGAAATCTCTTCTAGGTAAGCCCTTCTTAAACCTTAGGCCCATGTTTAGAAGTCTGAGGGACAAAGCTCTTAAGCTTCCCAGAGGCCTATTATTTGATTGAGAGAATCTGTGAAGCATACTCTTAATCCTTTTAAAAGGTCTTTCGCATGACTGAATGGTACTGTAAGGGCACCACTCTTTGTCTTCTTTAATCTAACAAAATGTTTTACAGTCACATCTCTGACATCATTTTTAGACCAGGATTCACCTGCCAGCGCCCACAGTATGAATTTTCCTGGAAGCCATTTCTTAATGTTTGCATTTTTTAAATCTGGAGAGGCTGAGAATTTTCAAAACCATTGAGTCCTGATTCTTTAACATACATTCATATAAAACATGTGGTCTTAACCATCTTTAAGTGTAGAGTTCAGTGATATTAAGTACATACCATGGCGTAATCATCACCACCATCTATCTCCACAATGCTTTTCATCTTTCAAAACCGAAACTATACCTATTGAACAGTAGTTTCCCATTTCTTCCTTCCCCAGTCCTTGATGCCCACCATTCTACTTTCTGAACCTGACTACTTTAGGTACCTCATATAAATGGAATTGTTTGTATTTGAATGACTGACTGACTTCACGTAATGTTCTCAAGACTCACCCAGGTTGTAGCATGTTTCAGAATTTTCCTTAAGAATGAATACTATTCTGTGGTATGTGTATCCTGCATTTTGCTTGTCTACACATCTGTCAATTCATATTTGAGTTGCTTCCACCATCCAGCTAATTGTGAATAATGCTATGAACATGGACATACAAATATCTCTTCAAGACTGTAATTTCAATTCCTTTGTGGAATTGGCAGAGCAGGTGGTGATTCTTTTTTTTTAATTCATTTTTATTGTAAACAAATGCGATACATCTTGTTTCTCTGTTTGTACATGAAGTAGAGGCGTACCATTTGTGAAATCATACATGTACCTAGGGTAACAGTTTTCGATTCATTCTGTTATTTTTTTCCTACCCCCACCCCTCCCACCCCTCTTATCCCTCTGTAGAGTCCCTCCTTCCTCCATTCTGCCCCCTTCCCACCCCCTATATGTGTCATCATCCGAGATGGTGATTCTAGTTTGACTTTTTTGAGAAACTGTTTTCCATGTCACAATTTTACATCCTCACCAGCAGCGCACAAGCTTCCAGTTTCTTCACCTCCTCACCAACATTTTCTATTCTCTCCCTCTTTCTCTCTCTCTGTTTTAATAGAAGCCTTCTTAATGTGTTTAAGATAGGTGGTATCTTATTTTAATTTGCAATCACCCTGTAAGGAATGGAGTCAAGTATTTTTCAAAAGCTTTTTTTGGCCATCTTGTGTATTTTCTCTGGAGAACTGTCTATTCAACTTCTTTGCTCATTTTACAAATTATAAATATTTATTTTTTATAGTAGACATTCTGAATGGGGTAAGGAGGAATCTCAAGGTAGTTTTGATTTGCATTTTCCTGACAGTTAAAGATACTGAGCATTTTTACATATATTTATTGCCCATTGGTACTTCTCTTGAGAAGTGGCTGTTCAGATAATTTGCCCATTTCTTTATTGGGTCACTTGTTGTTCTGATGTTAAGTGTTTTGAGTTCATAACATATTTTGGATGTTAATTCTCTGTCAGATGGATAGCTAGCAAAGATTTTCTCCCATTCTGAAGGGTGTCTCTTTACTCTGTTTGCTATGCAGAACCTTTCTAATTTGATGTAATCCCATGTATCAATTCTTGCTTTTACTTCCTTAGCTGATGTAATACAATTTATCAATTCTACCTTTTATGTTATTAACTTTTAGAGTTCTTTCTACTCAGGAAAGCATTGCCTGTGTCTATTTCTTGAAGTGTTATCCCTACTTTGCTTCTAATAGTTTCAAACTTTCAGATCACATATTAAGGTCTTTGATCCATTTTGAGTTGGTTTTTGAGAGATCAGGATCTAGTTTCAATATGCTACAAGTGAATGTCCAGTTAGCTCAGCACCATTTGTTGAAGAGCCTGTCTTTTCTCTCACATATACCTTTGATACCTTTATCAAGAATCAGAAGACTGCAGATTCATGGATTTTTTTCTGAACTCTGTATTTTACTCCATTAACCTATATATCTGTTCTTATGCCAATACCATGCTGTTTTTGACAGTATGATTAATACATTTTGAAATCAGGTACTGTGATATGTCCAACTCTTTTTGCCCAGGGTTGCTTTGGCTGTTTGGAGTCTTTTGTGGTTCCAAATAAATTTTAGGATTTTTTTCTTCTAGTTCTTTGAAAAATGACGTTGGTATCTTGGTGGAAGTTGCGCTGAAGCTGTTGATGGCTTTTGTGGTACGCCCATTTAAACAATATTAATTTTCTTAATGCACGAACATGGGAGGTCTTTCCATCTTCTAGGGTCTTCTTGTAATTTTAATTATAGAGGTCTTTAACCTTTTTGGTTAAGTTCATTTCTACATATTTTATTTATTTGAGATAATGGCAAATGGGTTTTTTTCCTGGTTTCTTTTTCAGTGAGTTTGTTATTGATATTTAGAAAAGCTACTGATTAAAGATGGAAAATGATAGATCAGAGGAACCCACAATATCAGAGCAACTTCCTAAGACTGAATTAAAACAATTCCATGGTGTCCTATTGAAGTTGGAAGCCCATGAAAGAATGCAATCCACAAAACAAGCAAGTAGGTGAAAACCAGAAATATTGGTTTCTAGACTAGAAAGAGAATTAATCAAATAGACTTTAGCAGTGCTGGGTTCATGGTGGTTCAGTCAGAGGGCCAACTTCCCTCCAGTGAACTGAAATTCTCCCACTGAGTTTAAGATATACAGATGCCACTGTCCAACACATTCACAACCTGAGCAGAAAATAAGCTCAGACGCAGTGAGCCGATCTAGTGTGGGAGAAAGTCCCAGCACTCTCCAGCAAATTTAGGGAAAGTGGGGAGCCACAACAGCTTAGAAATACTGTTTGGATTTCCTAAGTGGAAGGCCAGAAATCACTGCAGTTTTCCTTTGTTTTTCACACTTTGTTCTCTATTTAAAACAATTGTTTTTCTTTGTTCTTGGTATACTTTTTCTTTTGAGTACCCAAGGCCAAACAGCCACTAAGGCTTACTTTTTTTTTTTTTTTTGACTGGGGATTTAACTCAGGGGTACTTTAACACTGAGCTACATCCTTTTTAATACTAATTAAAAAGTATTAATCCTTTTTAATACTTTTTCATATTTCTTTATTTATTTGTTTTTGATACCAGGGATTGAACCCAAGGGCACTTAACCACTGAGCCATATCCCCAGCTTTTTTTATTTTTAAATTTTGAGACAGGGTCTCCCTAAGTTGCTTAGGGTCTCACTAAGTTGCTGAGGCTGGCCTTGAACTTGCAATCCTCCTACCTCAGCCTCCTGAGTCTCTGGGATTACAGATGTGTGCCACTACACTGGTGAGGCTTAATTTTCATGGGATTGGTGGGTGCCTGGGTCATGAGTCAGTCTGGACACAGAAGTGAGACTGAAACACAGACTTTGGGGGGAGCTCTGGGCTATGGGTCTGCTAGTCAACAGAGTGGAGAAGAGCAAAGGGCACTTTCATTTAAACTGGGGGTCTGCATGCTGAGGCAAAGAGTGCAGATGACAGTGGGTGCAATGGGACAGATCAGGGCTGAGTGGAAAGCAGGGATCCCACAACAGCCCACCATGGAACTATTATTGCATTAACTGCTTGATTTAAACTGGTTTCCAATGTCTGCCTACGTTTTGTGTGTTTTCAGAGTTCTTCCTAACTTTATTTTGCCAATGAACTGGATCTTTTCTTCATACCTCATTTCTTCTTTCTCATCTCTACTTCCTTTCCCTCTCCTTCATCCTTTTTTCTCTCATCATTTCATCTTCTGCTTTAATTCCCTCCATTACCCCTTTTCTTTCACTTTTTTCCTAGTTTTCTCTCTGTTTTATCTTTTATTCTTTCTTCCACCTAATTTGGTATGCTATAATTAATCCATACTCTTTTCAGCCTATTTGATATTATTTCTCACCTAATTTACTCCTTGGTTAATGTTTTAGAAATCATTAGTAGTAACTTTTATAGCATATGTTGACATATATAGTTTGTTCTTCAATTTCCACTGTTACTGGCAGTTACTCTCTCTCCTCTCAAGTACTGGTGGTGGTTGAAATTTAAACTTCATTTATGCTGATTGGGGTGTGATGAAGCTAAGATATACCCACTGTCCAGGGCTTATTATAAAGTGATAACTACTTACTGAAGTATCTCAATAGATGGAGAAATATAGGACCTCAGAAAAACATGAAGAAACAGTCTAACAAGCAGCCTCCAAAAGGTATAATTCCCTTGATGGAGGGAATTCACTGAATTTCAATACTGGACAGTCAGAGACTCAGAAAGACCCAGAGATTCAGGTGCTCTGAACAGAGGACAAGAAAGAGTATCTTGAAGCCAAGCTGGTGGTAGCAGCAGTGCCAGTTCTCTGCACAGGGAAGGGATTTCACAAACAGAAGGTGAGAGACACAGCACACAAATATGGCATGGGAAAACCTATAAGACAGCCAAGTTGGTGCACCATCTTGAGGTCATTCTGGAACTTGCCACAATGGGAACCCAGAAGCTCATAATGGATCCATCTCATTTCAAGAGTAGTTAAGCAAATGGGAACTAGGACCAAATTAAGTCATAAATAAATCAAAATGGTAGAAATTAATAAGCATCTCTCCATAATAAAACTGAGTGCAAATGGTCTCAATTGTCCAATTAAAATTCATACCAGCAGAATAGATTAAAAGGCAGACCCAACTATATATTGTTTTCAAAAGACTCATTTACAGGCAAATAAAGTGACTAGCTAAAAATAAAAGAATGGAAAATGATAGACCATGCAAATGGATCCCCCAAACAAGCAGGAGTAGCTACTCTCAAATCTGACAAGGCTGACTTCAAGCCAAAATTCATCAGAAGAGACAAAGAAGACCAATTTATATTAGTAAAGGAAACAATCCAAGAAGATATAAAAATAGTAAATATTTATGTCTCAAATCTCAGTGCACTTAATTATATTAAACAGACGCAACTCACTTTAAAGACTTAGATAGACCCCAATACAATAATACTGTGTGATTTCAACACACCTCTCTCACCAAATATGTCATCCAGATAAAAAAATCAGTCAAGACTCTTCTGATCTAAAAAATATTATAAATCAAATGGACTTAAGAGACATCTATAGAATGCTTCATCCAGCCACAGCCAAACTCTCTTCCTTCTCAGTTACTCATGGAACTGTCTCCAAAATAGTTGACATTTTAGGCTACCAAGGGAGTCTTAGCAAATATCAAAAAATTGATATGATTCCTTGCATTTTATCAGATCATAATAGAATAAAATTAGAAATCAATACCAAGAAAAACTATAGGAACTATATAAACACATGGATATTGAACAATATGCTTTTAAAAAATGAATGAATTATGAAAAATCAGGGGAGAAATTAAAAATTTCTTAGACTCAATGTAGAAGAATAAAACTAGATCTCTATCTCTCACCATACACAAAAATCAACTTGAAATGGACAAAACACATAAGAAATAGATCAGAAACTTTGCAATTGCTAGAACAAAATATAGGGTCTACACTTCATCAGAAAGTTCAGGCAATTACTTCATTCATAGAACTCCCAAAGCTCTTGAAATGATATTAAACATATAATGAATGGAATGGCATTAAATTAAAAAGCTCTGCACAGCAAAGCAAATAATCAAGTGTGAAGAGACAATCTACAGAATGGGAGAAAATCTTTGCCAGCTACTCTTTCTTTTAATATTTTTTTAGTTGCAGATGGACCTTTATTTTATTATATATATGCAGTGCTGAGAATCAAACCCAGTGCCTCACACATGCTAGGTGAGTGCTCTACCACTGAGTCACAACCCTGGCCCCGCCAGCTACTCTTTTGACAGAGTGTTAATATCCAGAATATATAAAGATTTTTTAAAAAACTTAACATCAAAATAATCAATAACCCAATCAACAAATGTGCAAATAAAACAAGAAATAAAAAAGGCCAACAAATATATGAAGAAATGGTCAATGTCCTTAGCAATCAGAGAAAAGCAAATCAAAATTATGCTGAAATTTCATTTCATTCCATTTAGAATGACAATCATCAAGAATACAAATAACAATAAATACTGGTGAGGATGTGGGGGATGGGGAAGGTAAACTTATACATTCCTTGGTGGGATTATAAATTAGTACAACCACTATGGAAATCAGTATGGAGTTTCCTCAAAAGACTAGAAATGGAACTATCGTATGACCCAGCTATTCCACGCCTCAGCATTTATTCAGGAGTCGAAATTAGTGTACCATAGCAATCCTTGCATTCCTATAACAATGCAATTCACAATAGCCAAGTTATCCAATCTGTCTAGGTGATCAACAGATGAACGAATAAAGAAAATGTGGTGTATATACACACAATTGTTACTCAACCATAAAGAAGAATGAAATTATGTCATTTATTGCTAAATAAATGAAACTGGAAAACATCATATGAAGTGAAATAAGCCAGACTAAGAAAGGTTTGGATGTTTTCTTCTACATATAGGAGTTAAGGACAAAAGGGGGGAGGGACATTAAAAGGAATCTCACAAAAACAGAAGGGAGACCAATAGAGTAGAAGAAGGGGATTGAGAAGGAGGGAGGAAGGGAGGGCATGGGGAAATACTGGGGAATAAAGTCTACGGAATTAAGCTATGCCCATGCCACAATGAATTCTGTGTTCATATATCACTGTAATATACTAATTTAATAATAATAATAATAATAGTAAGGAGAGACTGAGAGGTTAGTAGAGTAGAGCAAGGGGATCAGGAAGAGGGAGGAGGCCAGGGAAAGGGGATTGTAATTAATCAAATTATGTTATGTATGAATATGACATAATGAATACCACTATTATGTATAATTATAAGGCACCAATTTTTTAAAAATGAGAATACTTAAGCATAACATCAACAGCATGACCCACAAAAGAGAAACAATAAAATGAACTTCATCTAAAAATATATGACCTGGCTATTCTTTTTTCTGGTATTAATTTAAAAGAATTGAAATAAAGTTCTGGAAGAGATATCTACATGTTTATGTTCCTTGCAGCACTATTCACAACAACCAAAGATGTGGAAAAACCCAAATGTCAAAGATGAATTCATAAAGGAAACATGGTATACACATGTGTGAAATATTATTCAGTCTTGAAAAAGAAGGAAACCTTTCAGTATGAAGCATCATGGATGAACTTTGAGGGCATTGTACTAAATAAAATAAGCCAGTCACAGAACAAAAAATACTGCTTGATTCCTTACATGAAATACCAAAACAGTCAAACACATAAAAGCAAAGAGTAGAACCATCTTTATCAGAGCAAGGGAGAGAGGGAAATGGGGAGATGCTAATCAACAGGTATAAGGTTTCAGTAATGTAAAGTCAATTTTCAGAAATCTGCTATGCAACATTTTGCCTATGGTTAACAATACTCTGTTGTACACCTTCAAATATATTAAAAGGGTAAACCACATATTAAGAGTTCTTATAACAATAAAGTAAAAAAATAATAATAAGAGAAAAAAAAAAAGAAAAGCTACAGACTTTTGTAGTTGATGTTTGTATCCTGGTACTTTCCTAAATTTGTTTATCAATTTTAAGGTTAGGATCATTTCATCTCAAACAGGGAAATTTGACTTCTTCCCTTCCTATTTGTGTTCCTTTTATTTCTTTTAATTTTTATTGCTGTGGCTAAAATTTTGAGTGCTATCTTGAATAAGAATGGTGATGGTAGACAGCCTTACCTTATTCCTGATTTTAGAGGAAATGCTTTCAGTTTTTTCCTATTTGGTATGATGTTGGCTATAGTTTTGTTCTATATATCTTTTATTATATTGAGGTAAGATCCTTTATACTCAGTTTCTTCAGAACTTTTGTTATAAAATGATATTACATTTGATAAAAGACTTTCTGAATCTATTAAGGCAATCATGTGATTTTTGTTCTTGATTATATTTGTGTGCTATATTATGTTTATTGATTTGTCTATGTTGAACCATCCTTGCTTCCCTGCAGTGAAACCATCTTGATTGTGGTATGTGAACTTTTTACATGTTTTTGAATTCAACTTGCAAGTATCTTATTGAGGATTTTTCCATCTATATTTTTCAAGGATATCAGTCTATAGATTTCTTTCTTCTTTTTCTTTTGTGTGTGTGTGTGTGTGTGTGTGTGTGATCAGATTTTGACAGCAGGGTAATATTGGCTTCATATAATGAGTTTAGAAGTGTTCCCTCCCTTTCGATTTTATGAAATTGAGAAGCGTTGGTGCTGATCTTTCTTTAAAAGTTGTTAAAATTCAGTAGTGGTACTGGACTTTTTTTATTGGAAGATTTTCTATTACTGCTTTAATCTCATTGCTTGTTATTGATCTGTTGAAATTTTCAGTTTCATCTTGGTTCACTTTTGGTAAGTCATGTGTTCAGAAATTTGTCCATTTCTTTTATATTTTCCACTTTACTAGAATGTAATTTTTCAAAATACTCCCTATTGATCACCTGCATATCCCCTTTTTAATCTATGATTTTATTTATTTGAGTCTTATTTCTATTGTGGCTAAGGGTTTGTCAAGCTTGTTTATCCTTTCAAAAAATCATTTCATCCTAGGAATTTTTAATTTCCCTCCTGAATTTTTCAATGACCCTATCCTCCTTTGTTCAAAAGTACAATGTTCATTCTCCATATATTTGTATGGTTTCTCTTACTGTTGGTATTTAGCTTCATTTCATTGTGATCTGCTAAGATGAAAGAAATTATAGAAATGCTTTTTGTTGAAGTGTCCTTTCTGGCCTAAAATATGGTCTATTTTTAAATAAATACTATGAACTGATAAAAAGAATGTATATTTTGCAGCTGCTGGATAGAATATTCTATAGAAGTCTATTAAGTTCATTTGACTGATAATGTAATTTAACTGATATTTCTTTGTTGATGTTTTGTTGTCTATTGGTGAGAATAGAGTAGTGAAGTCGTCCACTATCATTGTATTGGGGCCTATCTCTCCCTTTATATCTAGTAGTGTATCATAAAATTTGGTGCTCAGATGTTCAGTGAATATATATTTATAATAATTCTATCTTCTTGATGGATTGTTCCCTTTATCAATATGTATTGATTTCCTTTGTCTTTTCTGAATGATTTTAGTTTGGAAGTCTAATTTGTCTGATATGAGCAAACTCCTGTTTACTTTTGGATTCCATTTGCTTGAAATATTTAAAACATCCTTTCCCTTTTCAGTCTGTGTATGTCTTTACCAGTGAAATGAGTTTCTTGCAGGCAGCAGATTATTGGGTCTTTTTTGATTTAAACAGCTAGTCTGCATCTTTTAATTTGAGAACTGAGATCACTGACATTCAGGGATATTACTGAATGGTAAGTACTAATTTCTACCATTTTGTTATTTTTCTCCTGGCTGTTTTATTTATTTATTTATTTATTTTTAATTTTTTAAAATTCATTTTTATTGTAAACAAATGGGATACATCTTGTTTCTATTTGTACATGAAGTAACAGCATACCATTTGTGTAATCATACATTTACGTAGGGTAATGGTGTTTGATTCATTGTTACTTTTTTCCTTCCCCCCACCCCTCCCACCCCTCTTTTCCCTCTATACAGTCCCTCCTTCCTCCATTCTTGCCTCCCTCCCACCCCATTATGTGTCATCATTCGCTTATCGACGAGATCATTCGTCTTTTGGTTTTTTGAGATTGGCTTTTCTCACTTAGCATGATATTCTCCAATTTCATCCATTTGCCTGCAAATGCCATAATTTTATTATTCTTTATGGCTGAGTAATATTCCATTGTGTGTGTATGTATATGTGTGTGTATATATATATATATATATATATATATATATATATATATATCACAGTTTCTTTATCCATTCATCAATTGAGGGGCATCTAAGTTGGTTCCACAATCTGGCTATTGTGAATTGAGCAGCTATGAACGTTGATGTGACTGCATCACTGTAGTATGCTGATTTTAATTCCTTTGGGTATAAACTGAGGAGTGGGATAGCTGGGTCAATTCCAAGTTTTCTGTTTTAAATAATCTATGTTTGCTTTTTCCCTTATTCATCTTAGACATTTGTTGGTTTACCAAATTAATGATTGGTCCTTTCCCAATTTCCTAATTTGTTTCCTTACTCTTCTGTTGAGATTTATTCTCTCCCATGCTCTTTTGATGGTGTTTTCTTGCTTCCTCTTCCATGTTTAGTATTCTTTTAAATATCTTCTCTAATGCTGTTTAGTGGTCATGAGTTCCTTTAGTTTATGCTCATCTTACAGGAGCTTTATTTCTCTTTTGATTCTGAAGGATAACTTTGCTCAATATAATAATATTGGTTGGCAGTTATTTTCTTTCAGGGTTTGAAATAATTCCATGATCATCTGGCCTTTAGAGTTTTTACTGGAAAATCTGCTGTTATTCTGATAAGTTTGCCTTTATAAGTGACTTGGAGCTTTTCTCTTGCAGCTTTCAATATTCTTTTTTTAAAACACTTTT